>NC_053024.1:543869822-544201553 GCF_003073215.2 Triticum urartu
TATCTCCTCTCTTATATTTTAATATGAAATATTTTTCGGAGAGAAAAATAATTAAAATCGAAATCCTTGATTCATTATTTGATAAAAATCAAATATGAAAACCGGGAAATCCCCAACTCTCTCCGAGGGTCCTTGAGTTGTTTAGGATTTCGAGGATTGCGAAACGAAAATGCCATAAAATATGATATGCATGAATGACCTTTGTATAACATTCCAAATTGAAAATTTGGGATGTTACAAACCTACCCCCCTTAAGATGAATCTCGCCCTCGAGATTCGGGTTGGCTAGAAAATAGGTGTGGGTGGTCTCTGAGTAGATCATCCTCTCATTCCCAGGTGGCTTGATCCTCGGTATGGTAGCTCCACTGAACTTTGCAAAACTTGATAACCTGGCTGCGGGTGACTCGGCTGGCAAACTCAAGAATCTTAACTGGCTTCTCCTCATAAGTCAAATCACTATCTAATTGAATCGCCTCCAAGGGTACCGTATCTCTTAACGGTATATCGGCCATCTCAGCATTACACTTCTTCAACTGTGAAACGTGCAACACATCGTGAACTCCTAACAATCCCTCAGGTAACTCCAACTTGTAGGCAACTTCTCCCATCCGTTCCAAAACACGATACGCTCCTACAAGTCTCGGGGCTAACTTTCCCTTAACTCCAAAACGTTTCACTCCTCACAAGGGTGATACTTGCAAATATGCTCTGTCTCCAATTTCATATGTTACCTCCTTGCGTTTCGAGTCTGCGTAACTCTTCTGCCTGGACTGAGCAATCTTCAGTCTATCACGAATCAGTTTAACCTTTTCCTCAGACTCCTTGATTAAGTCTGGTCCAAACAACTGGCGGTCTCCTACCTCATCCCACATCAACGGCGTTCTGCACCTGTGTCCATACAGGGCTTCAAATGGTGCCATCTTCAAACTGGCTTGGCAGCTATTGTTGTACGAGAACTCTGCGTAAGTGTAACGCCCTGAGACCGATGTGCCAGGTGTCTTCCAGTTATTCGCTGTTGTTGCCTTGTCATTGCTTGCGTGTCATGCATTGCATATCATGTCATCATGTGCATTTCATTTGCATACTTGTTCGTCTCATGCATCCGAGCATTTTCCCCATTGTCCGTTTTGCATTCCGGCGCTCCTATGTCCTCTGGTGTCCCTTTCTACCTCTTTTCGTGTGCGGGTACTAAACGTTTTCGGATTGGACCGAGACTTTCCAAGCGGCCTTGGTTTACTACCGGTAGACCGCCTGCCAAGTTTCGTGCCATTTGGACTTCATTTGATACTCCAACGGTTAACCGAGGGACCGAGAGGACCTCGTGTGTGGTGCAGCCCAACACCTCTCCAAAGTGGCCCAAAACCCCCTCTATCATCTCGGTCATTCGATCACGATCGCGTGGCCGAAAACCGCACCTCATTTGGACTCTCCTAGCTCCCTCTACCTCTATAAATAGACCCCTCCATTTTCGTTTTCGGATCTTTTTCCCCGAAACCATAAAAACCCCTTCCTCCATGCCGCCGGACATGTCCGCTCACCGGCGGACGCGCCCACCCAGCCGGCCACCTCACCCGCCCAATGAGGGCGTGCCACCTCAGCGCCGCCGCCTCCCTCCACCAACCCGCACGCGCCACTTGGCCTCCTGCCGCATCCCCGCCGCCGCGCCTCACCCGCCGGCCCGCCAGGGCCCGGTCGCCGCCGCCTGTCGCTCGGTCACGCCGCCGCCGCGCTAGTCACCTCCTGCCGCCGACTGCGGATCCCGCTCACCGGCGCCATCGCGCCGCCTCCTCCTGCCGCGTGCGCCATCGCCCGCCGGAGCACCTCGCCGGACTCGCCTTGGCCGCCGCCCCGCGCCTCTCCTCGCCGGCCGGAGCTCGCCCACCGCCGCTCGGCTTCCTCCTCGCCGCCGTGAGCCCCGCACGTCCCCGCTCCTTCTCCGGCCAGATCCAGCCGCGGGAGGGCCGGATCCGGCGAGCTAAGCCCTCCGGCGACCTCCATCTCCACCACGGCGACATCTCCGGCGAACCTCGTTAATTTCACCAAGTTTGTAACCTGTTATCTTTTGCACTTTTGCCATGCTTGTTTGAACCGGTTAATGAGTGAATTAGCCATAGCTCAGTGTTCATATTTTGTCAAGCATCATGAGTGGATCCCTGCCATGTATTTTGTTGCCATTTTTGGGTGCAGTAGCATATTTATCTTAATGCATTTAGATAGCTACTTGCTGTTTATCGCAGACCGGTGCCATATTTGCTTTGCTTGTCATTTCCAAACCGTGCACCCGATTCCAGTGATCTTTATATCGATTTCAACCGAAATCAACTCCTCTTTCCAGTGGCACTCTTGGTTTTCCAAGTCGAGGCCAGGTTCAATCATTCCTTTCCAAATCATGCATATGCACCACATATCGCATCCCGCATATCTTGCCATGTTCATGTGTGGTTTGTTTACTATGTTGTGTGTTTCTTTTCGGTGTTGCTTCTTCGGGTTGGTTCCAATAATGTCGCGTTTGTGAGGAACCGTTCGACTACGTCCGTTTGTCTTCTTCATGGACTCGTTCTTCTTCCTTGCGGGATTTCAGGCAAGATGACCATACCCTCGAAATCACTTCTATCTTTGCTTGCTAGTTGCTTGCTCTTTTGCTATGCCTATGCTGCGATACCTACCACTTGCTATATCATGCCTCCCATATTGTTGAGCCAAGCCTCTAACCCACCTTGTCCTAGCAAACCGTTGTTTGGCTATGTTACCGCTTTGCTCAGCCCCTATTATAGCGTTGTTAGTTGCAGGTGAAGATTGGAGTTTGTTCCATGTTGGAACATGGATATTTTGTTGGGATATCACAATATCTCTTATTTAATTAATGCATCTATATACTTGGTAAAGGGTGGAAGGCTCGGCCTTATGCCTGGTGTTTTGTTCCACTCTTGCCGCCCTAGTTTCCGTCATCTCGGTGTTATGTTCCCGGATTTTGTGTTCCTTACACGATTGGGTTATAATGGGAACCCCTTGACAGTTCGCCTTGAATAAAACTCCTCCAGCATGGCCCAACATTGGTTTTACCATTCGCCACCTAGCCTTTTGTTTCCCTTGGGTAGGCCTGCCCAAGGGTCATCTTTATTAAACCCCCCGGGCCAGTGCTCCTCTGAGTGTTGGTCCAAACTGAGCGATGTCCGGAGCTACCAGGGGCAACTCTGGGCTGACCCACCTGACGTCTGGCTCATTCGGTGTGCCCTGAGAACGAGATATGTGCAGCTCCTATCGGGATTTGTTGGCACATCTGAGTGGCTTTGCTGGTCTTGTTTTACCATTGTCGAAATGTCTTGTAACCTGGATTCCGAGCCTGATCGGGTCTTCCTGGGAGAAGGAATATCCTTCGTTGACCATGAGAGCTTGTGATGGGCTAAGTTGGGACACCCCTGCAGGGATTTGAACTTTCGAAAGCTGTGCCCACGGTTATGGGCAGATGGGAATTTGTTAATGTCCGATTGTAAAAAACCTGAAACTTACCTTATTTAAAATGCATCAACCGCGTGTGTAGCCGTGATGGTCCCTTCTCGGCGGAGTCCGGGAAGTGAACATGGTGTTGGAGTTATGCTTGACATAGGTTGTTCTAGGATCACTTCTTGATCATAGTTTCTCGACCGTGCTTTGCCTTCTCTTCTCGCTCTCATTTGCGTATGTTTAGCCACCATATATGCTAGTCGCTTGTTGCAGCTCCACCTCACATACCTTTACCCTTCCTATAAGCTTAAATAGTCTTGATCGCGAGGGTGTGAGATTGCTGAGTCCCCATGACTCACAGATACTTCCAAAACCAGTTTGCAGGTGCCGACGATATCGTGCAGGTGACACAACCAGGCTCAAGGAGGAGCTCGATGAAGATCGTGTTCGTTATGTTGTTCCGTTTCCAGTTGATCAGTAGTGGAGCCCAGTTGGGACGATCGGGGATCTGTGTAGCATTTGGGGTAGTCTTCTTTTATTTTGGTTCCGTAGTCGGACCTTGCGTGTATTTGGATGATGTAATGCTTTATTCATGTATTGTGTGAAGTGGCGATTGTAAGCCAACTATGTATCCTTTTCCCTTAATGTATTACATGGGTTGTTGTGAACATTACCTCACTTGCGACATTGCTTTCAATGCGGTTATGCCTCTAAGTCGTGCTTCGACACGTGGGAGATATAGCTGCATCGAGGGCGTTACAGTAAGGCAAATTGTCATCCCAGCTAGATCCATAATCTAGCACACAGGCTCTCAACATGTCCTCCAAAATTGGATTGAATCTCTCAGTCTGTCCATCCGTCTGCGGGTGAAACACTATACTGAACTCCAATCTTGTTCCCAAAGTCTGGTGTAACTGATGCAAAAACTTTGAAATAAACTGTGTTCCTCTATCTGATACGATGGTCCTCGGAACTCCATGGAGACATACGATCCTGGACATATATATCTTGGCCAACTTCGCACTTGTATAGGTGGTTTTCACTGGGATAAAGTGAGCCACTTTGGTCAAGCGATCAACTACTACCCATATAGAATCATATCCTGCTTTGGTTCTGGGCAATCCGGTGATAAAGTCCATGCCAAGTTTATCCCACTTCCATTCGGGTATCGGCATAGGCTGTAACAGTCCTGCTGGCTTCTGATGCTCTGCTTTTACTCTCTGACATACATCACATCAGCTACATACTCGGCAATATCCTTCTTCATACCAGTCCACCAGAAAACGTTCCTTCAAATCCAAATACATTTTGGTGTTTCCGGGGTGTATCGAGTATGGTGAATCATGAGGCTCCTGAAGTATCAACTTCCTAATGTTAGGGTTATTGGGCACATAAACTCGGTCCTCAAACCATAAGGTATCGTGCTCATCCTCATGAAAACCTTTGGCCTTTCCTTTGCTCATCTTCTCCTTTATCTCGGCAATCTCTTTGTCATCCTTCTGAGCTTCTCGTATCTTGCCCAGCAATGTAGACTGAACCTCCATTGTGGCAACAAAACCTCTAGGAACAATCTCTAATCGAAGTTCCATGATATCTTCTGCGAACTCCTTTGGCAATCCCTTACTTTCAAGGATATTGGCATAACTCTTCCAGCTCAAGGCGTCTGCTACGACATTGGCCTTTCCGGGGTGATAGTGTAGCTTCATATCATAATCCTTTATAAGCTCCAACCATCTCCTCTGCCTAAGGTTCAGCTCCTTCTGTGTGGAGATGTACTTCAAACTCTTATGATCCGTGTACACATCACAACGGTTTCCAATAAGGTAATGTCTCCAAGTCTTCAATGCATGCACTACGGCTGCTAGCTCCAAATCATGAGTGGCATAGTTCAACTCATGAGGTTTTAGTTGTTGTGAGGCATACGAAACAACTCTTCCGTCCTGCATAAGCACACATCCAAGTCCTAAGCGGGAGGCGTCACAATACACTTGGAACTCCTTATGTATATCTGGCAGTGTTAGCACTGGGGCTGTAGTTAAACGTTTCTTCAACTCCTGGAAACTTGCCTTGCAATCATCTGTCCATTTAAACTTAGTGTCCTTTTTCAATAGTTCAGTCATTGGCTCCGCAATCTTTGAAAAATTCTCAATGAATCTCCGGTAGTATCCTGCGAGTCCAAGGAAACTGCGGATCTCGCTAACTGAAGTGGGTGCCAACCATTCAGTGACTGACTAAACCTTGGTGGGGTCTACTGCTATACCTTCTCCCGATATAACATGTCCAAGGAATCTGACTTCCTTCAACCAAAACTCGCATTTGCTGAACTTGGCATACAACTGATGTTCCCTGAGTTTCTCGAGAACCAAGCGCAAATGCTCCTTGTGCTCCTCTTCATTCTTCGAGTATACCATTATATCATCAATGAACACCACAACAAACTTGTCCAAATATTCCATGAACACCTTGTTCATCATGCTCATGAAATAGGCAGGGGAGTTAGTCAGTCCAAATGACATGACCGTATACTCGTATAATCCATACCGTGTGGTGAATGCTGTCTTTGGTATATCCTTCTCTCAAATCTTCAACTGATGATATCCCGATCATAGATCGATCTTTGAAAACACTTTAGCTCCTTGCAGCTGATCAAACAAATCATTGATCATCGGCAGTGGATACTTGTTCTTAATCGTCACTTCATTCAAGGCTCGATAATCAACAACCATACTTAGGGATTTATCCTTCTTCTCAACCAAAAGTACTAGGGCTCCCCAAGGTGATGAACTTCCTCGAATGTAGCCTTTCTCCAATAACTCCTTGATCTGTTTCTTAATTTCCTCCAGATCATTTGCGGGCATCCGATAGGGTCTCTTGGATATTGGCCCTGTACCTGGCAATAGCCCTATAAAAAACTCAGTGTCTCTATCCGATGGCATGCCTGGTAACTCCTCTGGGAAAACATCCGGGTAGTCCTTCACTACAGGCACTTCCTCCTGAACAACTCCCATGAGGGCATTCACTTGGCTCCTCCTAGGCACATGCCTAGATACATACTTAATCCTTTTTCCCTCTGGGGTGGTGAGATAAATCGACTTACTAACACAGTCAATGCTTCCTCCATACTTTGACATCCAGTCCATAACTAATATCACATCCAATCCTCGTGACTCCAAGATAATTAGGTCGGACGAAAAAACATGTGCGCCAATGGTTAGGGGTATCTGGTCGCACCATCGGCTAGCCATGTACTCTGCTCCAGGTGAACTCACTAGGAGAGGGTCCTAAGGGTTTGGGTTGGTAGTTTAAACTTATCCATGAATCCCCTTGATATGTATGAATGCGATGCACCAATTTCAAAAAGAACAAGAGCGGTAAATGACTTAACCAAAAACTTACCTATTACCGCGTCCGGCTGCTCTTCAACCTCCTCCATGTTAACGTGGTTCACTTGTCCTTTGTTGAATGGATTAGGCTTCTTCCCAGCACTCCCATTTCCGTTTCCATTCCTTCCTTCAGGGAAATCATTGGCATAGTGCCCTGTCTTCCCGCGCTTAAAACAAGTAACTTGACTTAGGTCTCTTTTGGTGGGTGTGGCTGGGTTGGAACGGTTCTGATTGTTGTTAGCTCCGTTCCCATTTCCATTCTTGGCACCATTGTGATTATGTGATCCTCCTCCAGTGTGGTTGTGACCTCCATGGTTATGAACAAGTCCTCCTGAGTTCGGGTTTAGGCGAGGCTTCTGCTGAGCTCCTGAGTTATACTTCCCTTGTCCGTACTTCCTCTTATGGCTCTCAATCTGCTGCTGCTTCCCTTCAATCATAAGAGCTTTATCTACCAACTCCTGGTAGTTGTTGAAGGTTTCTACCATCAACTGCATGCTCATCTAATCATTCAGCCCTTCCATAAACTTCTCCTGCTTCGCGGCATTTGTGGCCACATCATCAGGGGCATAGCGTGATAACTTGCTAAAATCATCCACGTACTGAGCCACAGTATGGTTTCCCTGGCATAAGTTGCGGAACTCCCGCTTCTTCATCTGCATAGCTCCAGTTGAGACATGGGCCATGCGGAAAGCTTGCTGAAACTGGTCCCAAGTGACATTGGCTACAGGAAAAGTGGCCATGTAATTCTCCCACCATGAGGCTGCTGGTCCATCCAATTGGTGTGCGGCAAAGCGCACCCTCTCAACATCTGTGCAACCTGCGGTGGTCAACTCCCTTCCAATACGGTGTAGCCAATCATCAACAACTATAGGCTCGGTGCTACTGGAAAACACCGGCGGCTGTAACCTTAGAAAATGGGCTAGGTTGTCCACTGGCGGCGGGTTGTTGTTGTTGCCCTGGTTCTGAACTAGCAATTGCATCAGGGTATTCTGTTGCTGGATCAACTGAGTGAGCTCAGGCGGGAAGACAAAACCGGTGTCATGTCTCGGAGGCATCTGATGGGTTTAGATGGAAGAGATTAGAATAGAATGAGGTCTAATGAGAAAGCACTACCCATATGCACATGAGACAAACACAATCATTTCACTCAATCAATCAAGCAAGGGCATACAAGCGGTCTAGAACTATCACAAAAGTGCTCTACTACTACTAATTACATGGGGGAATACTAATAATATATTGTGGTCATCTAGAAATTTGATTGGTGGAAGACTCCATGATATCTGCTGCAGCTTCGTCTTCAAAGTCATCCTCACTAGGATCGGAATCGGTGTCGTCGATGATGATGTAGTTGTCTGGGCAAGTGGAATCGTTGTCTTCTACTCCCGGTGCTGGGCCTCCCATGAATACTCCGATCTTCTTAACCAGATCGTCATTCTTCTCCAGTAGTGTCTTGATTTCCTCCTCATATCCATCGCGTGTAAACTTGAGTTCTTCCTCCAGCTCGATGATCCTAGTCTTCGCCTTCTTCAAGTCCATCATGTGTGCGCACATCTGGTTCTCCTGACGTCGAATGTGCTGGTTTAACTCCCGGATAAAAGCTGCAATGGATCTATCCTTCTTGGTGCTGATTACTTCCCATTGCTCGTCTCGGCGCCCACATATCTGGTAGATAGTGTCCTTGAGTTCCCTGTTGTAGACTTCTCCAATGCGCCCCATGGTAATGTGGGCTGCCATGCTCTTGCCTAGACTCCAGGTGGGTGCTTCGAAAGAAAATTCTATGGGTTTGGAAGTTGGCGAGAACGTCCTTCCTGGAACTTGTACTTGAATCATCCAACGCTCCTCTTCTGGTAAGGTGGCATTGTACATCCCGATGAAGCTTGGTATTCCAATGTTCAAGTACCTAGTGACTTCCTTCAAGTGGCGTCCAAAATGTGTGTCTTCATCCGGTTGTGCAAACTTGTTCTTCATCTCCGTCATCCTAAAGAGTAGAAAATGGAGAGGAGTCAGAAATGGGTAGTGAAGTGTGACCTATGGTTTATCTTAGTGGTCGTGTCCTACACTCAGCGTGTGCTTTGATACCATCTTCTAGCGACCCGACCTCAAACGGTCAAGTCTCTATGCTTCAGTGTCATCCCTGGATCGGTAATGTTGACACACACAGTACCCGAGGATTTATAGCAGAGTAGCAATCACACACTTATTACATCGAATGTCTCCAAAGAGAACTTATTACAAAAATATGGCTTAAGGCCATCTAATGCGATAACAGCGGAAGGCTTGGAAGATAAAGTGAGTCCATCAACTCCAACGACATAGCTGAGCTGCATGGCAACGACCTAACGAACCTTACTCCTCATCTGAAAAGTCTGCAACATAATACGTTGCAGCCCAAAAACGGGTCAGCACATGGAATATGCTGGCAATATAACACAGTAGAGCATGAACAGAGTAATGCTATATCTATATGCATATGGCTGGTGGAAAGCTCTATGGTTATAGTTTTGCGAAAAGCCAAATTTTCCCTACAACAAAGGAATAGATTTTAATTTAACTATCATGGTGGTTGAACACTATTGAGAAGGTACCCCCAACTCAATCCCAAATTAAAGTAGTTAACAAACCAACAATATTAGTTAAGAGTGATGAGATACATGTGATAACCCAAGTACTAGATACTCAAAATTGTCCATAACCGCGGACACGGCTAACCATGATTAGGTTGTACACTCTACAGAGGTTTGCGCACTTTTCCCCACAAGACTCGATCGCCTCCGTGGATTTCTCGCACTGCATGGTGTTTGAGAAACGGATGACCGAGACACAGTCTTTCAGAAACATTAACTCTCTACTCCGGGTAGACCATACCAAACCTACAAAACCCACTACCTGCTGATCTACCTCTTCAAGAGCTTCATGTAACTTACTCAAGTATGCTAGAGCCCATAATAGCTTGTGGCTGCACACGGAAGTTTCTAGCATGAATCATCTCAGTTCGCTCTGAGCCTGGGTGGCGGTCCATAGGAAGATCACACGGGTAGCCCGGGATTTCCAAACAAAAATAGACAACACTGGGTTCCCCAGGTGCCACAATCCACCTAGATGTTTATTTAAGTTGCCACCTTAAGTTGAACCATTAATTACAATCTCACATCTGTCATGGATTTCACTCAAACCCAAACCACGTCTATGAGCATAGCATAGCATAGTAATATAAGCAACGCATAGAAGTAACTCCCATGGTTTGATAGTAACAGGGCAATAGGTTCTACCTTAATAACTACTTCCCAACCCACAAGTTAATGACATCCTAATCATGCAATGTTTGGGGATTTGAACTAATGCATAAAAACTGGGTATGGAAAGAGTATGATCAATGTGTTACTTGCCTTGCTGACGATCCGCGAATCCTAGGGACTCGTAGTAATATGTTTCGCACTCCGGGTGTTCTATCGCAAACACACGATAACATACATAAGCAACACGCAAAGATGCACAAGCAAAACGCAAATAAGAGAGGTTGACCAGAAATTTCAACTTAAGAACTCCGGTTTGCAAAAAGAATCAAACCAAACGGAGCAACGAAACTCAAACGGCGAAAGAAACAAGATCAGTTTACTAATCTGGACTAAGGACAAATTTTACAGTATCAAAAACTTGTGCAAGTTGGTTAAACAAAAAGAGGGTCTCGAGACGAAGATCTAGGCGCTTGAATCGCCTGATTCTGACTAGCGAGCGAAAAGATAAACACAAACTAAGATCGGATCAGAAATCGCGATCGAAAATAATCGCAGATAAATCCGACAAAAAGAAAACTGACGAACAGACTAATGAACGAGCGTTCGTTAACTGTAACTAATGGGCGAAAACCGTTCGTTAAAATGAACGTACGGACGAACGTCCGCTATTTAGAAGAACCGAGAAAAACCGGCGAACCCATCTAAAAAAACGAACTAGGGTTTTCTAAAAAAACCGAATGGTTTAAAAAAACCGGCGGCTCGGATCCGACGCGGTACCTCCGACGAGGGGCTCCAGCGAGGCGTGGTTGGGCGGCGGGGCGGTGGGGCTCGGCGGCGGCGGCGGCGGTGGTTGTGGTGGTGGGGGTCGGGACGGCGCGTATAAAAGGAGGGGGGGCTTGGAGGAGGGGGCAAGGCGCGGCGGAGGAGGAGTCCGGCTCAGACTCCTGTCCGAGTCAGTGAAGGCGGCGCACGCGCGCGAGGAAGGCGGCGGCGGCGGCGATTGGGCCGGCGGCCCGGCTAGGCTTCGGCCCAGTCGGTTGGAGGTTTTTTTAAACAATTTCTCCGACAGAAATAAAATCCTAGAAAATAAAATAAAAATCTAAAAATGCCAAAACAAATTTTCACCGTCTAAATAAAATATTTAGAACGAGATGAACATTTTCTTGGCCCTAAAATGCAATTTTGAAAGCGTGCAATTTTTCTAATTGCAAATAAAATCCAAATAAAATCAAATAAAATCAAGTAAATGATTTTAACATTTTTCCTCCAGTATTTCAATTATTTTGGAGAAGTCATATTATCTCCTCTCTTATATTTTAATACGAAATATTTTTCAGAGAGAAAAATAATTAAAATCGAAATCCTCGATTCATTATTTGATAAAAATCAAATATGAAAACCGGGAAATCCCCAACTCTCTCCGAGGGTCCTTGAGTTGCTTAGGATTTCGAGGATTGCGAAACGAAAATGCCATAAAATATGATATGCATGAATGACCTATGTATACCATTCCAAATTGAAAATTTGGGATGTTACACGAAGTTTTTAGGGTATATGGGTATATATAGGAGGAAGAAGTACGTCGGTGGATCTCCGGGCTATGCACGAGGCAGGGGGCACGCCCAGGGGGGTGGGCGCGCCCCCTACTCTCGTGGGCAGCCTGGGACTCTACTGGTCCATCTCTGATACTCCGTGGGCTTCTTCTGGTCCAAAAATAAGTTCCATGAAGTTTTAGGTCAATTGGACTCCATTTGATTTTCTTTTTCTGCGATACTCTAAAACAAGGAAAAACCAGAAACTGGCACTGGGCTTTGGGTTAATAGGTTAGTCCCAAAAATAATATAAAAGTGTATAATAAAGCCCATAAACATCCAAAACAGATAATATAATAGCATGGAACAATCAAAAATTATAGATACGTTGGAGACGTATCAGCGTCGATTGCCAAAATGGGCGAAAAGCTTAGAAGGCCAATATGAAAAGTGTTCCTCCATAAATTGTGTATTTATAAACAAGATAGTGGAGTGCCATACACATATCCAAAGGTAAATACTTGGAGGAACACAAACTATATTGAGGCACAAAGATTGCTAAAGAATGATATGCCACAAGGACATAACAAAGAGAGACACAAGCAATCGAGCAATCAAAAGATACCAATTGAAGCAAGCAATCAAAGGATATCAATTGGACCCCTAGCAAGCATCCACAACTACTAAAGATCATTAAGGTCGTGAAAGCCAACCATAGCATTAAGTATCGAGTCCTCTTTACTCCCATATGCCATAACCCACTTATCCGCGTTTAGGTTGTTGTCACCCCCGCAACACTCACAATAAGCAAACCATGAACATACTGCAACAGCCTACAACGGGGGCCCCTCAAGTTTGCGCGAGACGGAGGGCACCGTAGGACAACACCATAGATAAAATATACAATCATACCAATGATGCGGCTTGAAGCTACGTCGGTATTTCCCCAAAGAGGAAGGGATGATGCAGCACAACAGCGGGTATTTCCCTAAGATGTGAAACCAAGGTTATCGAACTAGTAGGAGAACCAAACAACACAACGTAAACAACACCTGCACACAGATAACAAATCCTTGCTACCCGACGTGTAAAAGGGGTTGTCAATCCCTTCCGGATATGGCGCCTCAAGATAGGCAAACAAACGTGAGATAAATTATAGTAGACTGATAGATCGAACGCCAAATAAAATAAATAAGAATAAATTGCAGCAAGGTATTTTTGTGTTTTTAGTTTAATAGATCTGAAAATAAAAGCAAAGGAAAATAGATCACAAAGGCAAATAATATGGGAAAGAGACCCGGGGGCCGTAGGTTTCACTAGTGGCTTCTCTCGAGAAAAATAGCAAATGGTGGGTGAACAAATTATTGTTGGGCAATTGATAGAACTTCAAATAATCATGACGATATGCAGGCAATTATCATTACATAGGCATCACGTCCAAGATTAGTAGACTGACTCCTGCCTGCATCTACCACTATTACCCCACACATCGACCGCTATCCAGCATGCATCTAGTGTATTAAGTTCATGGAGAAACGGAGTAATGCAATAAGAACGATGGCATGATGTAGACACAATCTATCTATGTAGAGATAGACCCCATTGTTTTATCCTTAGTAGCAACGATACATACATGTCGGTTCTCTTCATGTTACTGGAATCAAGCGCCGTAATATCGAACCCACTACAAAGCATCTCTTCCCATTGCAAGATAAATAGATCAAGTTGGCCAAATAGAACCCAAATATCGGAGAAGAAATACAAGGCTATAAGAGATCATGCATAAAAGAGATCAAAGAAACTCAAATACTTTCATGGATATAAAAAGATAGATCTGATCATAAACTCAAAGTTCATCGATCCCAACAACCCACCGCAAAAGAGTTACATCATATGGATCTCCAAGAGACCATTGTATTGAGAATTCAGAGAGAGAGAGAGAGAGAGAGAGAGGAAGACATCTAGCTAGTAACTACGGACCCGAAGGTCTACAAAGAACTACTCACGCATCATCAGAGAGGCACCAATGGAGGTGGTGAACCCCATCCGAGATGGTGTCTAGATTGGATCTGGTGGTTCTGGACTCTGTGGCGGCTGGATGAATATTTCGTTGACTCCCCTAGGGTTTTTGGGAATATTGGGATATTTATAGACCAAAGAGGTGGTCCAGGGGGCACCCAAGGTGGACACAACCCACCTGAGCGCGCCTGGGCCTCATGGCACACCCTGGTGGGTTGTGCTCTCCTCGGAGCACCCCCCAGGCGCAGCCAGGGCCCATTACGTGTCTTATGGTCCATAAAAAATCTCCGTAAAGTTTCGTGGCATTTGGACTTCGTTTGGTATTGATTTTCTACGATGTAAAAAACATGGAAAAACATCAACTGGCACTTGGCACTATGTTAATAGGTTAGTACCAAAAAATGATATAAAACATCCAAGATTGATAATATAACAACATGGAACAATCAAAAATTATAGATACATTGGAGACGTATCTGCATCCCCATGCTTAACTCCTACTCGTCCTCGAGTAAGTAAGTGATAAAAACAGAAATTTTGATGTGGAATGTGCCTAACATGTCATATCATATTATTTTCTTTGTAGCATGGACATTTGGACTTTTATATTGTTCAAAGCAATAGTCTAGTTTTGAAATGATAATTTAAATACTCAAGCATATCAACAAGCAACCATGTCTTTCAAAATATCAATGCTAAAATAAGTTATCTCTAGGCCATTATGCTCAATCATTGATCCATTCATGAAACACACTCGCATATTAACTACACCCAATACTCAAGTACGATCATAGTGCCTCCTAGTTGGAGCTTTTATAAGAGAAGATGGAGACTCAAATTCAAAATAAAAATTGCGTAAAGTAAAAGAAAGGCCCTTTGCAGAGGGAAGTAGGGATTTGTAGAGGTGCCAGAGCTCAAAGCAAAAAATTAGAGATAAAAACATTTTGGGATGTGTATCCTTCCCACCAACGAAAACGACTTAGAGTTCCCAATACTTTCCATGCTTAGATATATCATAGGCGGTTCCCAAACAGAAAATAAAGTTTATTCCTTTTTAATCATACTTTCACTTTCCATGGCTAGCCGTATCCACGGTTGCCCTCCATACGAACAGTTTCCAAGGAATTTATTATTTGATAACATAAAGTAAATTCATTTTTCATTTCGGAACTAGGCATCCCTAATACCATTGCCTTACTCTCGTGCAATGACAAGTGAATAAACACTCATCTTGAGAATAGCACATCTAGCATGGAAAATATTAGCCACCGCTCACCGCTCCGCGAGCGAAATGAACACACAAAAGAGAAGTTCATTTTGAAAATTATAGATGGAACATACAAATTTGCTTAGAACGGCAAAAGAATACATCATATAGGTAGATATAGTGGAATCATGTGGCAAAACTGGTTTAAAGGTTTTTGGATGCACAAGTAGTGATCATACATACTTAGTGCAAAATGAAGGCTAGCAAAAGATTGAGAAGCGACCAACCAAGAAATGAATAATCTCATAAGCGAGCATTAAGCATAATTAACACCGAATAATGCACCACAAGTAGGATATAATTTCATTGCATAATTATTGACTTTTTGTGCTTGCATAGGGAATCACAAACCTTAACACCAATATTCTTACTAAAGCATAATTACTCATCAAGATGACTCACATATCATGTCATCATATCTCAAAATTATTACTAAGAATCAAGTTTATTTTGTCCAATGATCTTCATGAAAGTTTTTATTATACCCTTCTTGGATACTCCCTCCGTCCGCGAGTAAGTGTACATCTAGCTTTTGTTTGAAGTTAAAGTTTTAAAATTTTGACCAACTTCATAAAAAATAGTAGTAACATATATGACATTAAATTGATATATTATCAAAGTACATTTCAAAACAGATCTATTGATACTAATTTGGTGCCATAAATGCTTTTACTTTTCCCTAGAAAGGTGGCCAAAGTTCTAAAACTTTGACTTAAGACAAAAACTAAATGTACACTTATTCACGGCCGGAGGGAGTATCTATCACTTTAGGACTAATTTTCATATGTTGCTTTTGACAAGCTCCAACAAATATAAGTGAAGACCATGAGCATAATTTTTCTTTCTCTCAAATTAATTTAAGTGAAGCAAGAGAGAATTTCTTGAAAATTTTACTAACTCTCAAATAAATCTAAGTGAAGCAAGAGAGAATTTCTTCAAAAATACTAAAGCACACCGTGCTCAACAAGATATAAGTGAAGCACTAGAGCAAGTCCATAACTCATAAAAATTTAAGTGAAGCATAGAGAGCAATTCTAACAAGTCATGAAATAATTTTGGCTCTCTCAAATAGGTGTGTCCAGCAAGGAATCAAGACTTAAAACACAAAATAAAACAAGCAAAGACTAATATCATACAAGACGCTCCAAGCAAGATACATAGTATGTGACGAATACAAATATAGCTTAGAGTAATATACCGATGGTCGTTAGAAGAAAGAGGGGATGCCACTCGGGGGCATCCCCAAGCTTAGTTGCTTCCTCTCTTTTGGATAATAGCTGGGGATGCCGGGGCATCCCGAGCTTAGGCTCTTCTTACTCCTTATTCCTTCATCCATCGTGAGATAACCCAAAACTTAAAAACTTCAATCACACAAAACTCAACAAAACCTTCATGAGATCCGTTAGTATAAGAAAATAAATCACTACTATAAGTGTTGTATCAAACCAATTCATATTTTGTTCTTGCATTATATCTACTGTATTCCAACTTTTCTATGGCAAAAACTCATCAAAGAAAACCATAGAGCCATCAAAATAAGCACACACCGCAAAGAAAACAGAATCTGTCAAAAACACAACAACCTGTAGTAATCTGGGTGTTTCGAATACTTCTGTAACTCCAAAAATTCTGAAAAATTAGGAAGACCTGAGAAATTTGTATATTGATCTATAGTAGAAGTAATGGGTATTTTATCGCTCTCTGGTTAAAAATGGGAATTACTTTCGTGAGTGCAAAAATTTCTGTTTTTACAGCAAGATCAAACAACTATCACCCAAGAAGATCCTAAAAGCTTTACTTGGCACAAACACTAATTAAAACATAAAAACACAATCATAACAGTAGCATAATTGTGCTAACACTCGAGAACAGAAAGAAAAAAGCAAAAAGAAATTTTATTCATTGGGTTACCTCCCAACAAGCACTATAGTTTTACGCCCTTAGCTAGGCATAAAGCAAGGATCTAAGTTTTGTCATCCTTCTTCTTAATTTTCGTGGAGGTATTTTCATCATGGGGTGCCGTAAACACAACATAAAACATATTATCCATAGAAACCTTAGCATTCCTAAGTTGGTGCTCATCATAATCTTTTTGATTTCCCAACGATCCAAGAGTAATGTTGATTAACATTATTGAAAACCTGTTGGATTATATCTAAAACGGGGACTTCCTTTTTAAGATTCTCATCAAAGATTTTATTATCCCCAAGCATTATGTAGTCAAACTCATTCATAAGAATGAGATTGGCCAACTTTTTAGCCCTAGGATTCTTTATAATGGGAAGCTAAAAAACAATCTTTGCAAAGTAGGATGGGTGCAAATAAATTTACTTTCAAGTTTCAGAACTAGTGCTGAAATAGCATCCGCATAAGATCTAGTAGTTTTAAGTATAGGAGCATCATCAAGACTCAAATTTCCCACACAATTGAAAAATTCTTGGATACGTTATTTTCCCATAACATTCCCTTGCCCCAAGATAAAAGTTTTAGCATCCAGATTGGCCATACGTCCAATCTTAAGAGTTAGGCCATCATCTATTGGTGCCATACCGAAATCACTCATGATTGCAAGCAAAGGATAGATCTGACGATAAAACGGTGAACGAAAAAAGGCCGAATAAAGCGACAAATTTTTGTGAAGTGGGGGAGAGGAAAATGAGAGGCAAATGGGAAATAATGTAAATTGCAAGGAGATGAGATTTGTGATTAAGAACCTGGTATATGTTGAAGATCCTCCCTAACAACGGCACCAAAAATTCCTTTTGATGTGGCTTGAAGCTATGCCGGTATTTCCCCAAAGAGGAAGGGATGATCCAGCATAGCAACGGCATGTATTTCCCTCATATGTGAAACCCAGGTGTAACACCCCGTACGTAACCTGCCATAATTGTATTCCAACTCTTGCCATTTTTGGCACTAAGTTATGATATTTCCTCGTTGTTGGGTTTTTGTCTCGTGTTGTTTTGTCTTTGTCATGCATCTCATATCATGTCATCATGTGCATCGCATTTGCGTACGTGTTCGTCTCATGCATCCGAGCATTTTCCCCGTTGTCTGTTTTGCATTCCGGCGCTCCTATGTCCTCCGGTGTCCCTTTCTACCTCTTTTCGTGTGCGGGTGTTAAACGTTTTCGGATTGGACCGAGACTTGCCATGCAGCCTTGGTTTACTACCGGTAGACCGCCTATCAAGTTTCGTGCCATTTGGACTTCGTTTGATACTCCAACGGTTAATCGAGGGACCGAGAATGCCTCGTGTGTGTTGCAGCCCAACACCTCTCCAAAGTGGCCCAAAACCCACCTAAGCCTCCTCCATCGTCTAGGCCGTTCGATCACGATCGTGTGGCCGCAAACCGTGCTCAATTTGGAGCCTCCTAGCTCCTCCCACCTATAAAAAGGTCCTTCCCCTCCAAATTCTGGATCATTTCGCACCCTAACCTAGCCCCCTTCCTCTCCGCGCGCTGCACAACGTCCGCCGGCGCTGGACACACCTCGCGCCGCCAATCGCCGCCTGCCACGTGGCACCGGCCACCTCCCTCCGCCCGAGGCCCGCTGAGCCCGCGCGCGGCCCTCCCGGCCCACGCGTGCCCCGCCGCCCGCAAGTTCGCGCCGCCGCCCGGAGTTCGCGCCGGCCGCCGCGCTCCATCGCCGACCTCGCCGTCCGGCACCGACGTCCGCCACCCTGCCGCCTCACTCATCGCCGGCAAGCACCGCCGGAGACCGCGCCCTCGCCACGCCAAGTCCTACACCGGCGAGCCCCGCTCCGGATCCGGCCACCCCGTCCTCCCGCCGGCCGCTGCTTCTTCTTCCCCGACGATTCCGGCGACTCTCCGGCGAGATCCGCCGCCACCTCGATCCGCGTGCAAACCTTAGATCTGGATCGGTTGACTTTTTCCCTCTCTCAGTAATTTATGCATTTTCCATCGCATCATAACTCTGCATCCGTGGCTCCGTTTTGGGCGTGTAGCATATCAAATTGTTCGTCTCGACGAGTAAATCACTTCATCTCATTGCATCATGTTCATTTGAGCTCATCTTGATGCCCTAAATGCTATTGGAAGAGTGCTAGTTTCTGTTAGTTTCTGATTCATATCAGTAATTGGACATTTGTCATTTTTGCCATGATTGATGTGTGCCTCCTATGAACTTGAGCCCTACATGAGTTTTGAAGTATGCCATGCCATCTTTACAGGGGTGTATGCCATGTATTTTTGTGATATCTGTGGTGACTAGCACAAGCATGCAAAGTAGCTCTCATAATGTTGCTGATTTCAGGGACTTAGAAATATTCTAAGTCCTTGCCCTGTCAATATTTTTATGCCATGTATTCTTGCTGCTACAGAGTGATCCATGCCTCTTTTGAGCATGATCAGTAAGGATGTTTTGTAGATATTGTTGTGCTCTATCCATCCATGTCTTTGTTTGGAATTATGTGGCACCCTAGCTTGACTCAATCGGGCTCTACTTTTGCTATAAAATGTTCCTGGCAGAATGTTTACATGTTAAGCATTTTTGCCGAGCTTGTTGTAGTTGATCCATGCATGCTATGTTGTTGTTCTTGCCAATTTTAGCTTCTATTCCATGTCTAATTGCTGGGTGTATGCTTAGTTTGTCATGCAATGCTTTGTAGTGAGTGCATCGAGCTCATAAACATGCCTACTTGATATCTATTTTTCCATGTTCCAGTTTTCTTCTAAGTCTGAATCTGTTAACGATAATTGCTATGTTCACATGGTTGCTATTGTATTTTCTGATCCCTTTTGGCTTAAGGTCGGTAAGGGACTTTTGTTCTATGCTTTGAGTAGCTTCATGCCGTGCTTTGCTTTGCCATGATATGTTCCTGTAGCATGTTGTTATCGTGCTCTAAACATTGCGACCTGATGTTAAGTTCCTGACTTGTTAATTTCACTAAGTCTTTAACCTATAATATTTTGCACTTTTGTCATGCTTGTTTGAACCTGCTATTGAGTGAATTAGCCGTAGCTCAGTGTTCATCTTTTGTCAAGCATTTTGAGTGGATCCCTGCCATGTATTTTGTTGCTGTGTTAGAGTGTTGTAGCTTGTTGTTCTTGATGCATTATGTGGCCTCGTGCTATTTATCGCAGATCGGTGCCATATTTGTTTTGCTTGCCATTTGCAAACCGTGCATCCAATTCCGGTGATCTTTATATATGGATTTCGACCAAAATCAACCCATATTTCCAGTGGCACTCTTGGTTTTCCAAGTTGAGGCCAGGTTCAATCTTTCCTTTCCGAAGCATGCATATGCATCGCATATCGCATACCGCATATCATGCCATGTTTTGCATCATGTTGCTTGTGCATTGCACGTGGTTGATTGTGTCTCCCCTTGCTTGTGTTCTTGCTTTGGGTAGAGCCGGGAGACGAGTATGTGATCGAGGAGCCCGTTGAGTACGCTTACGAGGATCAAGCTAACGTCGACTCAGAGAACTTTGCAGGCAAGATGACCATACCCTCGAAATCACTTCTATCTTTGCTTGTTAGATGCTCGCTCTTTTGCTATGCCTATGCTACGATACCTACCACTTGCTTATCATGCCTCCGATGTTGCCATGTCAAACCTCTAACCCACCTTGTCCTAGCAAACCATTGTTTGGCTATGTTACCGCTTTGCTCAGCCCCTCTTATAGCGTTGTTAGTTGCAGGTGAAGATTGGAGTTTGTTCCTTGTTGGAACATGTTTATTGTTGGCATATCATTATTATATCTTGTCTATATTAATGCACTCAATAGCCGATCGACCAAGGGCTTCTTCAAGTGCCACCGCCACATAATCCTCAGTCAGACGAAAAACATGATGCCCAAAGGAGACAACCATGGTGAAGTTCTCCGAATCCTCAAGAGGGTGAACAGAAAAACCAGTAGATTGAAAAACCTTATCTACAAAAACCAAACCCTTGGAGAAGTCCAAGCCAAGGGTGGATCCATCATTGGAACCCATAGGAGATGGGTATGAGCGTGTAGATCTTGAGACTCCGGAGAGATTGAGTGGAGAGGAACTAGGATTTGGCGGCTAGTGGTGGAGATCCCCGGGGGGGGGGGGGGGGCGCGGGGGGGGGGGGGGGGGGGGGGGGAGCCATGTTGTGTTCTACAAATGTTTATTGTTGGGATATCATTATTATATCTTGTCTATCTTAATGCACCTATATACTTGGTAAAGGGTGGAAGGCTCGGCCTTATGCCTGGTGTTTTGTTCCACTCTTGCCGCCCTAGTTTCCGTCATACCGGTGTTATGTTCCTTGATTTTGCGTTCCTTACACGGTTGGGTTATAATGGGAACCCCTTGACAGTTCGCCTTGAATAAAACTCCTCCAGCAAGGCCCAACCTTGGTTTTACCATTCACCACCTAGCCCTTTTCCCTTGGATTTCGCGGACTCAAGGGTCATCTTTATTTTAAACCCCCGGGCCAGTGCTCCTCTGAGTGTTGGTCCAACCTGTCAGCTGCCGGTGGCCACCAGGGGCAACTCTGGGCTGTCCTACCAGAACCTTGGACAATCCGGTGTGCCCTGAGAACGAGATATGTGCAGCTCCTATCGGGATTTTTCGGCACATTCGGGTGGCTTTGCTGGTTTAGTTTTACCATTGTCGAGATGTCTTGTAACCAGGATTCCGAGTCTGACCGGATTGTCTTGGGAGAAGGAATATCCTTCGTTGACCGTGAGAGCTTGTGATGGCCTAAGTTGGGACACCCCTGCAGTGATTTGAACTTTCGAAAGCCGTGACCGCAGTTATGGGCAGATGGGAATTTGTTAATGTCCGGTTGTAGATAACCTGAAACTTAACTTAATTAAAATGTATCAACAGAGTGTGTGGCCGTGATGGTCTCTTTTCGGCGGAATCCGGGAAGAGAACACGGTCTCAAGTTATGCTTGAACGTAGGTTGTTCTAGGATCACTTCTTGATCATAGTTTATCGACCGTGCCTTTGCCTTCTCTTCTCGCTCTCATTTGCGTATGTTAGCCACCATATATGCTAGTGCTTGCTGCAGCTCCACCTCATACCTTTTACCCTTCCTATAAGCTTAAATAGTCTTGATCGCGAGGGTGTGAGATTGCTGAGTCCCCATGACTCACAGATTACTTCAAAACCAGATGCAGGGACCGATGATACCGCTCCAGGAGATTCGACCAAGCTCAAGTGGGAGTTCGATGAGGACTCAGGACGATACTACATTTCTTTTCCAGACGATCAGTAGTGGTGCCCAGTTGGGGCGATCGGGGACTTTGTCGCTTTTGGGGTTGATCTTTATTTTGGTTCCGTAGTCGGACCTTGATTGTATCTGGATGAATGTAATGATATTTATGCATTGTGTGACGTGGCGAGTGTAAGCCAACTATGTATCTCTTTCCCTTATTCATTACATGGGTTGTGTGAAGATTACCTCACTTGCGACATTGCTTACAATGCGGTTATGCCTCTAAGTCGTGCTTCGACACGTGGGAGATATAGCCGCATCGTGGGCGTTACAAGTTGGTATCAGAGCCTTCCCCGACTTAGGAGCCCTCTGCTCTGGTGAGGCATCCTGATGTAGAGTTTTGACTCTTCTCTTCCCAAATTTCACTAATTTTTTAGGATCACGCGGGTATCTTGGAATCGTTCCGATGGCTTTGTGACGAGAACATTGTTCTTGGTGCCTCCTGACATTTAGGGGGTGTGGCAGTGTCTAGGGGAGTTGAGCTCCGAGGTGTTGTCATCACAATTTTATCGTTGCAATTCTGGAATACCTGAGTTTCGCCGACATCGAAAATCTTTTTTATGCAGTTGTTGGTGAGATAACCTCGATGCCACCCAGTACTTGGGCGGGAGTTCGGGAGTATCGCCATAACTCGTATAACGGATTCTTTTCGAAGGTTGAGGTAAATGATTTCCGATGGTTTCTTGGTTATGTGTTGAAGGATGGATACAGCTGGATGTAGGATTTGCTAGCTTTGGGTGAGATATTATGCTTCCCCTGTATTCCCAACACCTGATTGCATAACCGGGAGAATTTCGGGAGTTTCATAGGTGGGAATTCTTGTAGCTCTAGTATTTCTTCCGCGGATATTTGGTTTGTGATTGGGTAATCCTTACCAAGTATTTGTTCTTGTCCGTACTTTGTTGTTTTATTATTCTACCTCTATCTAAGTAGCTTCTCAATTTACGGAAGTGTGACCATTTCAATTGGAATGCATTCGTTCATTTTGTTCGGGTGTTAAGACTATATGTTGCATTTTCGATCCATTTGATTCAGCTTGAATATATGTCTGTCAAGATGCTAACGGATGTCACCCTCTTCAGGATGGCTCCTCCAACGCGTCAGAATCCTGAACTGCCACCCCCACCTCCACCTCTGGAGGCATGGCAAGCTGTGATGGCCGCTACCAATGCAAACACGCAGCTGATCATGCAACTCTTGCAAGAGCGCAACCAAGGGAATCAAGGCCATGGCAACAATCAGAATCAGTTTGCTACACTCAACCAGTTCCTCGCAAACCAGCCAAAGACCTTCAGTAACTGTGTCGAGGCAACAGACGTTGATGATTGGCTCGTGGATATCTGCAAGCATTTCGAGTGCAGCAACGTTAGGCCTGAGGACTTTGTCAAGTTTGCCTCGTTCCAACTCAAAGACCAAGCTGCAGAGTGGTATCAGCAATACAAAGATTCCAGAGGAGGTCGTGTGATTACCTAGGATGAATTCCGTCAAGACTTCAAAGCTCACCACATTCCTCAGAGTCTTGTTGAGAGCAAGCGTGAGGAATTCCACAACTTGAAGCAAGGCATCTTATCCGTTTACCAGTATAACATCATGTTCTAGAAGCTCTCTCGTTTCGCTAAGAAAGACGTCCCTGTTGGGGAACGTAGCAATAATTCAAAATTTTCCTACGTGTCAGCAAGATCAATCTATGGAGTCATCTAGCAACGAGGGAGGAGTGGATCTACATACCCTTGTAGATCGCGCGCGGAAGCGTTCAAGAGAACGGGGTTGATGGAGTCGTACTCGTCGTGATCCAAATCACCGATGATCCTAGCGCCGAACGGACGGCACCTCCACGTTCAACACACGTACGGAGCAGTGACGTCTCCTCCTTCTTGATCCAGCAAGGGGGAAGGAGAGGTTGATGGAGATCCAGCAGCACGACGGCGTGGTGGTGGAAGCAGCGGGATTCCAACAGGGCTTCGCCAAGCGCTGCGGGAGGAGGAAGGTGTGTCATGGGAGGGAGAGGGAGGCGCCAGGGCTTAGATTAGATTGCCCTCCCTTTTCCCCCACTATATATAGGGCCAAGGGAGAGGGGGGGCGCAGCCTTGGCCCTTCCTCCGAGGAAGGGTGCGGCCAAGGGAGGAGTCCCTCCTCCCCAAGGCACCTCGGAGGTGCCTTCCCCCTTTAGGACTCTTCCTTTCCCTCTTCTCTTGGCGCATGGGCCTCTTGGGGCTGGTGCCCTTGGCCCATATAGGCCAAGGCGCACCCCCTACAGCCCATGTGGCCCCCGGGGCAGGTGGCCCCACCCGGTGGACCCCCGGGACCCTTCCGGTGGTCCCGGTACAATACCGGTGACCCCAAAACTTGTCCCGATTGCCGAAATAGCACTTCCTATATATAATTCTTTACCTCCGGACCATACCAGAACTCCTCGTGACGTCCGGGATCTCATCCGGGACTCCGAACAACTTTCGGGTTTACCGCATACTAATATCTCTATAACCCTAACGTCACCGAACCTTAAGTGTGTAGACCCTACGGGTTCGGGAGACATGCAGACATGACCGAGATGACTCTCCGGTCAATAACCAACAGCGGGATCTGGATACCCATGTTGGCTCACACATGTTCCACGATTATCTCATCGGATGAACCACGATGTCAAGGACTTAATCAATCCCGTATGCAATTCCCTTTGTCTAGCGGTACGATACTTGCCCGAGATTCGATCGTCGGTATCCCGATACCTTGTTCAATCTCGGTACCGGCAAGTCTCTTTACTCGTTCCGTAACACATCATCCCGTGATCAACTCCTTAATCACATTGTGCACACTATGATGATGTCCTACCGAGTGGGCCCAGAGATACCTCTCCGTTTACACGGAGTGAAAAATCCCAGTCTCGATTCATGCCAACCCAACAGACACTTTCGGAGATACCTGTAGTGTACCTTTATAGCCACCCAGTTACGTTGTGACGTTTGGCACACCCAAAGCATTCCTATGGTATCTAGGAGTTGCACAATCTCATGGTCTAAGGAAATGATACTTGACATTAGAAAAGCTTTAGCATACGAACTACACGATCTTGTGCTATGCTTAGGATTGGGTCTTGTCCATCACATCATTCTCCTAATGATGTGATCCCGTTATCAACGACATCCAATGTCCATGGTCAGGAAACCGTAACCATCTATTGATCAACGAGCTAGTCAACTAGAGGCTTACTAGGGACATGGTGTTGTCTATGTATCCACACATGTATCTGAGTTTCCTATCAATACAATTCTAGCATGGATAATAAACGATTATCATGAACAAGGAAATATAATAATAACCAATTTATTATTGCCTCTAGGGCATATTTCCAACAGTCCCTGACGAGAAGAGCATGATTTATCAGTTCAGAGGTGGCCTCAGAGAAGATCTCCAACTAGCTCTCGTGCTTTTTGAGCCGCAGAAGTACGATGAGTTTTACAACATGGCACTGAAACAAGAGGCTGCTCAACTCAAGTGCGATGCTTCCAAGAAACGAGTCAGAGATGCAACTCCTTCTTCCTCAACTCAAGTGGTTACTAAGTAGCAAAAGTATTGGTTGCCTCCTCCTCCTCCGTTCCGTCAGCCTTATCAGCAGAAGAGCAAAGGTGGCAATGGATCTTCCCACCCACCCAACCCAGGCTTTCAGAACAAGACTTCGCCTCATGCTCCAAGATCAAGTGCTCCGTATCACTGTCCACTTTCAGAGGTCACGTGCAACAAGTGTCAGCAGAAGGGTCACTATGCCAACAAATGCTTCAATCAGACGCGTCTTCCTCCTCCTCCTCCTATGAGGTCTGCCAGCACCGTAGTGGTCAAGCATAATCCCAAGCATGCCAAGGTCAACTTGTTGAACGCAGCTCAGGCAGAGGACTCGTCAGATGTGATTGTGGGTAACTTTCCAGTTAACTCTATTCCTGCAAAAGTTCCTTTTGTCACTAGTGCATCACATTGTTTCATATCGAGATCATTTGCATCTAAGCATGAGTTGAATCTCCAAGTTTTGCCTAGACCGTTAGCAATTGTCTATCCGGGTAAACGCATGAACGCTAACTCCATGGTTCTGGACGTTACCATCACGATGGGTGACTACAAGTTTCTGTCTTCTCTTACTGTTCTTAGTGACTCGGATATTGATCTTATTCTCGGAATGGACTGGCTTTCTAAGCACAAGCTCAGCTTGATTGTGCTGCCAGACAGATTCAATTGCCACATTCGTTTGAGGATGTTATCGTCTTTGCTGCTCGTGATGATACCATTCGTGTTGGAAATATGCCCTAGAGGCAATAATAAATTAGTTATTATTATATTTCCTTGTTCATGATAATCGTTAATTATCCATGCTAGAATTGTATTGATAGGAAACTCAGATACATGTGTGGATACATAGACAACACCATGTCCCTAGTAAGCCTCTAGTTGACTAGCTCGTTGATTAATAGATGGTTACGGTTTCCTGACCATGGACATTGGATGTCATTGATAACGGGATCACATCATTAGGAGAATGATGTGATGGACCAGACCCAATCCTAAGCCTAGCACAAGATCATGTAGTTCGTATGCTAAAGCTTTTCTAATGTCAAGTATCATTTCCGTAGACCATGAGATTGTGCAACTCCCGGATACCGTAGGAGTGCTTTGGGTGTGCCACACGTCACAACGTAACTGGGTGGCTATAAAGGTACACTACAGGTATCTCCGAAAGTGTCTGTTGGGTTGGCACGAATCGAGACTGGGATTTGTCACTCCGTGTAAACGGAGAGGTATCTCTGGGCCCACTCGGTAGGACATCATCATAATGTGCACAATGTAATCAAGGAGTTGATCACGGGATGATGTGTTACGGAACGATTAAAGAGACTTGCCGGTAACGAGATTGAACAAGGTATCGGGATACCGACGATCAAATCTCGGGCAAGTATCGTACCGCTAGACAAAGGGAATTGTATACGGGACTGATTAAGTCCTTGACATCGTGGTTCATCCGATGAGATCATCGTGGAGCATGTGGGAGCCAACATGGGTATCCAGATCCTGTTGTTGGTTATTGACCGGAGAGGTGTCTCGGTCATGTCTACATGTTTCCCGAACCCATAGGGTCTACACACTTAAGGATCGATGACGCTAGGGTTATAGGGAAAGTATGTACGCGGTTACCGAATGTTGTTCGGAGTCCTGGATGAGATCCCGGACGTCATGAGGAGTTCCGGAATGGTCCGGAGGTAAAGATTGATATATAGGAAGTATGGTTTTGGCCACCGGAAGTGTTCCGGGCATCACCGGTAGTGTACCGGGACCACCGGAGGGGTCCGGGGGTCCACCAGGTGGGGCCACCAGCCCCGGAGGCCTACATGGGCCAATAGTGGGAAGGGACCAGCCCCTAGGTGGGCTGGGGCACCTCCCACCAAGGCCCAAGGCGCCTCCAAGAGGGGAGGGGGGCAAACCCTAGGGCAGATGGGCCCTAAGGCCCACCCCAGGTGCGCCTCCCCCTCTCCCCCTTGTGGCCGCCACCTAGATGGAATCTGGGGGCTGCCGCCACCCCTAGGGAGGGAACCGTAGGTGGGGGCGCAGCCCCTCCCCTTCCCCTATATATACTTGAGGTATTGGAGGCTGCAAGACACACGAGATCCTCTCCCTCTTGGCGCAGCCCTACCTCTCTTCCTCCTCGTATCTCGTAGTGCTTGGCGAAGCCCTGCTGGAGTACCACGCTCCTCCACCACCACCATGCCGTCGTGCTGCTGCTGGATGGAGTCTTCCCCAACCTCTCCTTCTCCCCTTGCTGGATCAAGGCATAGGAGACGTCACCGGGCTGGACGTGTGTTGAACGCGGAGGTGCCGTCCGTTCGGCACTAGGATCATCGGTGATTTGGATCACGACGAGTACGACTCCATCAACCCCGTTCACTTGAACGCTTCCGCTTAGTGATCTACAAGGGTATGTAGATGCACTCTCCTTCCCTCGTTGCTAGATTACTCCATAGATTGATCTTGGTGATGCGTAGAAAATTTTGAATTTCTGCTACGTTCCCCAATAGTGGCATCATGAGCTAGGTCTATGCGTAGTTACTATGCACGAGTAGAACACAAAGTAGTTGTGGGCGTCGATATTGTCAATTATCTTGCCGTTACTAGTCTTATCTTGATTCGGCGGCATCGTGGGATGAAGCGTCCCGGACCAACCTTACACGTACGCTTACGTGAGACCGGTTCCACCGACTGACATGCACTAGTTGCATAAGGTGGCTGTCTGGTGTCTGTCTCTCCCACTTTAGTCGGATTGGATTTGATGAACAGGGTCCTTATGAAGGGTAAATAGAAATTGGTAATTCACGTTGTGGTTTTGGCGTAGGTAAGAAACGTTCTTGCGAGAAACCTATAGCAGCCACGTAAAAACTTGCAACAACAATTAGAGGATGTCTAACTTGTTTTTGCAGCAAGTGTTTTGTGATGTGGTATGGCCAAAGGATGTGATGAATGATATATATGTGATGTATGAGATCATGTTCTTGTAATAGGAATCACGACTTGCATGTCGATGAGTATGACAACCGGCAGGAGCCATAGGAGTTGTCTTTATTTTTTGTATAACCTGCGTGTCATTGAGAAACGCCATGTAAATTACTTTACTTTATTGCTAAACGTGTTAGCCATAGTAGTAGAAGTAATAGTTGGCGAGCAAGGAATCACGACTTGCATGTCGATGAGTATGACAACCGGCAGGAGCCATAGGAGTTGTCTTTATTTTTTGTATGACCTGCGTGTCATTGAGAAAAGCCATGTAAATTACTTTACTTTATTGCTAAACGTGTTAGCCATAGTAGTAGAAGTAATAGTTGGCGAGCAACTTCATGGAGACACGATGATGGAGATCATGGTGTCATGCCGGTGACAAGATGATCATGGAGCCCCAAGATGGAGATCAAAGGAGCTATATGATATTGGCCATATCATGTCACTATTATTTGATTGCATGTGATGTTTATCATGTTTTTGCATCTTGTTTACTTAGAACGATTGTAGTAAATAAGATGATCCCTCATAATAATTTCAAGAAAGCGTTCCCCCTAACTGTGCACCATTGCGACAGTTCGTTGTTTCGAAGCACCACGTGATGATCGGGTGTGATAGATTCCAACGTTCACATACAACGGGTGTAAGACAGATTTACACATGCAAACACTTAGGTTGACTTGACGAGCCTAGCATGTACAGACATGGCCTCGGAACACAGAAGACCGAAAGGTCGAACATGAGTCGTATAGAAGATACGATCAACATGAAGATGTTCACCGATGTTGACTAGTCCGTCTCACGTGATGATCGGACACGGCCTAGTTGACTCGGATCATGTAATCACTTAGATGACTAGAGGGATGTCTATCTGAGTGGGAGTTCATAAGATGAACTTAATTATCCTGGTCATAGTCAAAAGGTCTTCGCAAATTATGTCGTGGCTCGCGTTTCAGTTCTACTGTTTAGATATGTTCCTGGAGAAAATTTAGTTGAAAGTTGATAGTAGCAATTATGCGGACTAGGTCCGTAAACTGAGGATTGTCCTCATTGCTTCATAGAAGGCTTGTGTCCTTAATGCACCGCTCAGTGTGCTGAACCTCGAACGTCGTCTGTGGATGTTGCGAACATCTGACATACACATTTTGATAACTACGTGATAGTTCAGTTAAACGGTTTAGAGTTGAGGCACCGAAGACGTTTTGAAACGTCGCGAAACATATGAGATGTTTCGAGGGCCGAAATTTGGATTTCAGGCTCGTGCCCACGTCAAGAGGTATAAGACCTCCAGCGATTTTCTTAGCCTGCAAACTAAGGGAGAAAAGCTCAATTGTTGAGCTTGTGCTCAGATTGTCTGAGTACAACAATCATTTGAATCGAGTGGGAGTTGATCTTCCAGATGAGATAGTGATGTTTCTCCGAAGTCATTACCACCAAGCTGCTAGAGCTTCATGATGAACTATAATATATCAGGGACATATATGATGATCCTTGAGATATTCGCGATGTTTGACACCACAAAAGTAGAAATCAAGAAGGAGCATCAATTGTTGATGGTTGAACCACTAGTTTCAAGAAGGGCAAGGTCAAGAAGGGATACTTCATGAAACGGCAAATCAGCTGCTGCTTTAGTGAAGAAACCCAAGGTTGAACCCAAACCCGAGACTAAGTGCTTCTGTAATAAGGGGAACAGCCACTGGATCAGAATTACCCTAGATACTTGGTAGATGAGAAGGCTGGCAAGGTCGATAGAAGTATATTGGATATACATTGTGTTAATGTGTACTTTACTAGTACTCCTAGTAGCACCATGGTATTGGATACCGGTTCGGTTGCTAAGTGTTAGTAAACTCGAAATAAAAGGCTGCGGAGTAAACGGAGACTAGCTAAAGGTGAGCAGGCGATATGTGTTGGAAGTTTTTCCCAAGCTTGATGTGATCAAGCATCGCACGCTCCCTCTACCATCGATATTGGTGTTTGCATTGATCATAGACATGATTGGATTATGTTTATCGCAATACGGTTATTCAATTAAGGAGAATAATGGTTACTCTATTTATTTGAATAATACCTTCAATGGTCTTGCACCTAAAATGAATGGTTTATTGAATCTCGATCGTAGTAATACACATGTTCATGCCAAAATATATAAGTTAGTAATGATAGTACCACCTACTTGTGGCACGGCCACGTAAGTCATATCGGTATAAAACGCATGAAGAAGCTCCATGTTGATGGATCTTTGGGCTCACTCGTTTTGAAAAGTTTGAGACATGCGAACCATGTCTATTGGTGTATATGCATGAAGAAACTCCATGCAAATGGACCGTTTGGACTCACTTGATTTTGAATCACTTGAGACATGCAAATCATACCACATGGGCAAGATGACTGAAAGCCTCGTTTTCAGTAAAATGGAACTAGAAAGCAACTTGTTGGAAGTAATACATTTTGTTGTGTGCAGTCCAATGAGTGCTGAGGCATGTAGTGGATATCATTATGTTCTTACTTCACAGATGATTTGAGTAGATGTTGAGTATATTTACTTGATGAATCACGAGTCTGAATTATTGAAAGGTTCAAGTAATTTCAGGGTGAAGGTGAGAGATCGTTGTGACAAGAGGATAAAATATCTATGATATGATCATAGAGATGAATATCTGAATTACGAGTTTGGCACAGAATTAAGACATTTTGGAAATTGTTTCACAACTAATACAGCCTGGAACACCATAGTATGATGGTGTGTCCGAACATCATAACTGCACCCTATTGGATATGATGCATACCATGATGTCTCTTATCGAATTACCACGATAGTTTATGGGTTAGGCATTAGAGACAACCACATTCACTTTAAATAGGGCACCACGTAATTCCGATGAGATGACACCGTATGAACTATGGTTTAGAGAAACCTAAGCTGTCATTTGTTAAAAGGTTTGGGGCTGCGACGCTTATGTGAAAAGTTTCAGGCTGACAAGCTCGAACCCAAAGTGGATAAATGCATCTTCATAGGACACCCAAAACAGTTGGGTGTACCTCCTGTCTCAGATCCGAAAGCAATAAGGGATTGTTTCTAGAATCAGGTCCTTTCCCGAGGAAAAGTTTCTCTCGAAAGAATTGAGTGGGAGGATGGTGGAGACTTGATGAGGTTATTGAACCGTCTCTTCAACTAGTGTGTGGCAGGGCACAGGGAGTTGTTCCTGCGGCACCTACACCAATTGAAGTGGAAGCTTATGATAGTGATCATGAAACTTCAGATCAAGTCACTACCAAACCTCGTGGGATGACAAGGATGCGTACTACTTCAGAATGGTACGTAATCCTGTCTTGGAAGTCATGTTGCTAGACAACAATGAACCTACGAGCTATGGAGGTGCGATGGTGGGCCTGGATTCCAAAATGGCTCAAGGCCATATAATCCGAGAGAGGATCCATATATGAAAACAAAGTGTAGACTTTGTAAGAACTACTTGATGGTCGTAAGGCTGTTAGGTACACATGGATTTTAAAAGGAAGATGGACAATGATGGTAAGTATCACCATTAAGAAAGCTCGACTTGTCGTTAAGATGTTTTCCGACAAGTTCAAGGAGTTGACTACGATGAGACTTTCTCACTCGTAGCAATGCTAAGAGTTTGTTGGAATTATATTAGCGATTACTGCATTATTTATGAAATCTTGCAGATAGGATGTCAAAAACATTGTTTCCTCGACGATTTTCTTGAGGAAAGGTTGTATGTGATACAACTGGAAGGTTTTGTCAATCCTGAAAGATGCTAACAAGTATGCAAAGCTCCAGCAATCCTTCTAAGGACTGGAGTAAGCATCTCGGAGTTGGAATGTATGCTTTGATGAGATGATCAAAGATTTTGGGTGTATACAAAGTTTATGAGAAACTTGTATTTCCAAAGAAGTGAGTGGGAGCACTATAGAATTTCTGATGAGTATATGTTGTTGACATATTGTTGATCAGAAATGATGTAGAATTTTTGGAAAGCATATAGGGTTATTTGGAAAGTGTTTTTCAATGGAAAGCCTGGATTAAGCTACTTGAAAATTGAGCATCAAGATCTATAAGGATAGATCAAAACGCTTAATGGTACTTTCAAATGAGCACATACCTTGACATGATCTTGAAGGTGTTCAAGATGGATCAGTCAAAGAAGGAGTTCTTGCCTGAGTTGTAAGGTATGAAGTTAAGACTTAAAGCTCGACCACGGCAGAAGAAAGAGGAAGGACGAAGGTCGTCCCCTATGCTTTTGTCATAGGCTCCATACGGTATGCCATGCTGAGTACCACACCTCATGTGTGCCTTGCCACATATTTGGCAAGAGGGTACAAAGGTGATCTAGGAGTAGATCACCAGATAGCGGTCTAAATTATCCTTAGAGGAATAAGGATATGTTTCTCGGTTATGGAGGTGATAAAGAGTTCGACGTAAAGAGTTACGTCGATGCCAGCTTAACACCTATTCGGATAGCTCTGAGTAGAGATACCGGATACGTATAATGGAGCAACAATTTAGAATAGCTCCAAGTAGAACAGTTATTTGAAATGGCTCCAAATGTAGCGTAGTAGTTGCATCTACAAGATGACATAGAAATTTGCGAAGTACATACGGATCTGAATGCTGCAGACCCGTTGAATGAAACCTCTCTCACAAGCATAACATGATCAAACCCAGAACTCTTTGGGTGTTAGTCACATGGGGATGTGACCTTGAGTGTTAATCACATATCGATGTGAACTCGATTATTGACTCTAGTCCAAGTGGGAGACTGTTGGAAATATGCCCTAGAGGCAATAATAAATTAGTTATTATTAGATTTCCTTGTTCATGATAATCGTTTATTATCCATGCTAGAATTGTATTGATAGGAAACTCAGATACATGTGTGGATACATAGACAACACCATGTCCCTAGTAAGCCTCTAGTTGACCAGCTCGTTGATCAATAGATGGTTACGGTTTCCTGACCATGGACATTGGATGTCGTTGATAACGGGATAACATCATTAGGAGAATGATGTGATGGACAAGACCCAATCCTAAGCCTAGCACAAGATCATGTAGTTCGTATGCTAAAGATTTTCTAATGTCAAGTATCATTTCCTTAGACCATGAGATTGTGCAACTCCCGGATACCGTAGGAGTGCTTTAGGTGTGCCAAACGTCACAACGTAACTGGGTGGCTATAAAGGTACACTACATGTATCTCCGAAAGTGTCTGTTGGGTTGGCACGAATCGAGACTGGGATTTGTCACTCCGTGTAAACGGAGAGGTATCTCTGGGCCCACTCGGTAGGACATCATCATAATGTGCACAATGTGATCAAGGAGTTGATCACGGGATGATGTGTTACGGAACGAGTAAAGAGACTTGCTGGTAACGAGATTGAACAAGGTATCGGGATACCGACGATCGAATCTCGGGCAAGTATCGTACCGCTAGACAAAGGGAATTGTATACGGGATTGATTAAGTCCTTGACAACGTGGTTCATCCGATGAGATCATCGTGGAGCATGTGGGAGCCAACATGGGTATCCAGATCCCGCTGTTGGTTATTGACCGGAGAGGTGTCTCGGTCATGTCTACATGTTTCCCGAACCCGTAGGGTCTACACACTTAAGGTTCGATGACGCTAGGGTTATAGGGAAAGTATGTACGCGGTTACCGAATGTTCTTCGGAGTCCCGGATGAGATCCCAGACATCACGAGGAGTTTCGGAATGGTCCGGAGGTAAAGATTGATATATAGGAAGTATGGTTTTGGCCACCGGAAGTGTTCCGGGCATCACCGGTAGTGTACCGGGACCACCGGAGGGGTCCGGGGGTCCACCAGGTGGGGCCACCAGCCCCGGAGGCCTAGATGGGCCAATAGTGGGAAGGGACCAGCCCCTAGGTGGGCTGGGGCGCCTCCCACCAAGGCCCAAGGCGCCTCCAAGAGGGGAGGGGGGCAAACCCTAGGGCAGATGGGCCCTAAGGCCCACCCCAGGTGCGCCTCCCCTTCTCCCCCTTGTGGCCGCCACCCAGATGGGATCTGGGGGCTGCCGCCACCCCTAGGGAGGGAACCCTAGGTGGGGGCGCAGCCCCTCCCCTTCCCCTATATATACTTGAGGTATTGGAGGCTGCAAGACACACGAGATCCTCTCCCTCTTGGCGCAGCCCTACCTCTCTTCCTCCTCGTCTCTCGTAGTGCTTGGCGAAGCCCTGCTGGAGTACCACGCTCCTCCACCACCACCACGCCGTCGTGCTGCTGCTGGATGGAGTCTTCCCCAACCTCTCCTTCTCCCCTTGCTGGATCAAGGCGTAGGAGACGTCACCGGGCTGTACGTGTGTTGAACGCGGAGGTGCCGTCCGTTCAGCACTAGGATCATCGGTGATTTGGATCACGACGAGTACGACTCCATCAACCCCGTTCACTTGAACGCTTCCGCTTAGCGATCTACAAGGGTATGTAGATGCTCTCTCCTTCCCTCGTTGCTAGATTACTCCATAGATTGATCTTGGTGATGCGTAGAAAATTTTGAATTTCTGCTACGTTCCCCAACAGTTCGTCTGTTTTCTCTCAATGAGAAGGGAGATCTGGATGCCATCTCTCAGATTCCAGTCGTTTGCGAATATCAAGACGTCTTTCCAGAAGAGCTTCCAGGAATGCCTCATCACTGGCTAGTTGAATTCGTCATCGATCTTGAGCCTGTCATGGAACCTGTTTGCAAACGTCCTTACAAGCTTGGACCTGAAGAGTTGAAGGAGCTAAAGAAGCAACTCGATATTCAAGAGTGTATGGGTCTCATCCGACCAAGTTCTTCTCCATGGGGTTGTGGTGTTCTTTTCGTAAAGAACAAGGATGGAACGGACCGACTCTGTGTCAACTACCGTCCATTGAACAAGAAGACCATAAAGAACAAGTACCCACTTCCCAACATCAATGAACTTTTTGAACAACTCAAAGGTGCTCAAGTATTCTCCAAGCTTGACCTCCGTATGGGCTATCATCAGATTCGCATTCATGAAGAAGATATCCCCAAGACAGCATTCAGAACAAGCTATGGTTCGTATGAATACACTGTCATGTCTTTCGGCCTTGTCAATGCTCCTCCAACATTCTCTCGCATGATGAACTTCATCTTCAACGCCTACACAAATGACTTCGTCTTGGTCTACCTTGATGACATTCTGGTCTTTTCCAAGAACAAGGAGGATCATGCCAAGCATTTGAGATTGGTGTTGGACAAACTCAGAGAACATCAGTTCTATGCAAAGTTTTCAAAGTGCGAGTTTTGGCTCGATGAGATTCTCTACCTTGGGCATATCATCTCCGCCAAGGGCATAGCTGTTAATCCTGAGAAGGTGTCTGCAATTGTGAATTGGGAACCACCTCAGAACGTGAAGCAACTCCGCAGCTTCCTTGGGCTCGCAAGCTATTGTCGAAGGTTCATTGAGAACTTCTCTAAGATCGCGAAGCCTCTTTCCAACCTCCTGTAGAAGCATGTGAAGTATGTCTGGTCGCCTGAATGTGACATCGCTTTCAACACCCTGAAAGAGAAGTTAGTCACTGCTCCAGTTCTGACTCCTCCTGATGAATCCAAACCGTTCGAGGCCTTCTGTGATGCTTCCCTTCAAGGTCTTGGTGCAGTGTTGATGCAAGAGAAGAAAGTTGTGGCCTATACCTCTCGCCAGTTGAAGCCCAACGAAAAGAACTACCCCACTCATGACCTCGAGTTGGCGGCAGTTGTCCATGCTCTTTTAACTTGGAGACATCTCTTGTAGGGAAGGAAAGTGGACATCTTCATTGATCATAAAAGTCTCAAGTACACCTTCACTCAGCCCAACCTCAACCTCAGGCAGACTCGTTGGGTCAAAATGATTCAAGAGTATAATCCGAGTATCAAATATACTCCAGGAAAGGCCAATGTAATTGTTGACGCATTAAGCAAGAAGGCTTACTGCAACAGTTTGATTCTCAAGCCTTACCAACCAGAGCTTTGTGAAGCTTTCCGCAAACTCAATCTTCAAGTGGTGGAGTGTTGTAACACCCCGTATGTAACCTGCCATAATTGTATTCCAACTCTTGCCATTTCCGGCACGAAGTTATGATATTTCCTCGTTGTCGGGTTTTTGTCTCATGTTGTTTTGTCTTTGTCATGCATCTCATATCATGTCATCATGTGCATCGCATTTGCATACGTGTTTGTCTCATGCATTCGAGCATTTTCCCCGTTGTCCGTTTTGCATTCCGGCGCTCCTATGTCCTCCGGTATCCCTTTCTACCTCTTTTCGTGTGCGGGTGTTAAAAGTTTTTGGATTGGACCGAGACTTGCCATGCGGCCTTGGTTTACTACCGGTAGACCGCCTGTCAAGTTTCGTGCCATCTGGACTTCGTTTGATACTCCAACGGTTAACCGAGTGACCGAGAAGGCCTCGTGTGTGTTGCAGCCCAACACCTCTCCAAAGTGGCCCAAAACCCACCTAAACCTCCTCCATCATCTAGGCCATTCAATCACGATCGCGTGGTGTCGGTGGGAACGACACCTATGGGATCACAAGAATCCCTACTGTGGTTAGCGGGGCGCGGGGTTGTGAGAAGAGCAGATCAAACAAATGTCCCCAAACAGATAACACACGGTTCGTTTATCCAGGTTCGGGCCGCGAGGATGCGTAAAACCCTACTCCTGCTTTGGTGGATTGTATATCTGTGTTCTGGAGCTAGTTATGGGGCGTGAGGAGCTCCAAAGAGCCGAATCCTTCCTCTGGTCGCCTCGGGCCTCCTTTTATAGAAAAAGGGGTTGCCACAGTGGCACACATGAGGTGGAAAGGGTACAGTGTTGCGAGGTTATCCTTCGCATCACATGACAAGGCGCATTTAATGCGTCTTGCTTAGGTGTCCTTGCTTTATCGGGGACGGGGGAGAAACATGTCTCGTTCGTCGCCGCTCCTTCTTGCGTCGACACGCGCCCTGGCCAGCGACGCCTGCGATGCCATGTAGGTAGGCAGGCAGCTGAGGTGGCGCAGTGGTGGGTCTTCACGAAGATCTGCATGCCGCCACGCAGGTGCCTACCCGGCTGGTTGGGTCGGCAGCTGCATGCATGCGGTGGTGGAGGTTTAGTCGGCGTGGGCCTGATGGTGGCCCTGCGGGTGTCCTCGGCAAGGGCCTTGCCGGGGCCCTGGCAAGGGTCTTGCCGAGGCGCCTGCTGTCATCCCCGGTAAGGTGCTTGCCGGCGGCCTTGTGGTCTTCCTCGGCTGGGATCCCGCCAAGGGTTGTCGTCTCCTTAGTGCGTATCTGATCTTGAATGTCTTCACAAAGATCTGCATGCCGCCACGGGGATGTCTCCCGAATCCTTGCCCTTTGGAGGCAGTGGACTCAAGGGTGATTTGCTCCGTAGGCGCGGGACGAGTCGCCGCGGCAAGGGTCTTGCCGGGGCTGCTAGAACTGTCTCCCGGCAAGGATCTTGCCAGTGGAGTCCGCTTCGTCCCCTTTGCTCTTCGTGGTCTTGGCCTTGGCGTCGTTCTAGTTCTCTTGAGCTTCGGTCTTACCCTGGCTCACCTTCCTTGCCTTGCTTGGTGTGGTGGTATCCGCGGCTCAGACTGCCCGTGCACAGTTATAGGGGTACAAAAAGTGTACCCCTCTTTTTGTACGCCGACACGTGGCAGCAAACTGTACTCAATTTGGAGCCTCCTAGCTCCTCCCACCTATAAAAAGGTCCTTCCCCTCCAAATTCTGGTTCATTTCGCACCCTAACCTAGCCCCCTTCCTCTCCGCGTGCCGGACAACGTCCGCCGACGCCGAACACACCTCACGCCGCCAATCGCCACCTACCACGTGGCACCGACCGCCTTCCTCCGCCTGAGGCCCGCCGAGCCCGCGCGCGGCCCTCCCGGCCCACGCGCGCCCCGTCGCCCGCAAGTTCGCGCCGCCGCTCGGAGTTCGTGCCGGCCGCCGCGCGCCATCACCGACCTCGCCGTCCGGCGCCAACGTCCGCCGCCCCGCCGTCTCGCTCATCGCCGGCAAGCGCCGCCGGAGACCGCGCCCTCGCCGCGCCAAGTCCTCCACCGGCGAGCCCCGCTCTGGATCCGGCCACCCCGTTCTCCCGCTGGCCGCTGCTTCTTCTTCCCCAACGATTCTGGCGACTCTCCGGCGAGATCCGCCGCCACCTCGATCCGCGTGCAAACCCTAGATCCGGATCGGTTGACTTTTTCCCTCTCTCTCAGTAATTTATGCATTTTCCATCGCATCATAACTCTGCATCCATGGCTCCGTTTGGGGCGTGTAGCATATCAAATTGTTCGTCTCGACAAGTACTTCATTTCATCTCATTGCATCATGTTCATTTGAGCTCATCTTGATGCCCTAAATGCTGTTGGAAGAGTGCTAGTTTTTGTTAGTTTAAGATTCATATCAGTAATTGGACATTTGTCATTTTTGCCATGATTGATGTGTGCCTCCTATGAACTTGAGCCCTACATGAGTTTTGAAGTTTGCCATGCCATCTTTACAGGGGTGTATGCCATGTATTTTTGTGATCTCCGTGGTGACTAGCACAAGCATGCAAAGTAGCTCTCGTAATGTTACTGATTTCAGGGACTTAGAAATATTCTAAGTCCTTGCCCTGTCAATATTTTTATGCCATGTATTCTTGCTGCTATAGAGTGATCCATGCCTCTTTTGAGCATGATCAGTAAGGATGTTTTGTAGATATTGTTGTCCTCTATCCATCCATGTCTTTGTTTGCAATTATGGAGCACCCTAGCTTGACTCAATCAAGCTCTACTTTTGCTATAAAATGTTCCTGACAGAATGTTTACATGTTAAGCATTTTTGCCGAGCTTGTTGTAGTTGATCCATGCATGCTATGTTGTTGTTCTTGCCATGTTTAGCTTCTATGCCATGTCTACTTGATGGGTGTATGCTTAGTTTGTCATGCAATGCTTTGTAGTGAGTGCATCGAGCTCGTAAACATGCCTACTTGATATCAGTTTTGCCATGTTCCAGTTTTCTTCTAAGTCTGAATCTGTTAACGATAATTGCTATGTTCACATGGTTTCCATTGTGTTTTTTGATCCCTTTTGGCTTAAAGTCAGTAAGGGACTTTTGTTGTATGCTTTGAGTAGCTTCATGCCGTGCTTTGCTTTGCCATGATATGTTCCTGTAGCATGTTGTTATCGAGCTCTAAACATTGCTTCCTGATGTTAAATTCCTGACTTGTTGTTAATTTCACTAAGTCTGTAACATGTAATCTTTTGCACTTTTGTCATGCTTGTTTGAACCTGCTATTGAGTGAATTAGCCGTAGCTCAGTGTTCATATTTTGTCAAGCATCTTGAGTGGATCCCTGCCATGTATTTTGATGCTGTGTTAGAGTGTTGTAGCTTGTTGTTCTTGATGCATTTAGGTGGCCTCGTGCTGTTTATCGCAGATCGGTGCCATATTTGTTTTGCTTGCCATTTGCAAACCGTGCATCCGATTCCGGTGATATTTATATCAATTTCAACCGAAATCAACCCATATTTCCAGTGGCACTCTTGGTTTTCCAATTTGAGGCCAGGTTCAATTTTTCCTTTCCGAAGCATGCATATGCATCGCATATCGCATCCCGCAGATCATGCCATGTTTTGCATCATGTTGCTTGTGCATTGCACATGGTTGATTGTGTCTCCATTTGCTTGTGTTATTGCTTTGGGTAGTGCCGGGAGACGAGTACGTGATCGAGGAGCCCATTGAGTACGCTTACGAGGATCAAGCTAACGTCGACTCGGAGAACTTTGCAGGCAAGATGAGCATACCCTCGGAATCACTTCTATCTTTGCTTGCTAGATGCTCGCTCTTTTGCTATGCCTATGCTACGATACCTACCACTTTCTTATCATGCCTCCCATGTTGGCATGTCAAACCTCTAACCCACCTTGTCCTAGCAAACCGTTGTTTGGCTATGTTACCGCTTTGCTCAGCCCCTCTTATAGCATTGTTAGTTGCAGGTGAAGATTGGAGTTTGTTCCTTGTTGGAACATGTTTATTGTTTTTTTGACTGGGAACTGTGGGGCAAACCCCCACAGCAAAGCAAAACTTTTATTAAAGCAAATAAATAGGATACAAAAGCTGATTCAAGGGGTAATCTACAGAGAGAAACTAAACTAAAAGTAGGAGGCAGGAAAGCCTAACTACACTAAGCCTTAAGGGGGAAGGAAGGAGATCCACTTGAGAAGGTCATCCTTGTAGGCAGATTTAATCCTATATTGCAACAAAGAGATATCATGCCTAAAAGCTACACGCCATTTATAAAAACTAGCGCTCTCATTTCTGAAAACCTTGGCATTTCGAATGATCCAGATGTTCCAACATGCACTGAATACCACTTCTGAAAAAAATGGTTTGTCAAAATCATTCCTAGCATGAATAACCACATCAGACATAGAGTGCCCTGCAGGCAATCAATCTGAAGGTAATTCCAGACACGGACACTGAAATTGCAGTTGAAGAATAGATGATCCCTGGTTTCTCGAACCTGTAGGGGGCAGAGCCTGCAATGCACTCCATCCTCCATGTGCCAATGCCTGCGTTCTACCATATCTTTAGTATTCAGCCTGTCCATGATTAGCATCCAAGCAAAAACCTTAATCTTGAAAGTACAGGAAGATTTCCATATCCAATAGAGCAAAGGGTTGAAGGTTTCAGAAAGAAATGTGTGGGAGTAGAACATCTTGGGTCTAAACTGCTTGGATGAGTTCTGCCAAGACCACACATCCTTAGAGCCAGATACTCTGCTATGTGAACCCATCATAGACTGAATCATGTCCAACTCTCCAAATGCCTGAGCAGACAGGGGGAGATGAAAATGCTGAACAATATCCTGAGAACTGAAAAATTCCTTGACTGTAATCCATGGGTCCTTAACATAAGAAAATAGCCTTGGAAATCTGGATTGCAGAGGAGATACCTCAACACCAATATTCCAGTTATCTGACCAGAACAGAGCAGTGTCACCATCATTAACCTCAACCCAAGTGCACTCTCTAAAATTGATCATAACCTTGCAAATATCCTTCCACCAGAATGAGCCACATGCGGATGTTCCTTGAGGCACCCTTTCATGGTAGTAAGAATTCCAAATGAGAGAAACCCAGGGAATATCTTTTTTATTGAGGAAATTACTGACATGTTTGAGAAGCAAGGCAACATTTTGTACCCCCAGATTGAGAATACCAAGACCACCCTTGTTTTTTGGCCTACAAATAAGCTCCCAAGCTGCAAGGGAGGAGCAGGTTCATCTCTATTCTTTCTCCACAAACACTGCCTCTGAATTCTCTCTAACTGCTTGATAATACCAGCTGGAACAGCCAAGCTACCCATGAAGAAGATGGGCATTGAGGACAGAGCAGAGTTCAGGAATTGGAGTCTCTCCCCTTGGTTAAGGAAAGAAGAACTAGCAGTCATTCTTCTTTCCATACAGTCCACTAGGGGCATAAAGTCCACCAATTTGGGCCTTGTGGTTCCCACTGGCAGCCCAAGATAGGTGAAAGGCATCTTTCCTATCTGACAACCAAAAGCAACAGCAAGATCATTCATGACAATAGGATCAACATTTATAGGGATGAGGAAAGATTTGTGATAGTTAACATCAAGGCCAGTGGACTGAGCAAACACTTGGAGCATATCTTTCAAGGCCAGAAGCTGAATCCTGTCAGCAGGCAATATAATTAGAGTATCATCAACATATTGGATCACAGGGTAATCCTGGTCATGACAAGGGATAGGCAGATGAAGAATTCCTCTTCTGAACATGTCATTGATGACAGATTGCAAAAGGTCAGCAGCAATAACAAAGAGTAGAGGAGAAACAGGGTCACCCTGCCTGACTCCCTTTTTACACACAAATTTTCTCCCAGGAACTCCATTAAGAAGAACAGAAGAAGTGCCAGTGGCCAGCAGCTGCTTCATCCAGAGAATCCATTTCTCATTAAAACCTTTGTGTCTAAGAATCTGAAAAAGAGCTTCATGTTCCAAAGAGTCAAAAGCCTTTTCAAAGTCTAACTTAAGAATTACAATTGGCCTTTTAGATTGATGGCACTGATGCAAATACTCAAAAGTCCAGCCAATACAATCTTGAATTGTTCCGCTCTTAATAAAGCCATATTGGTTCTTGTGGATGCACTGTAGAATCAACTCTTGGAACCTATTTGCTGCCATTTTAGAGAGAAATTTCAGGCCCATACTAGTGAGGGAGATAGGCCTATAATCTCCAACCTCTTCAGGTGAAAGCTTTTTGGGTACAAGAGTAATGTAGGAATCATTAATGTTATCTAGGATAGCAGCACCCTCATAGAATTCCTGAGCCATCTCATAAAAGTCCTTAGAAATTAGATGCCAGCATTTTTTGAAGAAAAGGCCATTGAAACCATCAAGACCCGGGGCTTTATCAATAGGCATATGCTGAACCACCTTGTCCATTTCATCTTTTTCAAAAGTCTTGGTGAGAATGTCAAGGCAGCCACAGGGGTGAGGAGAGCAGGGAGGTCAAAGCCCACGACAATGCCCCTAGATGTGCCCATTCTGTTTTTGAAACAATTCCAGATGATTCCTTCCATTTGAGCATGATCATTGACAATAGTACCATCAGGTAATTTGAGGCTTGCAATAGAATTCCTCCTGTGCCTTTCAGTGGCCATGGCATGGAAAAACTTTGTATTTTCCCCTCCCACCTTAATGTATCTGACAGTACACCTTTTCTTCCAATAAAGGAACTGCAAATGTAGCAAATTCTCCAGGTGCACTTTGACAATTTTCCTGAAATTATGCTCCTGAATAAACAGAGGCCTCCACTCTTCCAAGTCATCCAGGAGCAAAATAACATGGTTACATTTGGCAATGAGGAGCTTCAACTTTGATACATTCATTTGCCATCTTTTAAGGCACATTCTAAGATACTTGAATTTATCAGCAATTTTAGCAGTTATGTGGTCCTTCCTAGAAGGGATATTCCAAGACTTAGCAACACAATCCATAAACCCTTCCAATTCCAACCAATAGTTCTCAAACCTAAAAAGATTTAACTTAGGGATAGATGTTTTGATTATGACAACATAGGGAACATGGTCAGAAGCAGTCCTAGCAAGAGGGAGCACTTCAGTCATAGGATAGACAGATATCTAGTCTACAGAAGTAAAAAAAAACCAGTCTAATTGTTCCAGAAGTGGGCTATCCTGCATATTAGACCAAGTAAAAGTTCTTCCCTTGATGGGCAACTCCAGGAGGCCTAAATACCCAATAATCTCATTAAAGATGAACATATCATTCAGGTCCCCTCCAGGCAAATTCCTATTATCTATGGATCTTATGAAATTAAAATCTCCTAAGAGCAGCCAATTCTCATCAACGGGAATATTTAAATTATAAAGCCAAGAGAAAAATTGTCTCTAGCTTCACCTTGACAAGGTCAATAAACAGCAACCAGAGTCCATTTTCATTGTTCTGTCTAGACACAAACTCAACAACTACAGCAAATTGCTGAATTTCGATTAAAGTTCCAAGAAAAACAGAGGAGTTCCAGACCACAAGGATTCCCCAGAGGCTCCCATTGCAGGAGAGCAAACAAAACTGTCAAATCTCTTGGGGCAGAAACTCTTAATTGACCTAGAGTCAAAAGATGAGCATTTGGTTTCCTGCAAACAGGCCACAGCACACTGACTTTCATTGATTTTTTGCCTAACTGCTCTCTGCCTAGCTTCTGAATTTAAACCTCTGACATTCTAGCACAAAACATTCCAGTTTCTACAGAGATTACTCATTAAAACATAAAGTGATAATGTCCAGAAAGCATACAACACTTAATGCCATATGAACAAAAGGCCACATAACAGTCTAACCCAGCATTATTACAATAAAGGTTGCATAATAAATTGACCAATAAAAGGACAACAGCAGAGAAAATTTAGAGGCTTACCAAACCCAGTAAAAGAGGAGAACACTAATTATTTGCATTAGTGGCAGCAGCTTGAGGTGGATTCACCATAAGAGCATCCACAGATAGGAGTTGAGCATCAATCTCCAGCTCCCTGCCAATTTCTTGCAGACGAGCAATAGGTGTAGCTGGTGGGATCCCCTCATGGGCTGAATCATCTGGCATCTCAGCAGTGAAAGGCTTTGCTCTGGGCTTCCTCCTCTTGGGCTGCAGAGAAAGCTCCTGGAAGGTGGGCTTGAAACCATCACGTTGGGCCGAGCTTCTGTTGCATCTTCAAACAGAAGTGTCAACAATGGGAGTTGGCGCCAACGTCTTGCGAGGCCTCCTAGCTTTAGGGGGTGCAGCAGATGGTGTTGGCTGAAAGTCAGCAACATCTTCAGAGAACAAAGCCCTAGCCACAGGCCTAACTGGCGCCTGCTCCCTCCAGGTTAGCAGAGGTAAATCACTGCTACCGAAGGCCAAGTCCCAGCTCCTCTTAGATAGAACCACAGGCTCAAAAGGCTTCATAACAACCGGTTTAGGAACATTGTAGACAACAGGTGCCTGCGGCAGATTTTCAAATGATCTTCTCCATAACATCTCTGGAGGCAAAGAGGCCCAAAAGGAACAGCAGCAGGCAGTTCCACTTCAGGCACAAATAGAGGAGGCTGGTAGATCATAATAGCCCAGTTACTGACATCATTAATATCATCAGCTTCAGGCAGCTCCTCATTAGAAGAACTAACGGGGATAGCATGGTTCTGTTGGGCAGTATCAGAACTGGGCTGAGCAGAGACATCGATCACCATAGATTCCTGATCTTGCAGCACAGGCTGGTCCACGGTCTCATTCCAATTACCCCAGTTGTCGTCTTGCACATCATGCACGGAAGGCTCTGGAGGAGGAGGGACATCATTCCATCCCAAGGCTGGATACGGAGGCAAATTGAAGGGCGGCAGCTCCGGGAATGGAACCCCGGGAACCGGATGTGGATTGCCATTGATGGGCATCCAATCTTCATCCTGCGGCATCTGCTCAGCAAAATTCGCCCCCAAGATGTACAAAGGAGCCGTCCAAGATACCCTCGCACCACCCCAGGCCGCATAATCCATGAAGACAACATCACGGGGCACAAGAACATCTTCAGGGAAAGAAGCGAACACTAGAGACTGATACGTCTCCGTCGTATCTATAATTTTTGATTGTTCCATGCCAATATTCTACAACTTTCATATACTTTTGGCAACTTTTTATACTATTTTTGGGACTAACATATTGATCCAGTGCCCAGTGCCAGTTCCTGTTTGTTGCATGTTTTTTGTTTCGCAGAAAACCCATACCAAACGGAGTCCAAACGGAATAAAAACTGACGGAGATTTATTTTGGAATATTTATGAATTTTGGGAAGTGGAATCATCGCGAGACGGTGCCCGAGGGGGGCACGAGGTAGGGGGCGCCCCCCAGGGTGTCAGGCGCGCCCCTGACCCTTGTGGCCACCCCGTAAGGCGGTTGGAGCCCTTCTTTCGCTGCAAGGAAGCTAATATCCGGATAGAGATCGTGTTAAAATTTCAGCCCAATCAGAGTTACGGATCTCCGGGAATATAAGAAATGGTGAAAGGGAAGAATCGGAGAACGCAGAAATAGAGAGAGACAGAGAGACAGATCCAATCTCGGAGGGGCTCTCGCCCCTCCCATGCGATGGACGCCAAGGACCAGAGGGGAAACCCTTCTCCCATCTAGGGAGGAGGTCAAGGAAGAAGAAGACGAAGGGGCCCCCTCTCCCCTTCTCTTCCGGTGGCGCCGGAACGCTGCCGTGGCCATCATCATCATCACCGCGATCTACACCAACACCTCCGCCATCTTCACCAACATCTCCATCACCTTCCCCCCTCTATCTACAGCGGTCCACTCTCCCGCAACCCGCTGTACCCTCTACTTGAACATGGTGCTTTATGCTTCATATTATTATCCAATGATGTGTAGCCATCCTATGATGTCTGAGTAGATTTCCGTTGTCCTATCGGTGGTTGATGAATTGCTATGATTGATTTAATTTGCTTGTGGTTATGTTGCTGTCCTTTGGTGCCCATCATATGATTGCGCGCGTGGATCACACCGTAGGGTTAGTTGTATGTTGATAGGACTATGTATTGGAGGGTAAGAGTGACAGAAGCTTCAACCTCGCATAGAAATTGATGCATACGGGATTGAAGGGGGACCAATATACCTTAATGCTATGGTTGGGTTTTACCTTAATAAACATTAGTAGTTGCGGATGCTTGCTAATAGTTCCAATCATAAGTGCATAGAATTCCAAGTAAGGGATGGCATGCTAGCAGTGGCCTCTCCCAGATAATACTTGCTATCGGTCTAGTAAAGTAGTCAATTGCTTAAGGGACAATTTCGCAACTCCTACCACCACTTGTCCACACACGCTATATTTACTTTAGTTGCTTCTTTACCTTAACAGCCCCTAGTTTTATTTCCGTGCTCTTTACTTTCTTGCAAACCTATCCAACAACACCTACAAAGTACTTCTAGTTTCATACTTGTTCTAGGTAAAGCGAACGTCAAGCGTGCGTAGAGTTGTATCGGTGGTCGATAGAACTTGAGGGAATATTTGTTCTACCTTTATCTCCTCGTTGGGTTCGACACTCTTACTTATTGAAAACTGTTGCGATCCCCTATACTTGTGGGTTATCAAGACCTTTTTCTGGCACCGTTGCCGGGGAGCAATAGCGTGGGGTGAATATTCTCGTGTGTGCTTGTTTGCTTTATCACTAAGTAATTTTTATTTGCTGTTATTAGTTGTTTCCTATCTTTAGTTATGGGTAGGAAACGCAAAATACCAAAAAAAATTAGTTGTACCTACTGAACCAATGGTTGAAGAACCAATCAAAATCTATCACACTGCTGAAGCTTATTACTTGGATCATCTTCGATCCCTATGTGCTCGTGCTGAAACCCCAACTAGCTTAGTCGAAGGCAAATCTTTAGATGAGCATGCTTGTTATGTGCGACACCGTATATCTGAAAAAGGGAAATTGTTATGGAGTCAAATTCAACGTTTGCAATACTATGCTTGGAATTTATGTGAATTATATGATTTTACTTGTTGTTCTGAAAACCCTAAGAAACACCTTCCCTACCAATGTGAGTTTATTGATAATGGAATCTTATCTTGTTATGTTAAATGTGTTTATAGTTACTATGATGTTCAACAAATTGAAGAATTTGTTGCTTTTGAGGGTGCTTATGAAATTGCTTCTTTGATTGAAAAGTATGATGCTACTTTTCACAAATCTGAAAATTTTGCTATACTTAAACATTGCTATGATAATTATGCTTCTAATACCTATGTTAAACAATATATTGAGGAATACTCCGTTGTCCAAGAAGAGACTAATATTTTGCAGGAGTCTATGGAAGAAGAAGTTGATGACACTGTGAGCTCATTGGATGAAAAAGATGAGGAGGAGAGCTAAGAACAAAAGGAGGAAGAGCGGATTGATCACCCGTGCCCACCTTCTAATGAGAGTAACTCTTCAACTCATACATTGTTTAATTCCCCTTCGTGCTTACCGAAGGATGATTGCTATGATGACTGTTATGATCCCTATGATTCTTTTGAAATATCCCTTTTTGATGATGCTTTCTATACTTGTGGCCAAGATGCCAATATGAATTATGCTTGTGGCCAAGATGCCAATATGAATTATGCTTATGGAGATGAACTTGCTATAGTTCCTTATGTTAAACATGAAATTTTTGCTATTGCACCCACGCATTATCTTTTTGAATTCTCCCGATTATACTTTATCGGAGAAGTTTGCACTTATTAAGGATTATATTGATGGGTTGCCTTTTACCATTGCACATGATGATTTTGATGAATATAATATGCATGTGCTTGCTGCTCCTACTTGCAATTATTATGAGAGAGGAACTATATCTCCACCTCTCTATGTTTCCAATATGATAAAATTGCAAGAAACTGTTTATACTATGCATTGGCCTTTACTATGTGTGCATGAATTGTTCTTTTATGACATGCTGATGCATAGGAAGAGAGTTAGACTTCGTTGTTACATGATATATGTTACTTTGTGCTCACTACTAAATGCTAAATCATTGTTAATTAAAATTGGCTTTGATATACCTTGGGATCTGGGTGGATTCACTATTTGAGCACTATATACCTAGCTTAATGGCTTTAAAGAAAGCGCTGCCAGGGAGACAACCCGGAAGTTTTAGAGAGTCATTTATTTCTGTTGAGTGCTTTCATATAGTTTAAAAACAACAAAAATAAAGAGGGGAACCCAAAACTTTTCAAAAAGGAAAGTGAAAGTGAGAAAGACAAGCACTGTTGAAGTGGGAGAGCTCCTTAAACCTTGTTCATGCTCACTGAAACTTTGTGAATCTTGATTATAGAAACTTTTCAACAAAAATAATTATCCCCTTGTACAATTACATTGTATTATAAAAATAATGTGCCAAGGTTTGCCTTTAGGATGTTTACATTTGCTTGATGGTTTGTATGGTGCAGGACAGAAACTTTGGCTGTAGTGCGCGATTTTACATTTTTATCTGGAACGTCAAATGGTTCTGATTCTTTTTGCACTGTCTTCCTATACAAATTTTTTATTCTTCATAATTTTGGTAGAATTTCTCAAGTATCATAAGTATGGTGAATGTTCAGATTGCTACAGACTGTTCTGTTTTAGACAGATTCTGTTTTTGATGCATAGTTTGCTTGTTTTGATGAAACTATCAATTTATATCAGTGGATTAAGCCATTAAAAAGTTATATTACAGTAGACACAATACAAAAACAAAATATGAATTGGTTTGCAACAGTACCTAGAGTAGTGATTTGCTTTATTATACTAACGGGTCTTACCGAGTTTTCTGTTGAAGTTTTGTGTGGATGAAGTGTTCGATGATTGAGAAGGTCTCGATGTGAGAAGAAGGAAGAGAGGCAAGAGCTCAAGCTTGGGGATGCCCGAGGCACCCCAAGTATATATTCAAGGAGACTCAAGCGTCTAATCTTGGGGATACTGGGGAGGCATCCCCTCTTTCTTCAACAAATATCGATATGTTTTCGGATTCGTTTCGTTCATGCGATATGTGCAAGTCTTGGAGCGTCTTTTGCATTTAGGTTTTTACTTTTTATTTTTATGCACCATGCTGGTATGAGATAGTCCTTGGTTGATTTATAGAATGCTCTTTGCACTTCACTTATATCTTTCGAGTATGGCTTTATAGAATGCTTCATGTGCTTCACTTATATCATTTGAAGTTTGGATTACCTGTTTCTCTTTACATAGAAAACCGCCATTTGTAGAATGCTCTTTTGCTTCACTTATAACTGTTAGAGCACGGGCATATCTTTTGTAGAAAGAATTAAACTCTCTTGCTTCACTTATATCTATTTGGAGAGATGACAGGAACTGGTCATTCACATGGTTAGTCATAAAATTCTACATAAAACTTGTAGATCACTGAATATGATATGTTTGATTCCTTGCAATAGTTTTGCGATATAAAGATGGTGATATTAGAGTCATGCTAGTGGGTAGTCGTGGATTAGTAGAAATACTTGTGTTGAGGTTTGTGATTCCCGTGGCATGCACGTATGGTGAACCGTTATGTAATGAAGTCGGAGCATGAGGTATTTATTTATTGTCTTCCTTATGAGTGGCGGTCGGGGACGAGCGATGGTCTTTTCCTACCAATCTATCCCCCTAGGAGCATGCGCGTAGTACTTTGTTTCCATGACTAATAGATTTTTGCAATAAGTATGTGAGTTCTTTATGATTAATGTTGAGTCCATGGATTATACGCACTCTCACCCTTCCACCATTGCTAGCCTCTCTAGTATCGCGCAAATTTCGCCGGTACCTTAAACCCACCATATATCTTCCTCAAAACAGCCACCATACCTACCTATCATGGCATTTCCATAGCCATTCCGAGATATATTGCCATGCAACTTTCATCATCATCATATACATGACTTGAGCATTCATTGTCATATTGCTTTGCATGATCGTAAGATAGCTAGCATGATGTTTTCATGGCTTGTCCGTTTTTTGATGTCATTGCTACGCTAGATCATTGCACATCCCGGTACACCGCCGGAGGCATTCATATAGAGTCATATCTTTGTTCTAGATATCGAGTTGTAATATCGAGTTGTAAGTAAATAAAAGTGTGATGATCATCATTGTTAGAGCATTGCCCCAGTGAGGAAAGGATGATGGAGACTATGATTCCCCCACAAGTCGGGATGAGACTCCGGACAAAAAAAAATAAAAAAATAAAAAAAAGAAAGGCCAAAAAAAGAGAAGGCCCAAAAAAAGAGAAAATAAAAAAATGAGAGAAAAAGAGAGAAGGGGCAGTGCTACTATCCTTTTTCCACACTTTTGCTTCAAAGTAGCACCATGTTCTTCATATAGAGAGTCTCTTGAGTTATCACTTTCATATACTAGTGGGAATTTTCATTATAGAACTTGGCTTGTATATTCCAATGATGGGCTTCCTCAAATGCCCGAGGTCTTCGTGAGCAAGCAAGTTGGATGCACACCCACTTAGTTTCAGTTAGAGCTTTCATACACTTATAGCTCTAGTGCATCCGTTGCATGGCAATCCCTACTCACTCACATTGATATCTATTGATGGGCATCTCCATAGCCTGTTGATACGCCTAGTTGATGTGAGACTATCTTCTCCTTTTTGTCTCCTCCACCATCATATTCTATTCCACCTATAGTGCTATGTCCATGGCTCACGCTCATGTATTGCGTGAAAGTTGAAAAGGTTTGAGAACGTCAAAAGTATGAAACAATTGCTTGGCTTGTCATCGGGGTTGTGCATGATTTGAATATTTTGTGTGGTGAAGATGGAGCATAGCCAGACTATATGATTTTGTAGGGATAACTTTCTTTGGCCATGTTATTTTGAAAATACATGATTGCTTTATTAGTATGCTTGAAGTATTATTGTCTTAATGTCAAAGGATAGACTATTGCTTTGAATCACTCGTGTCTTAATATTCATGCCATGATTAGACATATGATCAAGATTATGCTAGGTAGCATTCCACATCAAAAATTATCTTTTTTTATCATTTACCTACTCGAGGACGAGCAGGAATTAAGCTTGGGGATGCTGATATGTCTCCGTCGTATCTATAATTTTTGATTGTTCCATGCCAATATTCTACAACTTTCATATACTTTTGGCAACTTTTTATACTATTTTTGGGACTAACATATTGATCCAGTGCCCAGTGCCAGTTCCTGTTTGTTGCATGTTTTTGTTTCGCAGAAAACCCATACCAAATGGAGTCCAAACGGAATAAAAACTGATGGAGATTTATTTTGGAATATTTATGAATTTTGGGAAGTGGAATCATCGCGAGACGGTGCCCGAGGGGGGCACGAGGTAGGGGGGCGCGCCAATCGGAGTTACGGATCTCCGGGAATATAAGAAACAGTGAAAGAGAAGAATCGGAGAACGCAGAAACAGAGAGAGACAGACAGATCCAATCTCGGAGGGGCTCTCGCCCCTCCCATGCCATGGAGGCCAAGGACCAGAGAGGAAACCCTTCTCCCATCTAGGGAGGAGGTCAAGGAAGAAGAAGACGAAGGGGCCCCCTCTCCCCTTCTCTTCCGGTGGCGCCGGAACGCTGCCGTGGCCATCATCATCATCACCGCGATCTACACCAACACCTCCGCCATCTTCACCAACATCTCCATCACCTTCCCCCCTCTATCTACAGCGGTCCTCTCTCCCGCAACCCGCTGTACCCTCTACTTGAACATGGTGCTTTATGCTTCATATTATTATCCAATGATGTGTTGCCATCCTATGATGTCTGAGTAGATTTTCGTTGTCCTATCGGTGGTTGATGAATTGCTATGATTGATTTAATTTGCTTGTGGTTATGTTGCTGTCCTTTGGTGCCCATCATATGATTGCGCGCGTGGATCACACTGTAGGGTTAGTTGTATGTTGATAGGACTATGTATTGGAGGGCAAGAGTGACAGAAGCTTCAACCTAGCATAGAAATTGATGCATACGGGATTGAAGGGGGACCAATATACCTTAATTCTATGGTTGGGTTTTACCTTAATGAACATTAGTAGTTGCGGATGCTTGCTAATAGTTCCAATCATAAGTGCATAGAATTCCAAGTAAGGGATGAAATGCTAGCAGTGGCCTCTCCCAGATAATACTTGCTATCGGTCTAGTAAAGTAGTCAATTGCTTAAGGGACGATTTCACAACTCCTACCACCACTTTTCCACACACGCTATATTTACTTTAGTTGCTTCTTTACCTTAACAGCCCCTAGTTTTATTTTCATGCTCTTTACTTTCTTGCAAACCTATCCAACAACACCTACAAAGTACTTCTAGTTTCATACTTGTTCTAGGTAAAGCGAACGTCGAGCATGCATAGAGTTGTATTGGTGGTCGATAGAACTTGAGGGAATATTTGTTCTACCTTTAGCTCCTCATTGGGTTCGACACTCTTACTTATCGAAAACTATTGTGATCCCCTATACTTGTGGGTTATCAGAGACCGAACCAGGTATGGGTCATCACTAATCCAATGATGAAACTTGCCAAACGTGTTCACAGCAGCTCTGATACAATCAGTATTGCAAAGATCCAAAGGGATGCCCAAGAACATGAGTAAGCCTTGACGGAGACCTTGGGCGCCCCTGAAAGATTCCCCCTCATCATGCTTCATGAAACGAACAAAACGATCATTGCCCAGCAGCTGCGGGGGTAGTTGTAGCAAATGGAAGCGGACGGCAGCATCACGAAGCTCAAAAAGACCTACAGAACGAATCCAGGGCTGCGCCGACCTGACTAGAACACCATGCGCTTGAAGCCACTGAACAACCTCTTCCCTAGCAGCACCTATCTGATCAGGCGGAGGGATCGGCATTACCTCAGCAACCATAAACTCTTCATGGCGGCGCACAATTGGGGTATGTGGCGTCACAAAGGTGTGTGGCACCTGGTCTGTGCCACCGTCAACAATGTGTTGGCCAGCCGGGACATAAAGCCGAGGATCCAGATGGAAGTTGGCCATGGGAGCGGGGCACTCACGCTCCGGCGACGCCGACGGTGAGTGAAGTGCCGGAGGAGGTGTAGTAGACGGCGGAGATGAAGGAGTCTTGGGTCCAGGGCTGATGAGACTGGACGAGGGAGTAAATGAGGAAGTGCAAGGGAGGTCCAAGATTGGTAAATGCGACATCAGAGAGATATTCTCGTTGGATACCTCGGAAGTTGCAACGTTAGCGGGTTTTGGTTGCCAAACCCAACCCAAGATCCGAGCGAATTTGTTGCAATCCTTTTTAGCATGCCCGACACGGTAGCAAGAGAGGCACCTGAGTTTTGATGTGCAAGCAGAAGAAAAATGTCCCTTTTCCAAACAATCTGACACGTGTGAACTTCCTCAACCATACCAGAGATCAAATTATCAAAATCATCTCGTGCTTGTCGCGACGAAGGAATATTAACAGGCCCAGGAGAGTGCTCCTGCTCAGCCCTATCTAGTGGCCCAAGATGCGTGCACTCCTCTGGGCCCGTGGCACTCACCGAAGATGACCCAATATGGCCAGGTACGTCCACATTCAAAGGATCATGATTCTCGCCCGAGGATGGCGGCGCCTGATCAACCGAAGACAGTAGATCTTGCACCGTGCCAAAAGAAATCGAAGGACTCGTCGACGTCCACCGGAGATTCGCCGGCAAAGTGGGACGAATGACTACCCTCTCATGTGGTGGAATAGAATATCCGGCATCTTGAGTAGTTTGAATGCAATTTTCAGAGGCAGGAAAATGATAACCCTGACAAGCTGCGTAGTTCTGAAAAACTGCAAATGAAGCTTTCTTGCCAACCGCGTTAGCAGATTTGAACGATGACTTAGAAGGTCTCTTGCGCATGGCCAACAAACCCAGAGCAACACGTCTCTTGGAAGGGCTAACAAGAACCCATTCAGCATGACATTCTAATTTCCAGATCTTGAACTCACGACCCCAATTTGGGCCACCGTTATTCCAAAGATGAAAGTAGCATTTGAAATGATCACATGCAAACGATCTAAGACTTAGAATAATCATGGCTACAGCTTTACAAGAGACTTGAAAACCAAATACCTTATCCTTGATCGAAAAAACCATGCACTCAATAGCCGATCCACCAAGGGCTTCTTCAAGTGCTGCCACCACAGAATCCTCAGTCAGACGAAAAACATGACGCCCAAAGGAGACAACCATGGTGAAGATCTCCGAATCCTCAAGAGGGTGAACAGAAAAACCAGTAGATTGAAAAACCTTATCTGCAAAAACCAAACACTTGGAGAAGTCCAAGCCAAGGGTGGATCCATCATTGGAACCCATAGGAGATGGGTATGAGCGTGTAGATCTTGAGACTCTGGAGAGATTGAGTGGAGAGGAACTAGGATTTGGTGGCTAGTGGTGGAGATCGCCTGAGGAGGGTGGAGATCGCCGGGGAGGGGGTGGGAGGGGTGGGAGCCATGTTGTCTTCTACACATGTTTATTGTTGGGATATCATTATTATATCTTGTCTATCTTAATGCACCTATATACTTGGTAAAGGGTGGATGTCTCGGCCTTATGCCTGGTGTTTTGTTCCACTCTTGCCGCCCTAGTTTCCGTCATACTGGTGTTATGTTCCTTGATTTTGCGTTCCTTACACGGTTGGGTTATAATGGGAACCCCTTGACAGTTCGCCTTGAATAAAACTCCTCCAGCAAGGCCCAACCTTGGTTTTACCATTCGCCACCTAGCCCTTTTTCCCTTGGGTTTCGTGGACTCAAGGGTCATCTTTATTTTAAAGCACCGGGCCAGTGCTCCTCTGAGTGTTGGTCCAACCTGTCAGTTGCCGGTGGCCACCAGGGGCAACTCTGGGCTGGCCTACAGGAACCTTGGACAATCCGGTGTGCCCTGAGAACGAGATATGTGTAGCTCCTATCGGGATTTGTCGGCACATTCGGGTGGCTTTGCTGGTTTAGTTTTACCATTGTCGAGATGTCTTGTAACAGATTGTCTTGGGAGAAGGAATATCCTTCATTGACCTTGAGAGCTTGTGATGGACTAAGTTGGGACACCCCTGTAGGGATTTGAACTTTCGAAAGTCATGCCCGCGGTTATGGGCAGATGGGAATTTGTTAATGTAAGGTTGTAGATAACCTGAAACTTAACTTAATTAAAATGTATCAACAGAGTGTGTGGCCGTGATGGTCTCTTTTCGGCGGAATCCGGGAAGAGAACATGGTCTCGAGTTATGCTTGAACGTAGGTTGTTCTAGGATCACTTCTTGATCATAGTTTATCGACCGTGCCTTTGCCTTCTCTTCTCGCTCTCATTTGCGTATGTTAGCCACCATATATGCTAGTGCTTGCTGCAGCTCCACCTCATACCTTTTACCCTTCCTATAAGCTTAAATAGTCTTGATCGCGAGGGTGTGAGATTGCTGAGTCCCCGTGACTCACAAATTACTTCAAAACCAGATGCAGGGACCGATGATACCGCTCCAGGAGATTCGACCAAGCTCAAGTGGGAGTTCGATGAGGACTCAGGACGATACTACATTTCTTTTCCAGACGATCAGTAGTGGTGCCTAGTTGGGGCGATCGGGGACTTTGTCGCTTTTGGGGTTGATCTTTATTTTGGTTCCGTAGTCGGACCTTGATTGTACCTGGATGAATGTAATGATATTTATGCATTGTGTGACGTGGCGAGTGTAAGCCAACTATGTATCTCTTTCCCTTATTCATTACATGGGTTGTGTGAAGATTACCTCACTTGCGACATTGCTTACAATGCGATTATGCCTCTAAGTCGTGCTTCGACACGTGGGAGATATAGCCGCATTGTGGGCGTTAGAAGTTGGTATCAGAGCCTTCCCTGACTTAGGAGCCCTCTGCTCTGGTGAGGCATCCTGACGTAGAGTTTTGACTCTTCTCTTCCCAAATTTCACTATTTTTTTAGGATCACGCGTGTATCTTGGAATCGTTCTGATGGCTTTGTGACGAGAACATTGTTCTTGGTGCCTCCTGACATTTAGGGGTTATGGCAGTGTCCCAGGGAGTTGAGCTCCGAGGTGTTGTCGTCACAATTTTATCGTTGCAATTCTGGAATACCTGAGTTTCGCCGACATCGAAAATCTCTTTTATGCAGTTGTTGGTGAGATAACCTCGACACCACCCAGTACTGGGGCGGGAGTTCGGGAGTATCGCCATAACTCGTATAACGGATGCTTTTCAAAGGTTGAGGTAAATGATTTCCGATGGTTTCTTGGTTATGTGTTGAAGGATGGATACAACTGGATGTAGGATTTGCTAGCTTTGGGTGAGATATTATGCTTCCCCTGTATCCCCAACACCTGATTTCCTAACCAGGAGAATTTCGGGAGTTTCATAGGTGGGAATTCTTGTAGCTCTAGTATTTCTTCCGCAGATATTTGGTTTGTGATTGGGTAATCCTTACCAAGTATTTGTTCTTGTTCGTACCTTGTTGTTTTATTCTTCTACCTCTATCTAAGTGGCTTCTCAATTTATGGAAGTGTGACCATTTCATTTGGAATGCATTCGTTCATTTTGTTCGGATGTTAAGACTATATGTTGCATTTTCGATCCATTTGATTCAGCTTGAATATATGTCTGTCAAGATGCTAACGGATGTCACCCTCTTCAGGATGGCTCCTCCAATGCGTCAGAATCCTGAACCGCCACCACCACCTCCACCTCCGGAGGCATGTCAAGATGTGATGGCCGCTACCAATGCAAACACGCAGCTGATCATGCAACTCTTGCAAGAGCGCAACCAAGGGAATCAAGGCCATGGCAACAGTCAGAATCAGTTAGCTACACTCAACCAGTTCCTCGCAAACCAGCCAAAGACCTTCAGTAACTGTGTCGAGGCAACAGACGCTGATGATTGGCTCATGGATATCTGCAAGCATTTCGAGTGCAGCAACATTAGGCCTGAGGACTTTGTCAAGTTTGCCTCGTTCCAACTCAAAGACCAAGCTGCAGAGTGGTATCAGCAATACAAAGATTCCAGAGGAGGTCGTGTGATTACCTGGGATGAATTCCGTCAAGACTTCAAAGCTCACCACATTCCTCAGAGTGTTGTTGAGAGCAAGCGTGAGGAATTCCGCAACCTGAAGCAAGGCAGCTTATCTGTTTACCAGTATAACATCATGTTCCAGAAGCTCACTCGTTTTGCTAAGCAAGACGTCCCTGACGAGAAGAGCATGATTTATCAGTTCAGAGGTGGCCTCAGAGAAGATCTCCAACTAGCTCTCGTGCTTTTTGAGCCGCAGAAGTACGATGAGTTTTACAACATGGCACTGAAACAAGAGGCTGCTCAACTCAATTGCGATGCTTCCAAGAAACGAGTCAGAGATGCAACTCCTTCTTCCTCAACTCAAGTGGTAACTAAGCAGCAAAAGTATTGGTTGCCTCCTCCTCCTCCTCCGTTCCGTCAGCCTTATCAGCAGAAGAGCAAAGGTGGCAATGGATCTTCCCACCCACCCAACCCAGGCTTTCAGAACAAGACTTCGTCTCATGCTCCAAGATCAAGTGCTCCGTATCACCATCCGCTTTCAGAGGTCACGTGCAACAAGTGTCAGCAGAAGGGTCACTATGCCAACAAATGCTTCAATCAGAGGCGTCTTCCTCCTCCTCCTCCTCCTGTGAGGTCTGCCAGCACCGCAGTGGTCAAGCATAATCCCAAGCATGCCAAGGTCAACTTGTTGAACGCAGCTCAGGCAGCGGACTTGTCAGATGTGATTGTGGGTAACTTTCCAGTTAACTCTATTCCTCCAAAAGTTCGTTTTGACAGTAGAGCATCACATTGTTTCAGCTCGAGACCATTTGCATCTAAGCATGAGTTGAATCTCCAAGTTTTGCCTAGACCGTTAGCAGTTGTCTCTCCGGGTAAACACATGAACGCTAACTCCATTGTTCCAGACGTTACCATCAGGATGGGTGACTACAAGTTTCTGTCTTCTCCTACTGTTCTTGGTGACTTGGATATTGATCTTATTCTCGGAATGGACTGGCTTTCTAAGCACAAGGCTCAGCTTGATTGTGCTGCCAGACAGATTCAATTGACACATTCGTCTGAGGATGTTATTGTCTTTGCTGCTCGTGTTGATACCATTCATCTGTTTTCTCTCAATGAGAAGGGAGAGCTGGATGCCATCTCTCAGATTCCAGTCGTTTGCGAATATCAAGACATCTTTCCAGAAGAGCTTCCAGGAATGCCTCCGCACCGGCCAGTTGAATTCGTCATCGATCTTGAGCCTAGCACGGAACCTGTTTGCAAACGTCCTTACAAGCTTGGACCTGAAGAGTTGAAGGAGCTGAAGAAGCAACTCGATATTTAAGAGCGTATGGGTCTCATTCGACCAAGTTCTTCTCCATGGGGTTGTGGTGTTCTTTTTGTCAAGAAGAAGGATGGAACGGACCGACTTTGTGTCGACTACCGTCCATTGAACAAGAAGACCATAAAGAACAAGTACCCACTTCCCAACATCAATGAGCTTTTCAAACAACTCAAAGGTGCTCAAGTATTCTCCAAGCTTGACCTTCGTATGGGCTATCATCAGATTCGCATTCGTGAAGAAGATATCCCCAAGACAGCATTCAGAACAAGCTATGGTTCATATGAATACACTGTCATGTCTTTTGGCCTTGTCAACGCTCCTCCAACATTCTCTCGCATGATGAACTTCATCTTCAACGCCTCCACAAATGACTTCGTCTTGGTCTACCTTGATGACATTTTGGTCTTTTCCAAGAACAAGGAGGATCATGCCAAGCATTTGAGATTGGTGCTGGACAAACTCAGAGAACATCAGTTCTATGCAAAGTTTTCAAAGTGCGAGTTTTGGCTCGATGAGGTTCTCTACCTTGGGCATATCATCTCCGCCAAGGGCATAACTGTTAATCCTGAGAAGGTGTCTGCAATTGTGAATTGGGAACCACCTCAGAACGTGAAACAACTCCGCAGCTTCCTTGGGCTCGCAAGCTATTGTCGAAGGTTCGTTGAGAACTTCTCTAAGATCGCGAAGCCTCTTTCCAACCTCCTGTAGAAGCATGTGAAGTATGTCTGGTTGCCTGAATGTGACATCGCTTTCAACACCCTGAAAGAGAAGTTAGTCACTGCTCCAGTTCTGACTCCTCCTGATGAATACAAACCGTTCGAGGTCTTCTGTGATGCTTCCCTTCAAGTTCTTGGTGCAATGTCGATGCAAGAGAAAAAGTTGTGGACTATACCTCTCGCCAGTTGAAGCCCAACGAAAAGAACTACCCCACTCATGACCTCAAGTTGGTGGCAGTTGTCCATGCTCTTTTAACTTGGAGACATCTCTTGTTGGGAAGGAAAGTGGACATCTTCACTGATCATAAGAGTCTCAAGTACATCTTCACTCAGCCCAACCTCAACCTCAGGCAGACTCGTTGGGTCGAAATGATTCAAGAGTATAATCCGAGTATCGAATATACTCCAGGAAAGGCCAATGTAATTGCTGACGCATTAAGCAGGAAGGCTTACTGCAACAGTTTGATTCTCAAGCCTTACCAACCAGAGCTTTGTGAAGCTTTCCGCAAACTCAATCTTCAAGTTGTTCCTCAAGGATTTCTTGCCAACCTCCAAGTCTCTCCTACTTTGGAAGATCAGATTCGTGAGGCTCAACTTCTTGATGCTATGGTGAAGAAGGTGAAAATTGGGATTGCCAAGAGTCAACCCAAGTACAAGTGCTATCGTCTTGATGACAAGGATACTCTATTCTTCGAGGATCGCATTGTTGTGCCTAAAGGTGGCCTTCGTAAAGTCATTATGAACGAGGCTCACAATTCACTCCTCTCTATTCACCCTGGAAGTACAAAGATGTACCAGGACCTCAAGTAGTCGTATTGGTGGACTCGAATGAAGCACGAGATTGCTCAGTTCGTGAATGAATGTGATGTCTGCAGAAGAGTGAAAGCAGAACACCAACGACCAGCTGATTACCTCCAACCTCTTGCCATTCCAGAATGGAAGTTTGCCCATATTGAGATGGACTTCGTGACTGGATTTCCAAAGTCCAAGCATGGCAATGATGCTATCTTTGTTGTCATCGACAAGCTCACTAAAGTGGCTCACTTTCTTCCTATCAAAGAATCTATCATAGCAGCTCAGTTGGCAGAGCTATATACCTCCAGGATTGTCTCTTTGCACGGCATTCCGCAGTTGATATCTTCAGATCGTGGCAGCATCTTCACCTCCAAGTTCTGGGATTCTTTCCAGAAGGCCATGTGCACCAACATTCGCTTCAACCCAGCTTTTCATCCTCAAACCAGTGGCCAAGTCGAGAGGGTCAATCAAATTCTTGAAGATATGCTCAGGGCTTGTGTCATCTCTTTCGGTATGAAGAGGGAGGATTGTCTTCCATATGCCGAGTTCTCCTACAACAACAGCTTCCAAGCGAGTTCGGGCAAGGCCCCATTCGAGATTCTCTATGGTAGGAAGTGCCGCACTCCTCTTAACTGGTCAGAAACTGGTGAATGCCAACTTCTTGGCAATGACTTGATCACAGAGGCTGAAGAAATGTGCAAAGTCATTCGTGAAAATCTCAAAGCCGCGCAATCACGCCAGAAGAGTTACTATGATAGCAAGCATCGTGACTTGGCTTTCGAGATCGGAGACCATGTCTACCTCCGCGTCTCTCTAATGAAAGGTACTCGTTGCTTTGGTATCAAAGGGAAGCTTGCCCCTAGATACATGGGTCCTTTCAAGATCATCGGCAAAAGAGGCGATCTCGCCTATCAACTTGAGCTTCCCTCCGACTTTGCAAACGTGCACGACGTGTTTCACTTGTCTCAACTCCGCAAGTGTTTCAAGACTCCTGACCGCACCGTCAACTTCGAAGAGATTGATCTCCAAGAAGACCTTTCTTATCATGAGCACCCCGTTGCTATTCTTGAAGAAACTGAGCGCAAGACTCGCAACAAGTCTATCAAAATCCTGAAAGTCAAGTGGTCACATCATTCCGACCATGAAGCCACCTGGGAACGCGAGGACCACCTCCGTTCTGAGTACCTGGAGTTTTTCCAGTCCTAGATCTCGGGACGAGATCCTTTCGTAGTGGTGGAGTGTTGTAACACCCCGTATGTAACCTGCCATAATTGTATTCCAACTCTTGCCATTTCCGGCACTAAGTTATGATATTTCCTCGTTTTCGGGTTTTTGTCTCGTGTTGTTTTGTCTTTGTTATGCATCTCATATCATGTCATCATGTGCATCGCATTTGCATACATGTTCGTCTCATGCATCTGAGCATTTTCCCCATTGTCCGTTTTGCATTCCGGCGCTCATATGTCCTTCGGTGTCCCTTTCTACCTCTTTTCGTGTGCGAGTGTTAAACGTTTTCGGATTGGACCGAGACTTGCGATGCGACCTTGGCTAACTACCGGTAGACCGCCTGTCAAGTTTCGTGCCATCTGGACTTCATTTGATGCTCCAACGGTTAACCGAGGGACCGAGAAGGCCTCGTGTGTGTTGCAGCCCAACACCTCTCCAAAGTGGCCCAAAACCCACCTAAACCTCCTCCATCGTCTAGGCCGTTCGATCACGATCGCGTGGCCGCAAACCGTGCTCAATTGGAGCCTCCTAGCTCCTCCCACCTATAAAAAGGTCCTTCCCCTCCAAATTCTGGATCATTTCACACCCTAACCTAGCCCCCTTCCTCTCCGCGCGCCGGACAACGTCCGCCGGCGCCGGACATACCTCGCACCGCCAATCGCCGCCTGCCACGTGGCACCGGCCACCTCCCTCCGCCCGAGGCCCGCCAAGCCCGCGCGCGGCCCTCCCGGCCCACGCACGCCCCGCCGCCCGTCGCCTGGGCACCCCGCCGCCTGCAAGTTCGCGCCGCCGCCCGGAGTTCGCGCCGGCCGCCGCACGCTAGCGCCGACCTCGCCGTTCGGCCCCGACATCCGCCGCCCCGCCGCCTCGCTCATCGCCGGCAAGCGCCGCCGGAGACCACGCCCTCGCCGCGCCAAGTCCTCCACCGGCGAGCCCCGCTCCGGATCCAGCCAACCCGTCCTCCCGCCGGCTGCTGCTTCTTCTTCCCTGACGATTCCGGCGACTCTCCGGCGAGATCCGCTGCCACCTCGATCTGCGTGCAAACCCTAGATCCGGATCGGTTGACTTTTTCCCTCTCTCAGTAATTTATGCATTTTCCATCGCGTCATAACTCTGCATCCATGGCTCCATTTTGGGTGTGTAGCATATCAAATTGTTCGCCTCGACGAGTACTTCACTTCATCGCATTGCATCATGTTCATTTGAGCTCATCTTGATGCCCTAAATGCTGTTGGAAGAGTGCTAGTTTATGTTAGTTTCAGATTCATATCAGTAATTGGACATTTGTCATTTTTGCCATGATTGATGTGTGCCTCCTATGAACTTGAGCCCTACATGAGTTTTGAAGTATGCCATGCCATCTTTACAGGGGTGTATGCCATGTATTTTTGTGATATCTGTGGTGACTAGCACAAGCATGCAAAGTAGCTCTCGTAATGTTGCTGATTTCAGGGACTTAGAAATATTCTAAGTCCTTGCCCTGTCAATATTTTTATGCCATGTATTCTTGCTGCTACAGAGTGATCCATGCCTCTTTTGAGCATGATCAGTAAGGATGTTTTGTAGATATTGTTGTCTCTATCCATCCATGTCTTTGTTTGCAATTATGTGGCACCCTAGCTTGACTCAATCGAGCTCTACTTTTGCTATAAAATGTTCCTGGCAGAATGTTTACATGTTAAGCATTTTTGCCGAGCTTGTTGTAGTTGATCCATGCATGCTATGTTGTTGTTCTTGCCATGTTTAGCTTCTATGCCATGTCTAATTGCTGGGTGTATGCTTAGTTTGTCATGCAATGCTTTGTAGTGAGTGCATCGAGCTCGTAAACATGCCTACTTGATTTCTGTTTTGCTATGTTCTAGTTTTCTTCTAAGTCTGAATCTGTTAATGATAATTACTATGTTCACATGGTTGCCATTGTATTTTCTGATCCCTTTTGGCTTAAGGTCAGTAAGGGACTTTTGTTGTATGCTTTGATTAGCTTCGTGCCGTGATTTGCTTTGCCATGATATGTTCCTGTAGCATGTTGTTATCGTGCTCTAAACATTGCTACCTGATGTTAAATTCCTGACTTGTTAATTTCACTAAGTCTGTAACCTGTAATCTTTTGCACTTTTGTCATGCTTGTTTGAACCTGCTATTGAGTGAATTAGCCTTTGCTCAGTGTTCATCTTTTGTCAAGAATCTTGAGTGGATCCCTGCCATGTATTTTGTTGCTGTGTTAGAGTGCTGTAGCTTGTTGTTCTTGATGCATTTAGGTGGCCTTGTGTTGTTTATCGCAGATCGGTGCCATATTTGTTTTGCTTGCCATTTGCAAACCGTGCATCCGATTCCGGTGATCTTTATATTGATTTCGACCGAAATCAACCCATATTTCCAGTGGCACTCTTGGTTTTCCAAGTTGAGGCCAGGTTCAATCTTTCCTTTCCGAAGCATGCATATGCATCGCATATCGCATCCCACATATCATGCCATGTTTTGCATCATGTTGCTTGTGCATTGCACGTGGTTGATTGTGTCTCCCTTTGCTCGTGTTCTTGCTTTGGGTAGAGGCGGGAGACGAGTACGTGATCGAGGAGCCCGTTGAGTACTCTTACGAGGATCAAGCTAATGTCGACTCGGAGAACTTTGCAGGCAAGATGACCATACCCTCGAAATCACTTCTATCTTTGCTTGCTAGATGCTTGCTCTTTTGCTATGCCTATGCTACGATACCTACCACTTGCTTATCATGCCTCCCATGTTGCCATGTCAAACCTCTAACCCACCATGTCCTAGCAAACCGTTGTTTGGCTATGTTACCGCTTTGCTCAGCCCCTCTTATAGCGTTGTTAGTTGTAGGTGAAGATTGGAGTTTGTTCCTTGTTGGAACATATTTATTGTTGGGATATCGTTATTATTTCTTGTCTATATTAATGCACCTATATACTTGGTAAAGGGTGGAAGGCTCGGCCTTATGCCTGGTGTTTTGTTCCACTCTTGCCGCCCTAGTTTCCGTCATACCGGTGTTATGTTCCTTGATTTTGCGTTCCTTACACGGTTGGGTTATAATGGGAACCCCCTGACAGTTCGCCTTGAATAAAACTTCTCCAGCAAGGCCCAACCTTGGTTTTACAATTCGCCACCTAGTCCTTTTTCCCTTGGGTTTTGTGGGCTCAAGGGTCATCTTTATTTTAAACCCCCGGGCCAGTGCTCCTCTGAGTGTTGGTCCAACCTGTCAGCTGCCGGTGGCCACCAGGGGCAACTCTGGGCTGGCCTACCGGAACCTTGGACAATCCGGTGTGCCCTGAGTACGAGATATGTGCAGATCCTATCGGGATTTGTCGGCACATTCGGGTGGCTTTGCTGGTTTAGTTTTACCATTGTCGAGATGTCTTGTAACCGGGATTCCGAGTCTGATCGGATTGTCTTGGGTGAAGGAATATCCTTCGTTGACCGTGAGAGCTTGTGATGGACTAAGTTGGGACACCCCTGTAGGGATTTGAACTTTCAAAAGCCGTGCCCGCGGTTATGGGCTGATGGGAATTTGTTAATGTCCGGTTGTAGATAACCTGAAACTTAACTTAATTAAAATGTATCAATAGAGTGTGTGGCCGTGATGGTCTCTTTTCGGTGGAATCCGGGAAGAGAACACGGTCTCGAGTTATGCTTGAACGTAGGTTGTTCTAGGATCACTTCTTGATCATAGTTTATCGATCGTGCCTTTGCCTTCTCTTCTCGCTCTCATTTGCGTATGTTAGCCACCATATATGCTAGTGCTTGCTGCAGCTCCACCTCATACCTTTTACCCTTCCTATAAGCTTAAATAGTCTTGATCACAAGGGTGTGAGATTGCTGAGTCCCCGTGACTCACAGATTACTTCAAAACCAGATGCAGGGACCGATGATACCGCTCCAGGAGATTCGACCGAGCTCAAGTGGGAGTTCAATGAGGACTTAGGACGATACTACGTTTCTTTTCCAGACGATCAGTAGTGGTGCCCAGTTGGGGCGATCGGGGACTTGTGTCGCTTTTGGGGTTGATCTTTATTTTGGTTCCGTAGTCGGACCTTGATTGTATCTGGATGAATGTAATGATATTTATGCATTGTGTGATGTGGCGAGTGTAAGACAATTATGTCTCTATTTCCCTTATTCATTACATGGGTTGTGTGAAGATTACCTCACTTGCGACATTGCTTACAATGCGGTTATGCCTCTAAGTCGTGCTTCGACACGTGGGAGATATAGCCGCATCGTGGGCGTTACACCAGGTTATCGAACCAGTAGGAGGACCAGGAAACACAACGTAAACAACACCTACACAAAGATAACAAATCCTCGCAACCCAACGTGTAAAAGGGGTTGTCAATCCCTTTCGGGTATGGTGCCTCAAGATAGGAAAACGGACGTGAGAGAAATTGTAGTATATTGATAGATCGAACGCCAAATAAAATAAATAAGAATAAATTGCAGCACGGTATTTTTGTGTTCTTAGTTTAATAGATCTAAAAATAAAAGCAAAGGAAAATAGATCACAAAGGCAAATAATATGGGAAAGAGATCCGGGGGCCGTAGGTTTCACTAGTGGCTTCTCTCGAGAAAAATAGCAAATGGTGGGTGAACAAATTACTGTTGGGCAATTGATAGAACTTCAAATAATCATGATGATATCAGGGAAATGATCATTACATAGGCATCACGTCCAAGATTAGTAGACCGACTCCTGCCTGCATCTACTACTATTACTCCACACATCGACCGCTATCCAGCATGCATCTAGTGTATTAAGTTCATGGAGAAACGGAGTAATGCAATAAGAACGCTGACATGATGTAGACAAGATCTATCTATGTAGAGATACACCCCATCGTTTTATCCTTAGTAGCAACGATACATACGTGCCGGTTCCCTTTCTGTCACCGGGATCAAGCACTGTAAGATCGAACCCACTACAAAGCACCTCTTCCCGTTGCAAGATAAATAGATCAAGTTGGCCAAACAAAACCCAAATATCGGAGAAGAAATACGAGGCTATAAGAGATCATGCATAAAAGAGATCAAAGAAACTCAAATACTTTCATGGATATAAAAGGATAGATCTGATCATAAACTCAAAGTTCATCGTTCCCAACAAACACACCACAAAAGGGTTACATCATATGGATCTCCAAGAGACCATTGTATTGAGAATTCAGAGAGAGAGAGGAAGCCATCTAGCTACCAACTACGGACCCGAAGGTCTACAAAGAACTACTCACGCATCATCAGAGAGGCACCAATGGAGATGGTGAACCCCATCTGAGATGGTGTCTAGATTGGATCTGGTGGTTCTGGACTCTGCGATGGCTGGATGAATATTTCGTCGACTCCCCTAGGGTTTTGGAAATTGGGGTATTTATAGAGCAAAGAGGCGGTCTGGGGGCACCCGAGGTGGGCACAACCCACTAGGGCACGTCTGGGCCTCCTGGCGCGCCCTGGTGGGTTGTGCTCTCCTCGGAGCACCCCCCAGGCGTAGCCAGGGCCCATTACATGTCTTCTGGTCCGTAAAAAATCTCTGTAAAGTTTCGTGGCATTTGGACTCCGTTTGGTATTGATTTTCTGCGATGTAAAAAACATGGAAAAAACAACAACTCACACTTGGCACTATGTCAATAGTTAGTACCAAAAAATGATATAAAATGACTGTAAAATGATTATAAAACATCCAAGATTGATAATATAATAGCATGGAACAATAAAAAATTATAGATACGTTGCAGACGTATCAACCAACCAAGATCATGATTAACCCACAGGACAAAACTAATCTACTCAAACATCATAGGATAACTATAGATCATTGGGAAATAATATATGGAGTTGAGCACCATGTTTAAGTAGAAATTATAGCGGGGAGAAGGGGTGTTACACCGCTGCATAGAGGGGGAGAAAGTTGGTGTTGACGGTAGTAAGATTTTTGATGTAGATCGTCGTCACGATCCTAGCCCCGGCGGCAGTTTGGTGATACGTCTCGAACGTATCTATAATTTTTGATTGTTCCATGCTATTATATTATCTGTTTTGGATGTTTAATGGGCTTATTTATGCACTTTTATATTATTTTTGGGACTAACCTACTAACCCAAGTCCTAGTGCAAATTGCTATTTTTTTTGCCTATTTCAGTGTTTCACAGAAAAGGAATATCAAACGGAATCCAAACGGAATGAAACCTTCGGGAGAGTTATCTTTTGAACAAACATGATCCAGGGAACTTGGAGTAGACGTCAAGAAAGAAGTGAGGCAGCCATGAGGCAGGGAGGCGCGCCTGTCCCCCTGGGTGCGCCCCCACCCTCGTGGGCCCCTCGCAGCTCCACCGACCTACTTCTTCCTCCTATATATATCCATATACCCTGAAAACATCCAGGAGCACCACGAAACCCTATTTCCACCGCCGCAACCTTCTGTACCCAAGAGATCCCATCTTGGGGCCTTTTCCGGATCTCCGTCGGAGGGGGTATCGATCACGGAGGGCTTCTACATCAACACCATAGCCTCTTCGATAATGTGTGAGTAGTTTACCACAGACCTTCGGGTCCATAGTTATTAGCTAGATGGCTTCTTCTCTTTCTTTGGATCTCATTACAAAGTTCTCCTCGATCTTCTTGGAGATCTATTTGATGTAATTCTTTTTGCGGTGTGTTTGTCGAGATCCGATGAATTGTGGGTTTATGATCAAGTTTATCTATGAACAATATTTGTTTCTTCTCTGAATTCTTTTATGTATGATTGGTTATCTTTGCAAGTCTCTTCGAATTATCAGTTTGGTTTGGCCTACTAGATTGATCTTTCTTGCAATGGGAGAAATGCTTAACTTCGAGTTCAATCTTGCGGTGTCCTTTCCCAGTGACAGCAGGGGAAGCACGACACGTATTGTATTGTTTCCATCGAGGATAAAAATATGAGGTTTATATCATATTGCTTGAGTTTATCCCTCTACATCATGTCATCTTGCCTAATGCATTACTCTGTTCTTATGAACTTAATACTCTAGATGCATGCTGGATAGCGATTGATGTGTGGAGTAATTGTAGTAGATGTAGAATTGTTTCGGTCTACTTGTCGCGGATGTGATGCCTATATACATGATCATGCCTAGATATTCTCATAATTATGCACTTTTCTAACAATTGCTCGACAGTAATTTGTTCACCCACCGTAATACTTATGCTATCTTGAGAGAGGCCACTAGTGAAACCTATGGCCCCCGGGTCTATCTTTTATCATATAAGTTTCCAATCTATTTTACTTTGCAATCTTTACTTTCAATCTATATCATAAAAATACCAAAAATATTTATCTTATTATCTCTATCAGATCTCACTTTCGTAAGTGACCGTGAAGAGATTAACAACCCCTTTATTGCATTGGTTGCGAGGTTCTTATTTGTTTGTTTAGGTACGAGGGACTTGCGTGTAGTCTCCTACTGGATTGATACCTTGGTTCTCAAAAACTGAGGGAAATACTTACGCTACTTTGCTGCATCACCCTTTCCTCTTCAAGGGAAAACCAACGCAATGCTCAAGAGGTAGAAAGAAGGATTTTGGCACCGTTGCCGGGGAGATCTACGCACAAGTCAAGACATACCAAGTACATATCACAAACTCTTATCCCTCGCATTACATTATTTTCCATTTGCCTCTCATTTTCCTCTCCCCCACTTCACCCTTGCCGTTTTATTCGCCCTCTTTTCTGCTCGCCTCTTTTTCACTCGCCTCTTTTTCGTTCGCCTCTTTTTGTTTGCCTTTTGCTTGCTTGGGTGTTGGATTGTTTGCCGCGATGGCTTTACCAAAAAGTGTTGATCCTCACCTTAGAAGGTTGGAAGAAATTGAAAACAACGTTAGAAGTTTTATGTCCTTGCAGTTTGAGCATAATAATTTCTTCAGGAACGAGCTTAAAGAACAAAAAAGTTTTATGGGGTGCATGAATAAGGAGCTCGATGATATGTTTAAAGAATTTTATGGTCTAAAATCTCAGTTCGCTCATCTTGAAAACTTAATAGCCCAAATTTCGGATAAGCAGGCCACCTTAGTTAATAAGATGGCTGCCAAACCGGAAGAACTTGAGGATAATATGGATGAAGATCTAAAAGTGATTGATGTGTCTCCTATTAAATCTTTGTTTTGCAATATGAATCTTGATAATGATGTGACTAGAGATGAGTCAACTTCAGTTAGAAGGTGTTCCAATGATTCGGAGTTTTTAGATCTTGATGCAAAAATTGGTAAAAGTGGGACTGGAGAGGTCAAAACTTTACATAGCAATGAACGTAAAAGTGGGATTGGAGAGGTCAAAACTTTACATAGAAATGAACCCACTATTTTGGATCTCTAGGAATTTAATTATGATAATTGCTCTTCGATAGATTGTATTTCCTTGTTGCAATCCGTGTTAAATTCTCCGCATGCTTATAGTCAAAATAAAGCTTTTGCCAAACATATCGTTGATGCTTTAATGCAATCTTATGAAGAAAAGCTTGAATTAGAAGATTCTATCCCTAGAAAACTTCATGATGAGTGGGAACTTACTATTAAAATTAAAATTAAAGATCATGAATGCTTTGCTTTATGTGACTTGGGTGCTAGCATTTCCACGATTCCAAAAACTTTGTGTGATGTGTTAGGTTTCCGTGAATTTTATGATGGTTCTCTAAATTTGCACCTCGCAGATTCCACTATTAAGAAACCTATGGTAAGGATTAATGATGTTCTTATTGTTGCAAATAGGAATTATGTGCCCGTAGATTTCATTGTTCTAGACATTGATTGCAATCCTACATGTCCCATTATTCTTGGTTGATCTTTCCATAGAACGATTGGTGCAATTATTGATATGAAAGAAGGGAATATTAGATTCCAATTTCTGTTAAGGAAAGGCATGGAACACTTTCCTAGAAAGAAAATTAAATTAACTTATGAATCTATTATGAGAGCCACTTATGGATTGCATACCAAAGATGATAATACCTAGATCTATTCTTGCTTTTATGCCTAGCTAGGGGCGTTAAACGATAGCGCTTGTTGGGAGGCAACCCAATTTTATTTTTGTTTCTTGCCTTTTGGTTCTGATTAGTAATAAATAATTCATCTAGCCTCTGTTTAGATGTGTTTTTATGCTTTTAATTAGTATTTGTGCCAAGTAGAACCTTTGGGGAGACTTGGGGGAAGTTTTTGCGATCTTGCTGTAAAAAACTGAAACTTTAGAGCTCATGAGATTTGCTGCCATTTTTTACTGGAGAGTGCGATTAGGATGATTCTTTTTGAAGACGATTAATAGACAAATTCCTCACGTCCACCGATCTATTTCAGAATTTTTGGGGTTACAGAAGTATTTGAAACCTACAGATTACTACGGACTGTTCCGTTTTTGATAAATTCTGTTTTTCGTGTGTTGTTTGCTTATTTTGATGAATCTATGGCTAGTATCGGAGGTTATGAACCATATAGAAGTTGGAATACAGTAGGTTTAACACCAATATAAATAAATAATGAGTTCACTACAGTACCTTAAGTGCTGTTTGTTTTCTTATACTAACGGAGCTCATGAGATTTTCTATTGAGTTATGTGTTGTGAAGTTTTCATGTTTTGGGTAAAGATTTGATGTATTATGGAATAAGGGGTGGCAAGAGCCTAAGATTGGGGATGCCCAAGGCACCCCAAGGTAAAATTCAAGGACAACCAAAATCCTAAGCTTGGGGATGCCCCGAAAGCCATCCCCTCTTTTGTCTTCGTTCATCAGTAACTTTACTTGAGGCTATATTTTTATTCACCACATGATATGTGTTTTGCTTGGAGCGTCTTGTATGATTTGAGTCTTTGATTTTTAGTTTACCACAATCATCCTTGCTGTAAACACCTTTTGGGAGAGACACACATGAATTGTAATTTATTATAATACTCTATGTGCTTCACTTATATCTTTTGAGCTAGATAATTTTGCTCTAGTGCTTCACGTATATCTTTTAGAGCACGGTGGTGGTTTTATTTTATAGAAACTATTGATCTCTCATGCTTCACTTATATTATTTTGGGATTCCTTTAGAACAACATGGTAGTTTACTTTGGCTATAAAATTGGTCCTAATATGATAGGCATCCAAGATGGGTATAATAAAAACTATCATAAAAGTGCATTGAATACTATGAGAAGTTTGATACTTGATAATTGTTTTGAGATATAAAGGTGGTGATATTAGAGTTGTGCTAGTTGAGTAGTTGTGAATTTGAGAAATACTTGTGTTGAAGATTGCAAGTCCCGTAGCATGCACGTATGGTAACCGTTGTGTAACAAATTTGAAACATGAGGTGTTCTTTGATTGTCTTCCTTATGAGTGGCGGTCGGGGACGAGCGATGGTATTTTCCTACCAATCTACCCCCTAGGAGCATGCGCGTAATGCTTGGTTTTTGACGACTTGCAGATTTTTGCAATAAGTATGTGAGTTCTTTATGACTAATGTTGAGTCCATGGATTATACGCACTCTCACCTTTCCATCATTGCTAGCCTCTTCGGTACCGTGCATTGCCCGTTCTCACCTTGAGAGTTGGTGCAAACTTCGCCGGTGCATCCAAACCCCGTGATATGATACACTCTATCACACATAAACCTCCTTATATCTTCCTCAAAATAGCCACCATACCTACCTATTATGGCATTTCCATAGCCATTCCGAGATATATTGCCATGCAACTTTCCACCGTTTCATTTACGACATGTTTCATCATTTTCATATTGCCTTGCATGATCATGTAGTTGACATCGTATTTGTGGCAAAGCCATCATGCATAATTTATCATACATGTCACTCTTGATTCATTGCCCTTCCTGGTACACCGCCGGAGGCATTCATATAGAGTCATATTTTGTTCCAGTATCGAGTTGTAATCATTGAGTTGTAAATAAATAGAAGTGTGATGATCATCATTAATAGAGCATTGTCGCAAATAAAAAAAGAGAAAGGCCAAATAAAAAATAAAGGCCCAAAAAAATAAAAATAAAAGAGAGAAAAAAGAAAAGAAATAAAAAGGGACAATGCTACTATCCTTTTTCCACACTTGTGCTTCAAAGTAGCACCATGATCTTTATAATAGAGAGTCTCTTGTTTAGTCACTTTCATATACTAGTGGGATTTTTTTATTATAGAACTTGGCTTGTATATTCCAACAATGGGCTTCCTCAAATGCCCTAGGTCTTCGTGAGCAAGCAAGTTGGATGCACACCCACTTAGTTTCTTTTGTTGAGCTTTCATACATTTATAGCTCTAGTGCATCCGTTGCATGAATCCCTACACCTTGCATTGACATCAATTGATGGGCATCTCCCTAGCCCGTTGATTAGCCGCGTCAATGTGAGACTTTCTCCTTTTTTGTCTTCTCCACATAACCCCCATCATCATATTCTATTCCACCCATAGTGTTATATCCATGGCTCACGCTCATGTATTGCGTGAAAATCGAAAAAGGTTTGAGATTACTAAAGTATGAAACAATTGCTTGGCTTGTCATTAGGGTTGTGCATGATGAGAGCATTCTTGTGTGACGAAAATGGAGCATGACCAAACTATATGATTTTGTAGGGATGAACTTTCTTTTGCCATGTTATTTTGAGAAGACATGATTGCTTAGTTAGTATGTTTGAAGTATTATTATTTTTATGTCAATATTAAACTTTTGTCTTGAATCTTTCAGATCTGAACATTCATGCCACAATAAAGAAAATTACATTGAGAACTATGCTAGGTAGCATTCCACATCAAAAATCCTGTTTTTATCATTTACCTACTCGAGGACGAGCAGGAATTAAGCTTGGGGATGCTTGATACGTCTCCAACGTATCTATAATTTTTTATTGTTCCATGCTATTATATTATCTGTTTTGGATGTTTAATGGGCTTATTTATACACTTCCATATTATTTTTGGGACTAACCTACTAACCCAAGGCCCAGTGCAAATTGCTGTTTTTTTGCCTATTTCAGTGTTTCGCAGAAAAGGAATATCAAACGGAATCCAAATGGAATGAAACCTTCGGGAGAGTTATTTTTGGAACAAACGTGATCCCGGGGACTTGGAGTAGACGTCAAGAAAAAAGCGAGGCGGCCACGAGGCAGGGAGGCGCGCCTGCCCCCCTGGGCGCGCCCCCACCCTCGTGGGCCCCTCTTAGCTCCACCGACCTACTTCTTCCTCCTATATGTATATATATATCCATATACCCCGAAAACGTCCAGGAGCACCACGAAACCCTATTTCCACCGCCGCAACCTTCTGTACCCAAGAGATCCCATCTTGTGGCCTTTTCCGGAGCTCCGCCGAAGGGGGAATCGATCACGGAGGGCTTCTACATCAACACCATAGCCTCTGCGATGATGTGTGAGTAGTTTACCACAGACCGGGTCCATAGTTATTAGCTAGATGGCTTCTTCTCTCTCTTTGGATCTCAATACAAAGTTCTCCTCGATCTTCTTGGAGATCTATTCGATGTAATTCTTTTTGCGGTGTGTTTGTCGAGATCCGATGAATTGTGGGTTTATGATCAAGTTTATCTATGAACAATATTTGATTCTTCTCTGAAATCTTTTATGTATGATTGGTTATCTTTGCAAGTCTCCTCGAATTATCAGTTTGGTTTGGCCTACTAGATTGATCTTTCTTGCAATGGGAGAAGTGCTTAGCTTTGGGTTCAATCTTGCGGTGTCCTTTCCCAGTGATAGCAGGGGCAGCAAGGCACGTATTGTATTGTTGCCATCGAGGATAAAAAGATGGGGTTTATATCATATTGCTTGAGTTTATCCCTCTACATCCTGTCATATTGCCTAATGCGTTACTCTGTTCTTATGAACTTAATACTCTAGATGGATGCTGGATAGCGGTCGATGTGTGGAGTAATAGTAGTAGATGCAGAAACGTTTTGATCTACTTGTCGCGGACGTGATGGCTATATACATGATCATGCCTAGATATTCTCATAATTATGCACTTTTCTATCAATTGCTCGACTGTAATTTGTTCACCCACCGTAATACTTATGCTATCTTGAGAGAAGCCACTAGTGAAACCTATGGCCCCCGGGTCTATCTTTTATCATATAAGTTTCCAATCTATTTTACTTTGCAATCTTTACTTTCAATCTGTATCATAAAAATACCAAAAATATTTATCTTATTATCTCTATCAGATTTCACTCTCGTAAGTGAACATGAAGGGATTAACAACCCCTTTGTCGTGTTGGTTGCGAGGTTCTTATTTGTTTGTGTAAGTACGAGGGACTTGCGTGTAGTCTCCTACTGGATTGATACCTTGGTTCTCAAAAACGAAGGGAAATACTTACGCTACTTTGCTGCATCACCCTTTCCTGTTCAAGGGAAAACCAATGGAATGCTCAAGAGGTAGCATTCGGCGCCACCGGGAGAGAGGGGGAGAGAGCCCCCCTCCTTCTTCTTCCTAGGCCTCCCCCTAGATGGGAGGAGAGTTCCCCCTCTGCTCCATGGCCTCCATGGCGGCGGAGGGGTGGGAGCCCCTCCGAGATTGGATCACCCTCTCTGTTCTCTTCTGTTTCGCGCTGCCTAGATCTGGTCGAAAACTATTTCTTATATTTCGAGAGATTCGTAAGTCCGATTGCGCTGAGATTTTAACACGATTTTTTCTGGAGATAAGCTTCCTTGCGCCCGAAGTAGAGCTCCAACCGACGTACGAGGTGAGCACAACCCACCACCACGAGCCTGGCTCCTGGGTCACGCCCTGGTGTCTTGTGGGCTGTGTGGGCCTCCATTTGCGGTGATTCCAACTCCCAAAAATCACGTATATTCCAAAATAATTCTTTGTAAAAATTTATTGCATTTGGACTTCGTTTGATATGGATTTTCCGTGAGACAAAAAACATGCAAAAAATAGGAACTGTCACTGGGCACTGGATCAATAGGTTAGTCAATAAATCATATAAAAAGTTGCCAAAAATATGTGAAAGTTGTATAATATTGGCATGAAACAATAAAAAATTATAGATACGATGGAGACGTATTAGCATCCCCAAGCTTAATTCCTGCTCATCCTCGAGTAAGCAAATGATAAAAAAGAATAATTTTTGATGTGGAATGCTACCTAGCATAAACTTGATCATATATCTAATCATGGCATGAGTATTAAGACATAAGTGATTCAAAGCAATAGTCTATAATTTGACATAAAGACATCAATACTCAGGCATCCCAACAAACAATCATGTCTTTCAAAATATCAACGCTAAAGAAAGCTATCCCTACAAAATCATATAGTTTTGTCATGCTCTGTCTTCTTAACACAAAGTATTTATCATGCACAACTCCGATGACAAGTCGAGCAATTGGTTCATACTTTTTAACGCGCTTCAGCTTCTTCAACCCTCACACAATACATGAGCGCAAGCCATGGATACGGGTGGAATAGAGTATGATGATAGGGGTAAATATAGAGAAGACAAAAAGTAAGTAAGTCTCACATCGACGCGGCTAACCAACGGGCTATGGAGATGCCCATCAATTGATATCAATGCGATGAGTAGGGATTGCCATGCAACAAATGCACTAAGAGCTATAAGTGTATGAAAGCTCAATATGAAAACTAAGTGGGTGTATGATACGTCTCCAACATATCTATAATTTTGGATTGTTCCATGCTGTTATATTATCAATCTTGGATGTTCTATACTCATTTTATATAATTTCTTGGTAATAACCTATTGACATAGTGCCAAGTGCCAGTTGTTGTTTTCTGCATGTTTTTTACATCGCAGGAAATCAATACCAAACGGAGTCGAAATGCAACAGAACTTTACGGAGATTTTTTTGGACCAAAAGACACCTAATGGGCCAAGGATGCGCCTGGGGGGGGTGCTCCGAGGAGAGCACAACCCACCAGGGCATGCCCTAGTGGGTTGTGCCCACCCCGGGTGCCCCGCGGACCGCCTCTTTGCTCTATAAATACCCCCAATATTCCAGAAACCCTAGGGGAGTCGACGAAAATCAATTCCAGCCGCCCAGAGTCCAGAATCACCAGATCCAATCTAGACACCATCACGGATGGGGTTCACCACCTCCATTGGTGCCTCTCCGATGATGCGTCAGTAGTTCTTTGTAGACCTTTGGGTCCGTAGTTAGTAGCTAGATGGCTTCCTCTCTCTAGTTTGATTCTCAATACAATGGTCTCTTGGAGATCCATATGATGTAACTCTTTTTGCGGTGTGTTTGTTGGGGTCGGATGAACTTTGTGTTTATGATTAGATCTATCTTTTTATATCCATGAAAGTATTTGAGTTGCTTTGATCTCTTTTATGCATGATTTCTTATAGCCTCGTATTTCTTCTCCGATATTTGGGTTTTGTTTGGCCAACTTGATCTATTTATCTTGCAATGGGAAGAGGTGCTTTGTAGTGGGTTCGATCTTACTGTGCTTGATCCCAGTGACAGAAGGGGAACTGACATGTATGTATCATTGCTACTAAGGATAAAACGATGGGGTCTATCTCTACATAGATAGATCTTGTCTACATCATGTCATCGTTCTTATTGCATTACTTCGTTTCTCCATGAACTTAATACACTAGATGCATGGTGGATAGCGATCGATGTGTGGAGTAATAGTAGTAGATGCAGGCAGCCACTAGTGAAACCTACGCCCCCCGGGTCTCTTTCTCATATTATTTGCCTTTGCGATCTATTTTATTTGCCTTTTATTTTCAGATATACTAAACAAAAAATACAAAAAATACCTTGCTACATTTTATTTTATTTGGCGTTCAATCTATCAATATTTACAACTCTCTCATGTCTGTTTGCCAATTTCTGGCACCGTTACCCGGAAGGGATTGACAACCCCTTTAACACGCGGGGTTGCGATTATTTGTTATTTGTGTGCAGGTGATGTTTACGTTGCGTTGCTTGGTTCTCCTACTGGTTCGATAACCTTGGTTTCACATATGAGGGAAATACCTACTGCCGCTGTGCTGCATCATCTCTTCCTCTTTGGGGAAATACCGACATAGCTTCAAGCGACATTAGTGTACATCTAATCCTATAATGAAAAATTCCCACTAGTATATGAAAGTGACAACATAGGAGACTCTCCATATGAAAAACATGGTTCTACTTTGAAGCACAAGTGTGGTAAAGGATACTAGCAATGCCCCTTCCCTCTTTGTTTATTTGTTTATTTTTCTTTTTTTTCTTCCTTTTTTCTTTCTTTTTTTCTTTTTCTCTTTTTTTATCATTCTCTAGAGTCTCATCCCGACTTGTGGGGGAATCATAGTCTCCATCATCCTTTCCTCACTGGGGCACTGCTCTAAAATTGAAAATTGATGATCATCACACTACTATTTACTTATAACTCAAAAGAAATAAAAATTACAACTTGATACCTATGACAAAGTATGACTCTATATGAATGCCTCTCGCAGTGTACCAGAATGTGCAATGATCTAGCATAACATGTATGAAAAATGATGAATGGTGGTTGAGCCACAACTGCTATGTCAGCTATATGATCATGCAAAGCAATATGACAATGAGTGCTCAAGTCATCAAAACGTAAGCGGTGGAAGTTGCATGACAATATATCTCGGAATGGCTATGGAAGGGCCATAATAGGTAGGTATGATGGCTGTTTTGAGGAAGATATAATAAGGCTTATGTGTGATAGAGTGTATCATATCACGGGGTTTGGATGTACCTACGAAGTTTGCACCGACTCTCGAGGTGAGAAAGGGCAATGCACGGTACCGTAGAGGCTAGCAAATTACGGAAAGGTAAGAGTGTGTATAATCCATGGACTCGCATTAGTCATAAAGAACTCATATACTTATTGCAAAAGTTTATTAGCCCTCGAATCAAAGTACTACTATGCATGCCCCTAGGGGGATAGATTGGTAGGAAAAGACCATCGCTCGTCCCTGACCGCCACTCATAAGGAAGACAATCAATAATAAATCATGCTCCAACTTCATAGCATAACGAGATACCATACGTGCATGCTTTGGGAATCACAAACCTTAACACCAATATTCTTACTAACCACAACCGTTTACTAGTACTTCCCACATATTCCATCTATATATCGCAAAACTATTGCAAGGAATCAAACATATCATACTCAGTGATCCATAAGCATTATGTAGGATTTTATGACTAACCATGCAAATGACCAATTCCCGTCGACTCTGTAATAGATATCAGTGAAGCAAGAGAGTTTAATTCTTTCTACAAAAGATCATGCTCTAACAAATATAAGTGAAGCAAAAGAGCATTCTACAAACAACGGTTTTCTGTGTGAAGAGAAACAGGCAATCGAAACTTCAAATGATATAAGTGAAGAACATGAAGCATTCTATAAAGCCACACTCAAAATATATAAGTGAAGTGCAATGAGCATTCTGTAAATCAACCATGGACTATATCATACCAGCATGGTGCTTAAAAGAGAAATGAAAAATAAACAGAAAATACGCTCCAAGATTTACACATATCACATGAACGAAACGAGAATGAAAACATACCGATACTTGTTGAAGAAAGATGGGATGCCTTCTGGGGCATCCCCATGCTTAGATGCTTGAGTCTCCTTGAATATTTACTTGGGGTGCCTTGGGCATCCCCAAGCTTGAGCTCTTGCCTCTCCTCCATCTCCTCATATCGAGACCTCCTCGATCTTTGATCACTTCATCCACACAAAACTCAACAGAAAGCTTGATGTCTACTACGCAACTTTATTCTTGTAGACACGTGTTGGGCCTCCAAGCGCAGAGTTATGTAGGACAGTAGCAATTTTCCCTCAAGTGGATGACCTAATGTTTTGTTAGGGAATGCAATATTTCAAAAAAATTCCTACGATCATGAAAGATCTATCTAGGAGATGCATAGCAACGAGAGGGGAGAGTGTGTCTACGTACCCTCGTTGACTGAAAGAGGAAGTGTTTTAGTAATGCGGTTGATGTAGTCGAACATCTTCGCGATCCAACCAATCCATGCACCAAACGTACGGCACCTCCGTGTTCAGCCAACGTTCAGCTTGATGACATTCCTCAAACTCTTGATCCAGTTGAGGCCGAGGGAGAGTTTCGGTAGCACGACGGCATGGTGATGGTGATGATGAAGTTTATCGGCGCAGGGCTTCGCCTAAGCACTACAACGATATAACGAAGGTGTGTAACTGTGGAGGGGGGCACAACACACGGCTAAGAGAAACTTTGGTGTGTCTTTGGGGTGCCCCCCTCCCACGTATATAAAGGGGGGAGGAGAGGTGGCCGGCCCTAGAGGGGGGCGCGCCATGGGGGGTGTCCTACTTGGACTCTCGGTCCAAGTAGGATTCGTCCCCCCTTTCCTAGTCCAAGTAGGAGAAGAAGAGAAGGAGGAAAAGAAGAGAAGGAAGGAGGGGGGCGCCGCCCCCTCCCCTTTTCCAATTCAGACTGGGCAGGGGGGTGCCTGATAACCCACAAGTATAGGGGATCGCGACAGCTTTCGAGGGTAGAGTATTCGACCCAAATTTATTGATTCGACACAAGGGGAGCCAAAGAATATTCTCAAGTATTAGCAGCTGAGTTGTCAATTCAACCACACCTGGAAACTTAGTATCTACAGTAAAGTGTTTAGTACCAAAGTAATATGATAGTGATGGTAACGGTAACAAAAGAGTAACGAAAGCAAAGTAATGTTTTTGGTATTATGTAGTGATTGTAACAATAGCAACGGGAAAGTAAATAAGCGTAAACCAGTATATGGATAGCTCGTAGGCATCGGATCAATGATGGATAATTATGTCGGATGCGGTTCATCATGTAACATTCATAACATAGGGTGATACAGAACTAGCTCCAATTCGTCAATGTAATGTAGGCATGTATTCCGAATATAGTCATACATGCTTATGGAAAAGAACTTGCATGACATCTTTTGTCCTACCCTGCCGTGGCAGCGGGGTCCTAATGGAAACTAAGGGATATTAAGGCCTCCTTTTAATAGAGAACCAGAACAAAGCATTAGCACATAGTGAATACATGAACTCCTCAAACTACGGTCATCACCGGTAAGTATCCCGATTATTGTCACTTCGGGGTTAACGGATCATAACACATAATAGGTGACTATAGACTTGCAAGATTGGATCAAGAACTCTCATATATTGATGAAAACATAATAGGTTCAGATCTGAAATCATGGAACTCGGGCCCTAGTGACAAGCATTAAGCATAGCAAAGTCAGAGCAACATCAATCTCAGAACATAGTGGATACTAGGGATCAAACCCTAACAAAACTAACTCGATTACATGATAAATCTCATCCAACCCATCACCGTCCAGCAAGCCTACAATGGAATTACTCACGCACGGCGGTGAGCATCATGAAATTGGTGATGGAGGATGGTTGATGATGACGACGGCGACGAATCCCCCTCTCCGGAGCCCCGAACGGACTCCAGATCAGCCCTCCCGAGAGGTTTTAGGGCTTGGCGGCGGCTTCGTATCGTAAAACATGATGATTTCTTCTCTCCTATTTTTTTCTCCCTGAAAGCAGTTATATAGAGTTGGAGTTGGAGTCGGGAGGTATCCAGGGGGCCCAAGAGGTAGGGGGCGCACCCTAGGGGGGGCCCACCCTCGTGGAAAGGGTGTGGGCCCCCTGGTATTCATCTTTGGCGAGGATTTATTATTATTTATTGTAAGATATTCCGTGGAGTTTCAGGTCATTCCGAGAACTTTTGTTTTCTGCACATATAACAACATCATGGCAATTCTGCTGAAAACAGCGTCAGTCCGGGTTAGTTCCATTCAAATCGTACAAGTTAGAGTCCAAAACAAGGGCAAAAGTGTTTGGAAAAGTAGATACGACGGAGACGTATCAGTGCCACCTCTGGCCGGCCCTCTCTCTTCTCCACTAAGGCCCATGATGGCCGATTAACTTCTCGGGGGGGGGGGGGGTCTGGTAACCCCCGGTACTTCAAAACTTATCCGAAACGACCCATTCCGATGTCCGAATGTAGCCTTCCAATATATGAATCTTTATGTGTAGTGATCCGACCTCAAACGGTCAAATCTCTGTGCATTAGTGCCATCCCTGGATTGGTAATGCTGACACACACAATACTTCAAAGGATTTATAATAGAGTAGCAATCACACACTTATTACATCGATAGTCTCAAGAGAGAACTTAATACAATAATATGGCTTAAGGCCATCTAATTAAGATAACAGCGGAAGGCTTGGAAGATAAAGTGATCCCATCAACTCCAATGGCATAGCTGAGTACACGACAACGACCTAGCGCACCTTACTCTTCGTCTGAAAAGTCTGCAACATGATATGTTGCAGCCCAAAACGGGTCAGCACATGGAATATGCTGGCAAAATAACACAGTAGAGCAATGAGCAAGTAAATGCTATCACTACATGCATATATGGCTGGTGGAGGCTCTAAGGTTATAGTGTTTTTGCGAAAAGCCAATTTTTTCCTACAACAAAGGACTATATTTTTATTTGACTATCATGGTAGTTGACAAACATTGAGAATGGTACCCCCATCTCAATCCCAATTAAAAAGTAATTAGTAATCGAACAAATTAATTTAGAGTGATGAGATCAACATGATAATCCAAGAACCAGATACTCAAGATGTCCATAACCCGGGACACGGCTAACCATGATTAGTTTGTACACTCTATAGAGGTTTGCGCACTTTTCCCCACAAGACTCGATCTCCTCCATTGGATTTCTCGCACTACATGGTGTTTGAGAAACGGATGACCGAGACACAGTCTTTCAGAAACATTAACTCTTTACTCTGGGTAGACAGTACCAACCTACATCACCTACATCTGCTAGTCTACCACTGAAAGAGGTCATGCAACATACTCAACTATGCTAGAGCCCATACTAGCTTTTGGCTGCACACGGAAGTTTCTAGCATGAATAATATTATGATCCCTTTCAGCCTAGGTGGCGAACCAAAGGACAACACTGGTATATCCCCAGGTGCCCGCAACCAATCCACCCAGATGTGTATTTAAGTAGCCACCTTAAGTTAACCATTAATTAACAATCTCACGTCTGTCATGGATCACTCAAACCAAACCATGTCTATGAGCATAGCATGGCAACCTAAGCATAACGTAGAAGTAACTCCCAAAGGTTTGATAATAAAAGGGCAATAGGTTCTACCTCATTATCTACTTCCTAATACCCACAAGTTAATCACATCCTAATAATGTAGTGTTTGAGGATTGAAACTAATGCATAAAACTGGGTATGAAAAGAGTATGATCAATGCGTTACTTGCCTTGCTGATGATCCGCAAACCCTAGAGACTCGTAGTAGCACGCTTCGCACTCCGAAAATTCTATCACAAACAAACAATAGCATACATAAGCACTCAAGCATAGATGAAAGGGTAAAACTCAACTAAGAAGATCCAATCTGAAAGTTCAACTGAAGAGCTTCAATTTGCAAAAATAATTGATCGAATCGGAGCTACGGAACGGAAACCACGATCAAAAGAACTTCGAATTCAAATCTGCTTGAAACCAAATTTCAAATTGTCAAAATCATGTTTAAGTTGTTTAACCGGAAAGAGGGCTTCAAGACGAAGATTTTGGCGTTGGTTTACTGGATTTGGACGAACGGTTGAAAAGTTGCGAGGGTTTGAAGATCAGGGGCTAATCTACGATAAAAATAACCGCGGATAGGTCCCTGGCGAAATTGAAACAGAAAAAGAAAAATCTATAGGACGAACTTCCGCTAACAGAGGCAAACGAAAGAATTCGTTCGTTAAAACAAACTAACGAATGAACGTTCGTAAAATAAACTAATCGAGAAAAACCGAACCGATCTAAATAAAAAAACCAATCTAGGGTTAATGAAAACCGGGCGGTTTTATACATAAAACCAAAAAAACGGCGGCGGCTCCGGCGCGCGGGTGGCGTGAGGCGGCTCCGGCGCGGGGCTGCTGGGGTGGGGCGCGGCGCGGCAACAGGCGGGCGATGCGGGGGCAGCGGCGGCACGACGGCGAAGCGGGCGGCGCGGCGGTGGAGCGGGCGCTGCTGCTGCTGCTTGCGGCGGCGGCTGGCGAGGTGGATGGGGAGGGGCGGTGGCGGCAGGGGGTCATAAAGGCCTCGGGGGGGGGGGGGGGGGGGGGGTGGTCCGACTTGGGGGAAGGGGCGGCGGCGCGGCGCGCTGGGCTGTGGCCCGCTCGGCTGGGCCGTTGGCCTAGTCAGGCGGCGCGGTTTTTTAAATAAAATAAATTCCTCCGAAAAAGAAAAAAATCCTAATTAAATATAAAAAATTCTAAAAATGCCAAAAACAATTTTCACCGTCTAAATAAAATATTTAGAATGAAGTGAACATATTCTTGGCCTAAAAATGCAATTTTGGAAAATGCATATTTTTCTAATTCGAATAAAATATCAATAAAATCCAAATAAAATTGTTTATTTGATTTTAATATTTTTCCTCCAATATTTTCTTTATTTTGGAGAAGTCATATTATCTCCTCTCTTTTATTTTAATATTGGAAATATTAATTGGAGGGAAAAATAATTAAAACCAAGATGATCCTCTTTTCAATATTTGAGAAAAACTCAAATATGAAAATAAACGAAATCCCCAACTCTCTCCGTGGGTCCTTGAGTTGTTTAGAATTTCTAGGATTATAACCAAAATGCAAATAAAATATGATATGCATATGATGACCTATGAATAACATTCCAAATTGAAAATTTGGGATGTTACAAACCTACCCCCCTTAGGATGAATCTCGCCCTCGAGATTCGGGTTGGCTAGAAAATAGATGTGGGTGGTCTTTCCGTAGGTCTTCCTCTCGCTCCCAGGTGGCTTCATCCTCGGTATGGTGGCTCCACTGAACTTTGCAAAACTTGATAAGCTTGCTGCAGGTAACTCGGCTGGCAAATTCAAGAATCTTGACAGGTTTCTCCTCATAAGTCATATCACTATCCAACTGAATTGCTTCCAGGGGCACTGTATCTCTTAGAGGAATATCGGCCATATGCATGGCACTTCTTCAAATGGGAAACATGAAACACATCATGAACTCCTGACAATCCTTCGGGTAACTCCAACTTGTAGGCCACTTCTCCCATTCGTTCCAAAACTCGGTATGGTCCTACAAATCTCGGGGCTAACTTTCCCTTAGCTCCAAAGATTTTAACTCCTCGTAGAGGTGACACACGAAGATATGCTTTGTCCCCGATTTCATAGACTACTTCCTTGTGTTTTGAATCTGCATAACTCTTTTGCCTAGACTGAGCTACCTTCAGTCTATCTTGAATCAACTTAACCTTCTCTTCGGACTCTTTGATCAAATCCGGTCCAAACAACTGACGGTCTCCAACTTCATCCCATATTAACGGTGTCCTGCACCTCCTTCCATACAAGGCTTCGAAAGGTGCCATCTTCAAACTGGCCTGGTAGCTGTTGTTGTATGAGAACTCCGCGTAGGGCAAATTATTCTCCCAACTAGATCCATAATCTAGCGCACAAGCTCTCAACATGTCCTCCAGAATCTGATTGACTCTCTCGGTCTGTCCATCTATCTGTGGATGAAAGGCTGTACTAAACTCTAGTTTGGTACCCAAAGTCTGGTGCAGCTGATTCCAAAACTTTGAAGTAAACTGGGTCCCTCTATCTGATACGTTGGTCCTCAGAACTCCATGCAGACATACGATCCCGGTCATATATATCTTGGCCAACTTTGCACTTGTATAAGTGGTTTTCACTGGGATAAAGTGAGCCACTTTGGTCAAACGATCCACTACTACCCAAATAGAATCATATCCCGATCGGGTCCTGGGCAATCCGGTGATGAAATCCATGCCAAGCTTATCCCACTTCCATTCGGGTATCGGCATAGGCTGCAGTAACCCGGCTGGCTTCTGATGTTCTTCCTTCACTCTCTGACACACATCACATACGGCTACATACTCGGCAATATCCTTCTTCATTCATGTCCACCAAAAACGGTCCTTCAAATCCAAATACATCTTGGTGTTTCCGGGGTGTATCGAGTATGGCGAGTCATGAGCTTCTTGAAGTATTAACTTCTTGATCTCTGTATTATCCTCTAACCATAAGGTGTCGTGCTCATCCTCACGAAAACCTTTGGCTTTTCCTTTGCTCATCTTCTCCTTTATCTCAGCAATCTCTTTATCATCCTTCTGAGCTTATCGAATCTTCCCCAATAATGTTGGCTGGACTTCCATTGCTGCGACAAAACCTTTGGGGACTATCTCCAAACGTAGCTCCCTGAGATATTTGACTAACTCCTTTTGTAATCCCCCGCTTTGGAGGGTATTCGCATAACTCTTCCGGCTTAAGGCGTCTACTACGACATTTGCCTTGCTTGGATGATAATGCAACTTCATGTCATAATCCTTTATAAGCTCTAACCATCTCCTTTGCCTGAGATTCAGCTCCTTCTGTGTGAAAATGTACTTCAAACTCTTGTGATTCATGTACACATCACAACGATTTCCAATAAGAAAATGTCTCTAGGTCTTGAGTGCATGCAATACAGCTGCTAACTCCAAATCATGCGTGGCATAATTCACCTCATGCGGTCAAAGCTGACGTGAGGCATATGAAACCACTCTTCCATCTTGCATAAGTACACCTCCAAGTCCTAAGCGAGAAGCGTCGCAATACACTTCGAAATCCTTAAGTATATCCGGCAGAATCAGCACTGGGGTTGTAACCAAACATTTCTTGAACTCCTGAAAACTTGCCTCACATTCATCTGTCCATTTGAACTTGGTGTCTTTCTTCAACAACTCAGTCATGGGCTTCGCAATTTTAGAAAAATTCTCAATGAATCTCTGATAATATCCCGCGAGTCCAAGAAATCTGCGGATCTCTCCAACTGAGGTGGGTGCCAACCACTCAGTGACAGACTGGACCTTGGTAGGATCCACTCCTATACCTTCTCCTAATATAACATGGCCAAGAAATCCAACTTCCTTTAACCAAAACTCACACTTGCTGAACTTGGCATACAACTGATGTTCCCTGAGCTTCTCGAGAACTAAACGCAAATGCTCCTTGTGCTCCTATTCATTCTTCGAGTATACCAAGATATCGTCAATGAACACCACAACAAACTTATCCAAGAACTCCATGAACACCTTATTCATCATACTCATGAAATAGGCAGGGGCATGGGTCAATCCAAATAACATAATCGTGTACTCATATAGCCCGTACCTTGTGGTGAAGGCCGTCTTGGGTATATCCTGTTCTCGGATCTTGAAATGGTGATATCCTGATCGTAGATCGATCTTGGAGAATACTTTGGCTCCTTGCAGCTGGTCAAACAAATCATTGATCATCGACAATGGGTACTTGTTCTTGATCGTCACTTCATTCAATGCACGATAATCAACAACCATTCTCAAGGATCCATCTGATACATCTCCAACGTATCTATAATTTTTGATTGTTCCATGCTATTATATTATCAACCTTGGATGTTTTATATGCATTACTATGCTATTTTATATGATTTTTGGGACTAACCTATTAACCTAGAGCCCAGTGTCAGTTTCTGTTTTTTCCTTGTTTTTGGGTATCGCAGAAAAGGAAAATTAAATGGAGTCCAATTGACCTGAAACTTCACGGAGATCATTTTTGGACCAGAAGAAGCCCACGGAGTACCGGAGGTGGGCCAGAAGAGCCCCGAGGCCACCACGAGGGTGGGGGGCGCGCCCTACCCCCTGGGCGTGCCCCCTGCCTCGTGGGCTCCTCGTGGCTCCCCTGACCGACTTCTTTCGCCTATATATATCCATATACCCTAAAAACATCCGAGAGCACAATAGATCGGGAGTTCCGCCGCCAGAAGCCTCCGTAGCCACGAAGACCAATCTAGACCCGTTCTGGCCCCCTGCCGGAGGGGGGGGAATCCCTCTCCGGTGGCCATCTTCATCATCCTGGCGCTCTCCATGACGAGGAGGGAGTAGTTCACCCTCGAGGCTGAGGGTATGTACCAGTAGCTATGTGTTTGATCTCTCTCTCTCTCTCGTGTTCTTGAGGTGGTTCGATCTTGATGTATCGCGAGCTTTGCTATTATAGTTGGATCTTATGATGTTTCTCCCCCTCTACTCTCTTGTGATGAATTGAGTTTTCCCTTTGAAGTTATCTTATCAGATTGAGTCTTTAAGGATTTGAGAACACTTGATGTATATCTTGCACGTGCTTATCTGTGGTGACTATGGGATATCATGTGATCCACTTGATGTATGTTTTGGTGATCAACTTGCGAGTTTCGTGACCTCGTGAACTTATGCATAGGGGTTGGCACACGTTTTCGTCTTGACTCTCCGGTAGAAACTTTGGGGCACTCTTTGAAGTTCTTTGTGTTGGTTGAATAGATGGATTTGTCGTATAATCATACCCATGGATACTTGAGGTGACATTGGAGTATCTAGGTGACATTAGGGTTTTGGTTGATTTGCGTCTTAAGGTGTTATTTTACTACGAACGCTAGGGTTGTTTGTGACACTTACAGGAATAGCCCGACGGATTGATCGGAAAGAATAACTTTGAGGTGGTTTCGTACCCTACAATAATCTCTTTGTTTGTTCTCCGCTATTAGTGACTTTGGAGTGACTCTTTCTTGCATGTTGAGGGATAGTTATATGATCCAATTATGTTATTGTTGTTGAGAGGACTTGCACTAGTGAAAGTATGAACCCTAGGCCTTGTTTCCTAGCATTGCAATACCGTTTGTGCTCACTTTTATCACTTGCTACCTTCCTGTTTTTATATTTTCAGATTACAAAAATCTATATCTACCATCCATATTGCACTTGTATCACCATCTCTTCGCCAAACTAGTGCACCTATACAATTTACCATTGTATTGGGTGTGTTGGGGACACAAGAGACTCTTTGATATTTGGTTGCAGGGTTGTTTGAGAGAGACCATCTTCATCCTATGCCTCCCACGGATTGATAAACCTTAGGTCGTCCACTTGAGGGAAATTTGCTACTGTCCCACAAACCTCTGCACTTGGAAGCCCAACAACGTCTACAAGAAGAAGGTTGTGTAGTAGACATCAAGCTCTTTTTTGGCGCCGTTGCCGGGGAGGTTAGCGCTTGATGGTATATCTTTAGATCTTGTAATTGAATCTTTTAGTTTCTTGTTTTATCACTAGTTTAGTTTATAAAAGAAAGCTAAAAATGGAATTGTGTTTGCCTCATACACTTCATCTTTTTAATATCTTTCATGAGAATGATGGAAAGGAAAATTGTGCTCAAGTGCTAGAAGAAGAAGTCTATAAAATGTTTGGCACTAAATCTTTGAATGATGAGCATTATTACAATGTTGTTAGTATGAACTCCTTTAATATCCATAGTACTAATGATGATTGCACTAGTCATAATGAAAATGTCTCTTATAAGCATGTCAATTTTTGTGGAGTGCATAGAGTTTGCACGTACACACCAAATAGGGAAGATCGATTTTGCAAGAGGCATAAGTATTTAGAAACTAAATGGTTGCAAGAGAGGCTAGATGTTTGTGCTAAAAATTTAAAATTTCTTCACCATACTTGTGAACTTTGCAATGAACATGGTCATTTAAATCTCCAATGCAAATTGTTTCATGATCGTATCGTGTCCAAAAATTGTGATGATTTGATTTCCCTTGCACATCATAATCAACTTAGTTTGCTTTTGGGTTATGAAGAAATGAAACGTATAACTAAGCATATTGCAGAATATAACCTTGAGAAATTCCTCGATACTGATCTAGAAGAAATTTTTATGCATTGTGCGGTGAATTGCATTGAAAATCCTTATATTGCCAATTACATAAAGAAAAGAAAACAAATAGAGGATTAAGAGAATACTAATGAAAGGGAAGAGACTTCCCAATATTCTCCTATTATTTCTTATGATGAATCAGGTAACGAGGATGAGCCTTCTATTCAACCAATCTCATCAATAAGGAGCTCCAAAAAGAGGATTGAACCCACACATAATGTGAAGAAGAAAAAGAAAAGATGGATAAGCAAAGGTAAAAATGTATCCCTCCCAAATGATGTTGCTCCTATTACTCATTATGTTGATGATAATTGTTATACTATTGGTGCTATCCATACTATTAATGATGAGAGTGATTATGCTTATGATATGAAAAGGCCCAAGCTTGGGGATGCTATGTTTGATGAGAATGACATGTTTGAGAATGTATTTGCTGAAATTAATGTTTGTCAAAAGCTTGGGGATGCTACGTTTGATGAAGATGATATTTGTAGTCCCGCAAGTTTTGATATGCAAACTTATTATGATGATAGCATGCCTCCTACTTATGAGGATTATATTGATGAAAGTGGGTTTGGAAGAGTGTCAACTTTAGGAAGTAATCATCCCACTATTTTGGAGGATGTTGAATCTTATTGTGATAATTATGAATGTGGATTTGGAGAGGTCATGACTTTATTTAGTAATGATTCCACTATCTTGGAAGAGGTTTCAATCGGTTATGATGAGAACAAAGTTGCTACTTATGATGATTATTGTGATGACACTTATGCTATAGGAAGTAGTGATGATTATATTAAAACTTGTCATGATTATGATTACCATTTTCCTGAACATTACCCTTTTAATGTGGAAACAATTTATAGTATTCGAGTCTCTTATGATACTCGCACTATTCCAAATGAGAAGAATTTTGCCTATGTGGAGAGTAGTAAATTTTCTATGCTTGGAGATCATGAAAAGAATGTCTTATGTGATGGTTATATTGTTGAATTTATTCATGATTCTACTGAAATTTATTATGAGGGAGGAATATATGCTTGTACGAGTTTCAATAATATCAAGTTTCCTCTCTATGTGCTTAAAGTTTTGAAGTTTTGCTTGCTTTACCTTCCTATGCAAGTTGGTTCTTGTTCCCATAAATTGTTTGCTCAAAAAATCCCTATTCATAGGAAGTGGGTTAGGCTTAAATGTGCTTGTTATATTCTTCATGATCTCTCTTTAAGTTCCAATTCTTATCTTTTATGTGAGCATCATTGAAATCATCATGCCTAGCTAGGGGCGTTAAATGTTAGCGCTTGTTGGGAGGCAACCCAATTTTTATTTTTGTTCTTGTTTAGTAATAAATAATTCATATAGCCTCTGTTTATATGTGGTTTTATGTTTTAATTAGTGTTTGTGCCAAGTAGAACCTTTGGTAAGACTTGGGGGAAGTCTTTGCGATCTTGCTGTAAATAACAGAAACTTTAGCACTCACGAGATTAGCTACCATTTTTTACCGGATAGTGCTATTAAGTTAATTATTTTTTCAGATGATTAATAGATAAATTTCTCACGTCCAAAAATTTATTTTAGAATTTTTGGGGTTCCAGAAGTATTCGAAACCTACAGATTACTACAGATTCTATTTTTCGTGTGTTTTTTGCTTATTTTGATGAATCTATGGCTAGTAATAGAGTTTATGAACCATAGAAAAGTTTAAATACAGTAGGTTTAAAACCAATATAAATAAATAATGAGTTCATTACAGTACCTTGAAGTAGTGGTTTGTTTTCTTTTACTAACGGAGCTCACGAAGATTTTCTTTTAAGTTTTGTGTTGTGGAGTTTTCAAGTTTTGGGTAAAGATTTGATGGATTATGGAACAAGGAGTGGCAAGAGCCTAAGCTTGGGGATGCCCAAGGCACCCCAAGGTAAAATCCAAGGACAACCAAAATCCTAAGCTTGGGGATGCCCCGAAAGGCATCCCCTCTTTCGTCTTCGTCATCGGTAACTTTACTTGGAGCTATATTTTTATTCACCACATGATATGTGTTTTGCTTGGAGTGTCATTTTACTTTATTTTCTTTTGCTTGCTATTTGAATAAAATACCAAGATATGAAATTATTAAATGTTAGAGAGTCTTCACATAGTTGCATAATTATTCGACTATTCATTGATCTTCACTTATATCTTTCGGAGTAGCTTGTCATTTGCTCTAGTGCTTCGCTTATATCTTTTTAGAGCACGGCGGTGGTTTTATTTTGAAGAAATAGATGAACTCTCATGATTAACTTATATTATTTTGATAATCCTAAACAGGATGGTAATTTGCTTTGGTTATGAAACTTGTCGTAATATGATGGGCATCCAAGATGGGTATAATAAAAACTTTCATATAGAGTGCATTAAATACTATGAGAAGTTTGATACTTGATGATTGTTTTGCAATATGATGATGGTAATATTAGAGTCGTGCTAGTTGAGTAATTGTGAATTTGAGAAATACTTGTGTTGAAGTTTGCAAGCCCCGTAGCATGCACGTATGGTAAACGTTGTGTAACAAATTTGAAACATGAGGTGTTATTTGATTGTATTCCTTATGAGTGGCGGTCGGGGACGAGTGATGGTCTTTTCCTACCAATCTATCCCCCTAGGAGCATGCGCGTAATACTTGGTTTTTGATGACTTGTAGATTTTTGCAATAAGTATGTGAGTTCTTTATGACTAATATTGAGTCCATGGATTATACGCACTCTCACCCTTCCGTCATTGCTAGCCTCTTCGGTACCGTGCATTGCCCTTTCTCACCTTGAGAGTTGGTGCAAACTTTGCCGGTATATCCAAACCCCGTGATACTATACGCTCTATCACACATAAACCTCCTTATATCTTCCTCAAAACATCCACATACCTACCTATTATGGCATTTTCATAGCCATTCTGAGATATATTTCCATGCAACTTTGCACCGTTCCGTTTATTATGACACGAGTCATCATTATCATATTGCCTTGCATGATCATGTAGTCGACATCGTATTTGTGTCAAAGCCACCATTCATAATTCTTTCATACATGTCACTCATGAGTCATTGCACATCCCGGTACACTGCCGGAGGCATTCATATAGAGTCATATCTTGTTTTAGTATCGAGTTGTAATCATTGACTTGTAAATAAATAGAAGTGTGAGCATCATCAGTAATAGAGCATTGTCCTGAAAAAAAGAAAAAAGAAAGTCCAAAAAAAGGGCAATGCTACTATCCTTTTTCCACACTTGTGCTTGAAAGTAGCACCATGATCTTTATGATAGAGAGTCTCTTGTTTTGTCATTTTCATATACTAGTAGGAATTTTTCATTACAGAACTTGGCTTGTATATAGCAACAATGGGCTCCCTCAAATGCCCTAGGTCTTCATGAGCAAGCAAGTTGGATGCACACCCACTTAGTTTCTTTTGTTGAGCTTTCATACATTTATAGCTCTAGTGCATATGTTGCATGGCAATCCCTACTCCTTGCATTGACATCAATTAATGGGCATCTCCCTAGCCCATTGATTAGCCACATCGATTTGAGACTTTTTAATTTTTTTGTCTTCTCCACATAACCCCCTTCATTATATTCTATTCCACCTATAGTGCTATATCCATGGCTCGCGCTCATGTATTGTGTGAAAGTTGAAAAAGTTTGAGATTACTAAAGTATGAAACAATTGCTTGGCTTGTCATCGGGGTTGTGCATGATGAGAGCATTCTTGTGTGATGAAAATGGAGCATGACCAAACTATATGATTTTGTAGGGATGAACTTTCTTTCGCCATGTTATTTTGAGAAGACATGATTACTTAGTTAGTATGCTTGAAGTATTATTATTTTTATGTCAATATTAAACTTTTATCTTGAATCTTTCGGATCTGAACATTCATGCCACAATAAAGAAATTACATTGAGAAATATGTTAGGAAGCATTCCACATCAAAAATTCTGTTTTTATCATTTACCTACTCGAGGACGAGCAGGACTTAAGCTTGGGGATGCTTGATACTTCTCCAACGTATCTATAATTTTTGATTGTTCCATGCTATTATATTATCAACCTTGGATGTTTTATATGCAGTACTATGCTATTTTATATGATTTTTGGGACTAACCTATTAACCTAGAGCCCAGTGTCAGTTTCTGTTTTTTCTTGTTTTTAAGTATCGCGGAAAAGGGAAATCAAATGGAGTCCAATTGACCTGAAACTTCACGGAGATCATTTTTGGACCAGAAGAAGCCCACGGAGTACCGGAGGTGGGCCAGAAGATCCCCAAGGCCACCACGAGGGTGGGGGCACGCCCTACCCCCCTAGGCGCACCCCCTGCCTCGTGAGCTCCTCGTGGCTCCCCTGTTCGACTTCTTTTGCCTATATATATCCATATACACTAAAAACATCCGAGAGCACAATAGATCAGGAGTTCTGCCGCCAGAAGCCTCCGTAGCCACCGAAAACCAATCTAGACCCGTTCCGGCACCCTGCCGGAGGGGGGGATCCCTCTCCGGTGGCCATCTTCATCATCCCGGCGCTCTCCGTGACGAGGAGGGAGTAGTTCACCCTCGGGGCTGAGGGTATGTACCAGTAGCTATGTGTTTGATCTCTCTCTCATGTTCTTGAGGTGGTTTGATCTTGATGTATCGCGAGCTTTGCTATTATAGTTGGATCTTATGATGTTTCTCCCCCTCCATATCCTTGTGATGAATTGAGTTTTCTCTTTGAAGTTATCTTATCGGATTGAGTCTTTAAGGATTTGAGAACACTTGATGTATGTCTTGCACGTGCTTACCTGTGGTGACAATCGGGATATCATGTGATCCACTTGATATATGTTTTGGTGATCAACTTTGCGAGTTCGTGACCTCGTGAACTTATGCATAGGGGTTGGCACACGTTTTCGTCTTGACTCTCCGGTAGAAACTTTGGGGCACTTTTTGAAGTTCTTTGTGTTGGTTGAATAGATGAATCTGAGATTGTGTGATGCATATCGTATAATCATACCCACGGATACTTGAGGTGACATTGGAGTATCTAGGTGACATTAGGGTTTTGGTTGATTTTGCGTCTTAAGGTGTTATTTTACTACGAACGCTAGGTTGTTTGTGACACTTACAGGAATAGCCCGACGGAGATCGGAAAGAATAACTTTGAGGTGGTTTCGTACCCTACAATAATCTCTTTGTTTGTTCTCCGCTATTAGTGACTTTGGAGTGACTCTTTCTTGCATGTTGAGGGATAGTTATATGATACAATTATGTTATTGTTGTTGAGAGGACTTGCACTAGTGAAAGTATGAACCCTAGGCCTTGTTTCCTAGCATTGCAATACTGTTTGTGCTCACTTTTATCACTTGTCTACCTTGCTGTTTTTATATTTTCAGATCACAAAAACCTATATCTACCATCCATATTGCACTTGTATCACCATCTCTTCGCGGACTAGTGCACCTATACAATTTACCATTGTATTGGGTGTGTTGGGGACACAATAGACTCTTTGTTATTTGGTTGTAGGGTTGTTTGAGAGAGACCATCTTCATCCTACACCTCCCATGGATTGATAAACCTTAGGTCATCCACTTGAGGGAAATTTGCTACTGTCCTACAAACCTATGCACTTGGAGGCCCAACAAATGTCTACAAGAAGAAGGTTGTGTAGTAGACATCACATCCTTCTTCTCAACCAAAAGCAGTGGTGATCCCCATGGTGATGAACTTCATCGAATGTAACCTTTCTCCAATAACTCCTTAATCTGCTTCTTTATCTCCTCCAGATCATTTGCAGGCAACTGGTATGGTCTCTTCGATATCGGTCCGGTGCCTGGCAACAGCTCTATCAGAAACTCAATGTCTCGATCCGGCGGCATGCCTGGTAGCTCCTCTGGAAATACATCCGGGTAATCCTTCACTACAGGCACTTCCTCTTGAACAACTCCTGAGAAGGAATTTACTTGGGTTCTCCTTGGCGCATGCCTAGATACATACTTAATCCTTTTTCCCTCCGGGGTGGTGACTATAGTTGACCTACTAGCATAGTCAATGTATCCTCCATACTTCAATAGCCAATCCATGCCTAGTATCACATCCAATCCTTGTGACTCCAGAATTATTAGGTCTGAGGGGAAAACATGGCTACCAAAGGTTAAGGGTAACCGATCGCACCATCGGCTGGCCATATACTCTGCTCCAGGTGAGCTTACTAGCATGGGTGACCTAAGGGCTAAGGTGGGTAACTTAAACTTGTCCAAAAATCCCCTTGATATGTATGAATGCGATGCACCAATATAAAAAAGAATGAGAGCGGTAAATGACTTAACCAAAAACTTACCGATAACGGCGTCTGGCTGCTCTTCAAGCTCCTCCACGTTAACGTGGTTCACTTGTCCCCTGTTGAAACGGTTGGGCTTCTCTCCAGAGCTTCCATTGCCATTACCATTCTTTGCTTCCGGGCACTCATTGGCATAGTGTCTAGTCTTCCCGCACTTGAAACGGGTAATGTGACTTTGGTCCTTCTTGGCGGGTGTGGCTGGGTTAGAGCGGTTCTGATTGCTACCTACTCCATTCCCATTTCCATTCTTGGAGCCACTGTGGTTATGCGAACTTCCTCCATTGTGGGTGTGCCCTCCATGGTTATGAGTATATCCTCCCGAGTTCGGGGTAAAACGAGGCTTCTGCTGAGCTCCTGAATTGTACTTCCCTTGTCCATACTTCCTTTTGCGGCTCTCAATCTGCTGCTGCTTCCCTTCAATCATAAGAGCCTTGTCTACCAACTCCTGGTAGTTGTTAAATGTTGCCACCATTAACTGCATACTCATCTCATCATTCAGCCCTTCCATAAACTTCTCCTGCTTAGTGGCATCTGGGGCATAACAGGCAAACTTGCTAAACTCATCCACGTACTGCCCCATAGTACGGTTTCCCTGGCGTAAGTTGCGGAACTCCCGCTTCTTCATGATCATAGCTCCAGTTGAGACATGTGCGGTGCGGAATGCTTGGTGAAATTGCTCCCAAGTGACATTGGCTATAAGCAAAGTGGTTGTGTAATTCTGCCACATGAGGCTGCGGGTCTATCCAATTGATGTGCGGCAAAATTGTAGGATCGAGAAGATGTGTCTAGAGGGGGGTGAATAGACTCTTAGCAAGAAAAGTTGCAGTTTTTAATTTCTTTAAGTTGAAGTGGAGTTTTGGCACAATTTTGAACATTCACAATACATCTCAAGCAAGCATGATATGAGTATATGAGCAGCGGAAAGTAAGTCATGCAAGTTGCAAGAATGTAAAGGGATGGGATTGGAGTGTGCAAACGCAATTGGGGACACCAAGATTTTTGGCGTGGTTCTGATAGGTGGTGCTATCGTACATCCACGTTGATGGAGACTTCAACCCACGAAGGGTAACAGTTGCGCGAGTCCACGGAGGGCTCCACCCACGAAGGGTCCACGAAGAAGCAACCTTGTCTATCCCACCATGGCCATCGCCCACGAAGGACTTGCCTCACTAGGGTAGATCTTCATGAAGTAGGCGATCTCCTTGCCCGTACAAACTCCTTGGTTCAATTCCACAATCTTGATGGAGGCTCCCAAGTGACACCTAACCAATCTAGGAGACACCACTCTCCAAGAGGTAACAAATGGTGTGTTGATGATGAACTCCTTGCTCTTGTGCTTCAAATGATAGTCTCCCCAACACTCAACTCTCTCTCATAGGATAGGATTTGGTGGAAAGATTATTTGAGTGGAAAGCAACTTGGGGAAGGCTAGAGATCAAGAATTATGTGGTTGGAATGAAGTATCTTGCCCTCAACACAAGTGTAGGTGGTTCTCTCTCAGAAAATGTATGTTGGAAGTGTAGGCATGTTCTGATGGCTCTCTCCATGAAAGAAGAGTGGGTGGAGGGGTATATATAGCCTCCACACAAAATCTAACCGTTACACACAAATCACCAAACTCGGTGGGACCGAATCATACAACTCGGTTAGACCGATTTAGTTCATAATATGACCGTTAGGGTTTTTCGGTGGGACCGACTTGATCAACTCGGTGGGACCGATGTTCTAGGGTTAGGGTAAAGCCTCATCTCGGTTGGACCAATTACACAAATTCAGTGGGACCGATTTTGGTAATAAGCTAAACAGTGAGTTGGCCAAGCAAACTCGGTGGGACCGATGTCATGTTTCGGTGAGAACGAAATTAATGCAATAGGCAACAGAGAGTTTGCAAGCCCATCTCGGTGAGACCGAGATCCCATCAGTGAGACCGAATTGATTAGGATTTTTGGCAGTGACTATGTCAAGAGAACTCGGTGGCGCCGGATAGATCAAATCGGTGGGGCCGAGTTTGACTTTTGGTTTGGGATATATTTGGGTAAGAAAAAGTGGTTGAGGGTTGTGGAGCATATCACCAAGCACTTTGATCAAGAACCTCATTAAGCAACACCTCATCCCCTCTTAATAGTATTGGATTTCCTATGGACTCAATGTGATCTTGGATCACTAAAATGAAAAATGTAGAGTCCTGAGCTTTGAGCTTGAGCCAATCATTCGTCTTCATCATCTTGAAGGGGGTTCCACATCCTCTAGTCCATGCCACTCCACTGTTGGACTTATCTGAAATATGCTAGATGAAAGTATTAATCCAACAAGACATATGTTGACATTAATTACCAAAATCACCTGGGGAGCACTTGTGCTTTCAATCTACCCCTTTTTGGTAATTGATGACAACATACATCAAAGCTTTAGATAAAGATATAGAGAATAACAGGTAAAGCTTTGGAAAGGCATGTAACATGCATAGGCTCCCCCTATATGTATGCAATCATGTAAATATGGAATATAAGAACATGTGAATGCATAGCATGACAGAGTAAGCAATGTGTTACATGTATCTTGGCTATATGCATCAGAGCAAAATATGTAAATATAGGAAATGTACCTACACGCTCACGAGTCTATCTTGCAAACAATATGTACATCAGCAAGAAGTCCTCATGCACATGAGTGTGATGCATATACTTACCTTGTGGTCTTGAGTTGGCTTAGGAGAAATGAACCTCAATAAACAAGGTTAGATAACACAGATACATATACTAGCTAGAGTAAACAAAGAAACCACAAGAGTAGCAAGACTGGGATGACATGTAGAGAGTGAGTACTGAGTACTCTATTGTGAAGGAAATATGCCCTAGAGGCTATAATAAAGTTATTATTTATTTCCTTATATCATGATAAAATTTTATTATTCATGCTAGAATTGTATTAACCGGAAACATAATACATGTGTGTGTGAATACATAGACAACAGAGTGTCACTAGTATGCCTCCTACTTGACTAGCTGGTTAATCAAAGATGGTTATGTTTCCTAACCATGAACAAAGAGTTGTTATTTGATTAACGAGGTCACATCATTAGTGAATGATCTAATTGACATGACCCATTCCATTAGCTTAGCACCCGATCGTTTAGTATGTTGCTATTGCTTTCTTCATGACTTATACATGTTCCTATGACTATGAGATTATGCAACTCCCGTTTGCCAGAGGAACACTTTGTGTGCTACCAAACGTCACAACGTAACTGGGTGATTATAAAGGTGCTCTACAGGTGTCTCCAAAGGTACATGTTGGGTTGGCGTATTTCGAGATTAGGATTTGTCACTCCGATGTCGAGAGGTATCTCTGGGCCCCCTCGGTAATGCACATCACTTAAGCCTTGCAAGCATTGCAACTAATGAGTTAGTTGCGGGATGATGTATTACAGAACGAGTAAAGAGACTTGCCGGTAACGAGATTGAACTAGGTATGGATACCGACGATCGAATCTCGGGCAAATAACATACCGATGACAAAGGAACAATGTATGTTTGTTATGCGGTCTGACCGATAAAAGATCTTCGTAGAATATGTAGGAACCAATATGGCATCCAGGTCCGCTATTTGTTATTGACCCGGAGACGTGTCTCCGGTCATGTCTACATTGTTCTCGAACCCGTAGGGGTCCGCACGCTTAAGTTTCGATTACAGTTATATTATGAGTTTATATGTTTTGATGTACCGAAGGTTGTTCGGAGTCCCGGATGATCACGGACATGACGAGGAGTCTCGAAATGGTCGAGACATAAAGATTGATATATTGGAAGCCTATGTTTGGATATCGGGAAGTGTTTCGGGTGAAATCGGGATTTTACCGGAATTACCGGGAGGTTACCGGAACCCCCCGGGAGGTATATGGGCCTTAGTGGGCCTTAGTGGAAGAGAGGAGAGGTGGCCAGAGATGGGCCGCGCGCCCCTCCCCCCTTGGTCCGAATAGGACAAGGAGAGGGGGCCGGCCCCCCTTCCTCCTCTCTCTCCTCTTTCCCCCCTCCGCGAATCCTATTCCAACTAGGAAAGGGGGGAGTCCTACTCCCGGAGGGAGTAGGACTCCTCCTGGCGCGCCTCCTCTTGGCCGGCCCCCTTTGAGCCTTTATATACGGAGGCAGGGGCACCCCTAGAGACAAGTTGATCCACGTGATCATATTCTTAGCCGTGTGCGGTGCCCCCTTCCACCATAGTCCTCGATAATATTGTAGCGGTGCTTAGGCGAAGCCCTGCGACAGTAGTACATCAAGATCGTCACCACGCCGTCGTGCTGACGGAACTCTTCCCCGACACTTTGCTGGATCGGAGTCCGGGGATCGTCATCGAGCTGAACGTGTGCTAGAACTCGGAGGTGCCGTAGTTTCGGTGCTTGATCGGTCGGGCCGTGAAGACGTACGACTACATCAACCAAGTTAACGCTTCTGTTGTCGATCTACAAGGGTACGTAGATCACACTCTCCCCTCTCGTTGCTATGCATCACCATGATCTTGCGTGTTGAGCGTAGGAAATTTTTTGAAATTACTACGAAATACTACGAAACCAAACAGTGGCATCCGAGCCTAGGTTTTATATGTTGATGTTATATGCACGAGTAGAACACAAGTGAGTTGTGGGCAATATAAGTCATACTGCTTACCAGCATGTCATACTTTGGTTCGGCGGTATTGTTGGACGAAGCGGCCCGGACTGACATTACGCGTACGCTTACGCGAGACCGGTTCTCCCGACGTGCTTTGCACATAGGTGGCTTGCGGGTGACAGTTTCTCCAACTTTAGTTAAACCGAGTGTGGCTACGCCCGGTCCTTGTGAAGGTTAAAACAACACCAACTTGACAAACTATCGTTGTGGTTTTGATGCGTAGGTAAGATTGGTTCTTGCTTAAGCCCGTAGCAGCCACGTAAAACATGCAACAACAAAGTAGAGGACGTCTAACTTGTTTTTGCAGGGCATGTTGTGATGTGATATGGTCAAGACATGATGCTAAATTTTATTGTATGAGATGATCATGTTTTGTAACCGAGTTATCGGCAACTGGCAGGAGCCATATGGTTGTCGCTTTATTGTATGCAATGCAATCGTGCTGTAATGCTTTACTTTATCACTAAGCGGTAGCGATAGTCGTGGAAGCATAAGATTGACGAGACAACAACGATGCTATGATGGAGATCAAGGTGTCGCGCCGGTGACGATGGTGATCATGACGGTGCTTCGGAGATGGAGATCACAAGCACAAGATAATGATGGCCATATCATATCACTTATATTGATTGCATGTGATGTTTATCTTTTATGCATCTTATCTTGCTTTGATTGACGGTAGCATTATAAGATGATCTCTCACTAATTATCAAGAAGTGTTCTCCCTGAGTATGCACCGTTGCGAAAGTTCTTCGTGCTGAGACACCACGTGATGATCGGGTGTGATAGGCTCTACGTTCAAATACAACGGGTGCAAAATAGTTGCACACGCGGAATACTCAGGTTATACTTGACGAGCCAAGCATATACAGATATGGCCTCGGAACACGGAGACCGAAAGGTCGAGCGTGAATCATATAGTAGATATGATCAACATAGTGATGTTCACCAATGAAACTACTCCATCTCACGTGATGATCGGACATGGTTTAGTTGATTTGGATCACGTAATCACTTAGAGAATTAGAGGGATGTCTATCTAAGTGGGAGTTCTTTAAGTAATATGATTAATTGAACCTAAATTTATCATGAACTTAGTACCTGATAGTATCTTGCTTGTTTATGTATGATTGTAGATAAATGGCCCGTGCTGTTGTTCCGTTGAATTGTAATGCATTCCTTGAGAAAGCAAAGTTGAAAGATGATGGTAGAAATTACACGGACTGGGTCCGTAACTTGAGGATTATCCTCATTGCTGCAGAGAAGAATTATGTCCTGGAAGCACCGCTGGGTGCCAGGCCTGCTGCTGGAGCAACACCAGGTGTTGTGAATGTATGGCAGAGCAAAGCTGATGACTACTCGATAGTTCAGTGTGCCATGCTTTACGGCTTAGAACCGGGACTTTAAGATGTTTTGAACGTCATGGAGCATATGAGATGTTCCAGGAGTTGAAGTTAATATTTCAAGCAAATGCCCGGATTGAGAGATATGAAGTCGCCAATAAGTTCTATAGCTGCAAGATGGAGGAGAACAGTTCTGTCAGTGAGCTTATACTCAAAATGTCTGGGTATAATAATCACTTGATTCAAATGGGAGTTAATCTTCTAGATGATTGCGTCATTGACAGAATTCTCCAATCACTGCCACCAAGCTACAAGAGCTTCGTGATGAACTATACTATGCAAGGGATGAATAAGACTATTCCCGAGCTCTTCGCAATGCTGAAAGCTGCGGAGGTAGAAATCAAAAAGGTGCATCAAGTGTTGATGGTCAACAAGACCACTAGTTTCAAGAAAAAGGGCAAAGGGAAGAAGAAGGGGAACTTCAAGAAGAACAGCAAGCAAGTTGCTGCTCAAGAGAAGAAACCCAAGTCTGGACCTAAGCCTGAAACTGTGTGCTTCTACTGCAAGCAGAATGGTCACTAGAAGCGGAACTGCCCCAAGTATTTGGCGGATAAGAAGGATGGCAAGGTGAACAAAGGTATATGTGATATACATGTTATTTATGTGTACCTTACTAATGCTCGCAGTAGCACCTGGGTATTTGATACTGGTTCTGTTGCTAATATTTGCAACTCGAAACAGGGACTACGGATTAAGCGAAGATTGGCTAAGGACGAGGTGATGATGCGCGTGGGAAACGGTTCCAAAGTCGATGTGATCGCAGTCGGCGCGCTACCTCTACATCTACCTTCGGGATTAATATTAGACCTAAATAATTGTTATTTGGTGCCAGCGTTAAGCATGAACATTATATCTGGATCTTTTTTGATGCGAGACGGTTATTCATTTAAATCAGAGAATAATGGTTGTTCTATTTATATGAGTAATAACTTTTATGGTCATGCACCCTTGAAGAGTGGTCTATTCTTGTTGAATCTCGATAGTAGTAACACACATATTCATAATGTTGAAACCAAAAGATGCAGAGTTGATAATGATAGTGCAACATATTTTTGGCACTGCCGTTTAGGTCATATCGGTGTAAAGCGCATGAAGAAACTCCATACTGATGGACTTTTGGAACCACTTGATTATGAATCACTTGGTACTTGCGAACCGTGCCTCATGGGCAAGATGACCAAAACACCGTTCTCCGGTACTATGGAGAGAGCAACAGATTTATTGGAAATCATACATACAGATGTATGTGGTCCGATGAATATTGAGGCTCGTGGCGGATATCGTTATTTTCTCACCTTCACAGATGACTTAAGCAGATATGGGTATATCTACTTAATGAAACATAAGTCTGAAACGTTTGAAAAGTTCAAAGAATTTCAGAGTGAAGTTGAAAATCATCGTAACAAGAAAATAAAGTTTCTACGATCTGATCGTGGAGGAGAATATTTGAGTTACGAGTTTGGTGTACATTTGAAACAATGCGGAATAGTTTCACAACTCACGCCACCCGGAACACCACAACGTAGTGGTGTGTCCGAACGTCGTAATCGTACTTTACTAGATATGGTGCGATCTATGATGTCTCTTACTGATTTACCGCTATCGTTTTGGGGTTATGCTTTAGAGACGGCCGCATTCACGTTAAATAGGGCACCATCAAAATCCGTTGAGATGACGCCTTATGAACTATGGTCTGGCAAGAAACCAAAGTTGTCGTTTCTGAAAGTTTGGGGTTGTGATGCTTATGTGAAAAAACTTCAACCTGATAAGCTCGAACCCAAAGCGGAGAAATGTGTCTTCATAGGATATCCAAAGGAGACTATTGGATACACCTTCTATCACAGATCCGAAGGAAAGACTTTTGTTGCTAAGTTCGGAAACTTTCTAGAGAAGGAGTTTCTCTTGAAAGAAGTGAGTGGGAGGAAAGTAGAACTTGACGAGGTAACTGTACCTGCTCCCTTATTGGAAAGTAGTGCATCACAGAAAACTGTTTCTGTGACACCTACACCAATTAGTGAGGAAGCTAATGATAATGATCATGGAACTTCAGAACAAGATACTACTGAACCTCGTAGATCAACCAGAGTGAGATCCGTGCCAGAGTGGTATGGTAATCCAGTTCTGGAAGTCATGCTACTAGATCATGATGAACCTACGAACTATGAAGAAGCGATGGTGAGCCCAGATTCCGCAAAATGGCTTGAAGCCAGGAAATCTGAGATGGGATCCATGTATGAGAACAAAGTGTGGACTTTGGTTGACTTGCCCAATGATCGGCAAGCAATTGAGAATAAATGGATCTTCAAGAAGAAGACTGACGCCGACGGTAATATTACTGTCTACAAAGCTCGACTTGTCGCAAAAGGGTTTCGGCAAGTTCAAGGGGTTGACTACGATGAGACCTTCTCACCCGTAGCGATGCTTAAGTCTGTCCGAATCATGTTAGCAATTGCCGCATTTTATGATTATGAAATTTGGCAGATGGATGTCAAAACTGCATTCCTGAATGGATTTCTGGAAGAAGAGTTGTATATGATGCAACCGGAAGGTTTTGTCGATCCAAAGGGAGCTAACAAAGTGTGCAAGCTCCAGCGATCCATTTATGGACTGGTGCAAGCCTCTCAGAGTTGGAATAAACACTTTGATAGTGTGATCAAAGCATTTGGTTTTATACAGACTTTGGAGAAGCCTGTATTTACAAGAAAGTGAGTGGGAGCTCTGTAGCATTTCTGATATTATATGTGGATGACATATTACTGATTGGAAATGATATAGAATTTCTGGATAGCATAAAGGGATACTTGAATAAGAGTTTTTCAATGAAAGACCTCGGTGAAGCTGCTTACATATTAGGCATAAAGATCTATAGAGATAGATCAAGACGTTTAATTGGACTTTCACAAAGCACATACCTTGACAAGATTTTGAAGAAGTTCAAAATGGATCAAGCAAAGAAAGGGTTCTTGCCTGTGTTACAAGGTGTGAAGTTGAGTCAGACTCAATGCCCGACCACTGCAGAAGATAGAGAGAAAATGAAAGATGTTCCCTATGCTTCAGCCATAGGCTCTATCATGTATGCAATGTTGTGTACCAGACCTGATGTGTGCCTTGCTATAAGTCTAGCAGGGAGGTACCAAAGTAATCCAGGAGTGGATCACTGGACAGCGGTCAAAAACATCCTGAAGTACCTGAAAAGGACTAAGGATATGTTTCTCATATATGGAGGTGACAAAGAGCTCATCGTAAACGGTTACGTCGATGCAAGCTTTGACACTAATCCGGACGATTCTAAATCGCAAACCAGATACGTGTTTACATTAAACGGTGGAGCTGTCAGTTGGTGCAGTTCTAAACAGAGCGTCGTGGCGGGATCTACGTGTGAAGCGGAATACATAGCTGCTTCGGAAGCAGCGAATGAAGGAGTCTGGATGAAGGAGTTCATATCTGATCTAGGTGTCATACCTAGTGCATCGGGTCCAATGAAAATCTTTTGTGACAATACTGGTGCAATTGCCTTGGCGAAGGAATCCAGATTTCACAAGAGAACCAAGCACATCAAGAGACGCTTCAATTCCATCCGGGATCTAGTCCAGGTGGGAGACATAGAGATTTGCAAGATACATACGGATCTGAATGTTGCAGACCCGTTGACTAAGCCTCTTCCACGAGCAAAACATTATCAGCACCAAGGCCCCATGGGTGTTAGAATCATTACTGTGTAATCTAGATTATTGACTCTAGTGCAAGTGGGAGACTGAAGGAAATATGCCCTAGAGGCAATAATAAAGTTATTATTTATTTCCTTATATCATGATAAAAGTTTATTATTCATGCTAGAATTGTATTAACCGGAAACATAATACATGTGTGAATACATAGACAAACAGAGTGTCACTAGTATGCCTCTACTTGACTAGCTCGTTAATCAAAGATGGTTATGTTTCCTAACCATGGACAAAGAGTTGTTATTTGATTAACGGGATCACATCATTAGTTGAATGATCTGATTGACATGACCCATTCCACTAGCTTAGCACCCGATCGTTTAGTATGTTGCTATTGCTTTCTTCATGACTTATACATGTTCCTGTGACTATGAGATTATGCAACTCCCGTTTGCCAGAGGAACACTTTGTGTGCTACCAAACGTCACAACATAACTGGGTGATTTAAAGGAGCTCTATAGGTGTCTCCAAAGGTACATGTTGGGTTGGCGTATTTCGAGATTAGGATTTGTCACTCCGATTGTCGGAGAGGTATCTCTGGGCCCTCCCGGTAATGCACATCACTTAAGCCTTGCAAGAATTGCAACTAATGAGTTAGTTGCGGGATGATGTATTACAGAAAAAGTAAAGAGACTTGTCGGTAACGAGATTGAACTAGGTATAGGATACCGACGATCGAATCTCGGGCAAGTAACATACTGATGACAAAGGGAACAACGTATGTTGTTATGCGGTCTGACCGATAAAAGATCTTCGTAGAATATGTAGGAACCAATATGGGCATCCAGGTCCTGCTATTGGTTATTGACTGGAGACGTGTCTCGGTCATGTCCACATTGTTCTCGAACCCGTAGGGTCCGCACGCTTAAGGTTTCGATGACTGTTATATTATGATTTTATATGTTTTGATATACCGAAGGTTGTTTGGAGTCCCGGATGTGATCACGGACATGACGAGGAGTCTCAAAATGGTCGAGACATAAATATTGATATATTGGAAGCCTATGTTTGGATATCGGAAGTGTTCCGGGTGAAATCGGGATTTTACCGGATTACTGGGAGGTTACCGGAACCCGCCGGGAGGTATATGGGCTTAGTGGGCCTTAGTGGAAGAGAGGAGAGGTGGCCAGAGATGCGCCGCGCGCCCCTCCCCCCCTTGGTCCGAATAGGACAAGGAGAGGGGGCCGGCCCCCCTTCCTCCTCTCTCTCCTCTTTCCCCCCCTCCGCGAATCCTATTCCAACTAGGAAAGGGGGGAGTCCTACTCCCAGAGGGAGTAGGACTCCTCCTGGCGCGCCTCCTCTTGGCTGCCCCCCCCTTGAGCCTTTATATACGGAGGCAGGGGCACCCCCTAGAGACAAGTTGATCCACGTGATCATATTCTTAGCCGTGTGCGGTGCCCCCTTCCACCATAGTCCTCGATAATATTGTAGCGGTGCTTAGGCGAAGCCCTGCGACAGTAGTACATCAAGATCATCACCATGCCGTCGTGCTGACGGAACTCTTCCCCGACACTTTGCTGGATCGGAGTCCGGGGATCGTCATCGAGCTGAACGTGTGCTAGAACTCAGAGGTGTCGTAGTTTCGGTGCTTGATCGGTCGGGCCGTGAAGAGGTACGACTACATCAACCAAGTTAACGCTTCCGTTGTCGATCTACAAGGGTACGTAGATCACACTCTCCCCCTCTCGTTGCTATGCATCACCATGATCTTGCGTGTGCGTAGGAATTTTTTTGAAATTACTACGAAATCCAACATATTGGATATAGACATGTCCCCGAAGGTAAAGATATGCAATGAATTCAAGGATTTCCTTCCCTTAGATGTCTTGCTCCCCCTGAGTCTTGCTTGGGATACTGGGAGAAGATAGGGAATAGAAAATCAGAGCAACGAAAGAAAAAAGAGCAAATGCAAACAATCAAATATGAACATGTCTTTCCCCTCTTAAAGACATGCAACTTCTCTCCTCTTGAACACCAAGCATCTGGGGTCTTTGATGTGATACTTCTTTCTCATTGAAGAACTCTCTCCCCCTATAGAAATGATTGAGCTTTCATGTGATCTCTCTCTCCCCCTTTGATGTCAATTTCCAAGAAGGGCTCTTCTGGATGTTTCTTACAAATGGGTTCGGTCCTTGAGTCACAAAGCAAAGTAGCAAGTCGAATGTGATGCTGGTAGAGGACAAGAACCATTGAGTGGAGCTGGAGTAAAAAGAATGCAGGAACAAGTGACACATTGTCTTTCCTGTAGTGAAATCGGTTGCACCGAGTGGTGTGTTCCGGTTGCACCGAAAGAGTTCGGTTGGACCGAATACAACAAACTAGTGTGACCGAGTTTATCACAGAGAGAACACTTGTCACCTTAGCTCACTAGACAAGAAGGATCTCATAAGGATTTGCAAGGAATTGGATGCAAGGAATGCAGAACAAAACAAAGAAAAGAAAATCTAGATGAAGTTTGCAAAAACTCAAGGAAACACTAGAGAACTTCATCTAGAATTGGGCGGTGACAAAGTCACCTATGTTAGAGAATATTGACTGAGGAGTCAAGTAAGAACACTTGATCGTAAGTCATACTCATCGTTTAAGCTCAAAATGGGGTTACCAAGTTCCGTTTAAGTATTTGATGTATTCACATCTTGGTGAGTTGCTTTGACCTATGTCTTGAGGTAAAGCTTCTCTAAGATGGAATGACATACCTTGGGTGGTGGTGTTGATCTTGATCATGTAGTTGAACTTGCGTGGGGTGCTCAAGTTTGATGTAGCATAAGAATGGTTGGGAGCACCACTTGGAGTTGAGTTCATCTACCTACATGGGTTAGTTTTGCAAGAAAGAGCACTTGTGTATCCAAAATGACAATCATGAAATTTGATACATATAATTTGTCAAAGGATATGTTGAAGGGTTTCGTGCTTCCTTGTCATCAACCACCGTATTGTAGAGACTTGGTGATTGATACGTCTCCGTCGTATCTATAATTTTTTATTGTTCCATGCCAATATTATACAACTTTCATATACTTTTGGCAACTTTTTATACTATTTTTTGGGACTAACATATTGATCCAGTGCCTAGTGCCAGTTTCTGTTTGTTGCATGTTTTTTGTTTCGCAGTAAACCCATATCAAACGGAGTCCAAACGGGATAAAAACCGTTGGAGATTTTTTTGGAATATATGTGATTTTTGGGAAGAAAAATCAACGCGAGACGATGCCCGAGGGGGCCACGAGGCAGGGGGTGTGCCCCAGGGGGTCAGGCACGCCCTGGGCCCTCGTGGACACCCCGTAAGGCGGTTGGTGCCTTTCTTTCGCCGCAAGAAAGCTAATATCCGGATAGAGATCGTGTTAAAATTTCAGCCCAATCGGAGTTACGGATCTCCGGGAATATAAGAAACGGTGAAAGGGCAGAATCTGAGAACGCATAAACAGAGAGAGACAGATCCAATATCGGAGGGTCTCTCGCCCCTCCCATGCCATGGAGGCCAAGGACTAGAGGGGAAACCCTTCTCCCATCTAGGCAGGAGGTCAAGGAAGAAGAAGACGAACGGTCCCCCTCTCCCCTTCTCTTCCGGTAGCGCCGGAACGCTACCGTGGTCATCATCATCACCGCAATCTTCACCAACAACTTCACTGCCATCATCACCAACTCTTCCCCCCCTCTATGCAGCGGTGTAACCTCTCTCTTATCCGCTATAATATCTACTTAAACATGGTGCTCAACGCTATATATTATTTCCCGATGATGTATGGCTATCCTATGATGTTTGAGTAGATCCGTTTTGTCCTATGGGCTATTTGATGATCAAGATTGGTTTGAGTTGCATGTTTTATTATTGGTGCTGTCCTATGGTGCTCTCCGTGTCATGCAAGCATGAGGGTTCCCCGCTGTAGGGTGTTGCAATATGTTCATGATTTGCTTATGGTGGTTGGCGTGAGTGACAGAAGCACAGACCCGAGTAAGTAGGTTGTTTGCGTATGGGATAAAGAGGACTTGATGCTTTAATGCTATGGTTGGGTTTTACCTTAATGATCTTTAGTAGTTGCGGATGCTTGCTAGAGTTCCAATCATAAGTGCATATGATCCAAGTAGAGAAAGTATGTTAGCTTATGCCTCTCCCTTAAATAAAATTGCAATAATGATTACCGGTCTAGTTATCGATTGCCTAGGGACAAATAACTTTATCATAACAAAAAGCTCTTTACTAATACTAACTTAGTTGTGTCTTTACCTAAACAACCCCTACTTTTTATTTACTTGTTCTTTATTATCTTGCAAACCTATCCAAAAACACCTACAAAGTACTTCTAGTTTCATACTTGTTCTAGGTAAAGCAAATGTCAAGCGTGCGTAGAGTTGTATCGGTGGTCGATAGAACTTGAGGGAATATTTGTTCTGCCTTTAGCACCTCGTTGGGTTCGACACTCTTACTTATCGAAAACTGTTGCGATCCCCTATACTTGTGGGTTATCAAGAGTGATGTAGAGATTGCTCAAGATGTGAGTGGGTTGCTATCTCATAGATTTAGATTCATCCAAGTACCTACAAGGGTTAGATAACATGCAAGGGTGCTGAGGGAGTCCTGTATTAGGGGGTCTCCGGACAGCCGGACTATATCCTTTGGCCGGACTGTTGGACTATGAAGATACAAGATTGAAGACTTCGTCTCGTGTCCGGATGGGACTCTACTTGGCATGGAAGGCAAGCTAGGCAATACGGATATGTATATCTCCTCCTTTGTAACCGACCTTGTGTAACCAAAGCCCCCTCCTGTGTCTATATAAACCGGAGGGTTTTAGTCCGTAGGACAACAGACAATCATACCATAGGCTAGCTTCTAGGGTTTAGCCTCTCCGATCTCATGGTAGATCAACTCTTGTAGTACTCATATCCTCAATAATAAATCAAGCAGGACATAGGGTTTTACCTCCATCAAGAGGGCCCGAACCTGGGTAAAACATTGTGTTCCCTGCCTCCTGTTACCATCCGCCTTAGACGCACAGTTCGGGACCCCCTACACGAGATCCGCCGGTTTTGACACCAACATTGGTGCTTACATTGAGAGTTCCTGTGTGTCGTCGCCGTTAGGATTGATGGCTTCTTCTATCATCGAGCCTTATTCATCAGACCGTATTCAGGAGATCGCATCGGCAGCCGCTCTGAGCCTCAATTCGGAGCCAGTTGCACCTTCCATGGACGGGTGGATAAACCCCGTCACGGAGGCCGTATCCTTAGCGGCGATCGAGCCGAATATCGACCTTACCCTTCACGAGAGCCGTGTTGCCAAACTGCCGGATCCTTCCCCGGCCACGGACTTCGAACCGCCTGCGCCCATGCCTATCAAATTCGACTGGGCGCCAATCATGGAGTTCACCTCCGCGGATATCTTTCAGCACTCGCCCTTCGGCGACATACTAAATTCATTAAAGTCTCTCTCCTTGTCAGGAGAGTCCTGGCCGAACTATGTCCAGCAGGATTGGGATGCGGATGACAAAGAAATTCTCCGCCCACCCACCACCCACTTAGTAGCCACTGTCGATGACTTAACCGACATGCTCGACTTCGACTCCGAAGACATCGACGGTATGGACGACGATGCAGGAGACAAACAGGAACCACTGCCCACAGGGCACTGGACGCCCACTTCATCACATGACGTATACATGGTGGACACACCAAAAGAAAACGACGACGAGGAACGGAAGGACGCAATGAAGGGTTGTCCCCTCTAGAAGCAGTCAAAGCAGCGGCGTAAGCGCCGCTCCAAATCCTGCCTCGGCAGAAACAACGATCATATAGACCCAGCATTAGAGCAGGGTGAACCATCGCCGGACCACGGCAACACGGAGAATCAAACCGAACAACCCGACTCTGTCAAAGATAATAGTACCGACGACATCACACCGGACAGACACCCGGAGCAACAGAATGCCCGTCGAAGGCTTGTTGCCACCGCGAGGAGTCCAAAAAAGCAGAAGCAAAGGCTCAAGGCTGCGCAAGACACACTCAGAATCAGATGGAGTAAAGCACTCAACACAGCAGCGAAGTACGGCGGTAATCGCCCCACCAAGAGCTACCCGAAGCGGAAGTTGCTACCTGAATTCAATGAGGAGGCCTTAGATCCCCCGCAACCAAAAATTAAAACGGCCATCTGGCCGGATAGACGACCTCACGGCCAACATAGAGCGGCAAACAACGCCGCACATAAGCCAATACACGATCCACGCGAGGGCTCGCATCAAAAGGACGATGCAACCAAATCCATCTATGGACCACGCAAGCACGCTCCAGCATACGATGCAACACAACAAACATCCGAACAATGCGGTACACCCAGATACAGGGGTGCCACACACCCCCTATGTTTCACCGACGAGGTGCTGGACCATGAATTTCCAGAGGGATTCAAACCCGTAAACATAGAGGCATACGACGGAACAACAAACCCTGGGGTCTGGATTAAGGACTATATCCTCCATATCCATATGGCTTGAGGAGATGACCTCCACGCCATTAAGTATTTACCCCTCAAACTCAAAGGGTCAGCTCGGCACTGGCTTAAAAGCCTCCCCGAAAGCTCCATTGGAAGCTGGGAAGAGCTCGAAGACGCTTTTCGGGAAAATTTCCAAGGGACTTATGTCCAACCTCCGGATGCGAACGATTTAAGTCATATAACTCAACACCTCGGAGAGTTAGCCCGAAAGCTTTGGAAGAGGTTTCTTACTAAAAAGAACCAAATAGTCGACTGTCCGGATGCTGAAGCCTTGGCAGCTTTTAAACACAGCGTCCGAGACGAATGGCTTGCCAGACACCTCGGCCAAGAAAAGCCGAGAACAATGGCAGCATTAACAAGCCTCATGACCCGCTTTTGCGCAGGCGAGGACAGCTGGCTAGCCCAATGCAGCACCAGCGACCCAAGTACATCCGAAGTTAGAGATGGAAACGGGAAATTACGACGCAGCAAAAATAATAAGCGCCGGAATAAAGAAGACATCCCGAAGAGCACGGCGGTAAACGCCGGATTCAGAAGCTCACGTCCAGGTCAGCAAAAGCCACCCTCTAAAGGTAGCAGAGATGAACTGTCCAGCCTAAACAAAATTCTGGACCAAATATGTCAGATCCATAGCACCCCTGGTAAACCCGCTAATCATGCCCACATAGAATGTTGGGTCTTCAAGCAGTCCGGCAAGGTCAACGCCATACACAAGGGGGAGGATACACCAAGCGAAGACGAGGATGAGCCTCTCAAGCAAGACACTTGGGAACAAAAGAAATTTCCACCAGAAGTCAAAACAGTAAACGTGTTACACGTGATCAAGGGGAGAAACAAAGCGGCACTCCCAGAGAAATATGCCCAAGGGCCTATCACCATGGAGTCCTGCCACTGGTCGTCTCAACCGATCACCTTCGATCATCAGGATTATTCGGCAAGTATCCGGCGTGCAGGATGGGCTGCCTTGGTATTAGATCCAATAATTTACGGATACCACTTCACACAAGTCCTGATGGTTGGTGGCAGCAGTCCAAACCTGATATATCAGGACACAATCCGCAAAATGGGGATAGACCCAACGAAAATTTGCCACAGCAATACTACCTTTAAAGGAGTAATGCCAGGCCCAGGGGCTCATTGCACGGGCTCCCTGCTACTAGATGTTATATTCGGCTTCCCTGATAACTTCCGTAGCAAAAATTTAACCTTCCACATTGCTCCGTTCCAAAGTGGCTATCAAGCACTACTTGGACGCGAAGCTTTCGCTCACTTTAATGCAATACCGCATTATGCTTCCCTCACTCTTAAGATACCCGGTCCATGTGGCATCATTACAGTAAATGGAAATATTGAGCGATCCCTGCGCACCGAAGAGAGTGCGGCTGCCTTGGCAGCCGCACACTATAACGACCTCACCAACTAAAGCACTCGATAGGTCGTCAAGACTACGGACACGGTTAGACGAGTCCGGCGCAGCTATATGTACTTCATACAGGTTTGATGGCCACACCCCTATTACAAATACAAGGGGCTCAACGCGCGTAGACAAGTGGCAATTTTTACTCATCTTGAATTGTACATGGTTTCTTTAAACCTACCTTTTTGCACGACAACTTTTCACCTAAGTTCCTCTCTTTTATAGATGACCATCGTGCTACACCCGTCCAGGATACGGCACAACGGAGACACAGGCGCAGACGTGCAGTAGGGACCCGTTCCAAGGATTCTTTTTAGATTAAGACCCTGCGTAAACCTTTTTTACTGTCTCTTGTTGATACACATCCCTCGGATTCTCAGTACAATTGAGAAGGATGCTGACGTCTTGGCATGTGGCCACGTCAGAATAATGCACATACCTGGACACCAGGGGCTTATTACAAAGGGCATTGTTTAGGCCCGGTTTCTACCATAAAGACCGAATACCTTAGGGAGTGTTCGGCATCGCGAGTTTGGCATTATATGCATCAGCTCCGAATCATGTCTTTGGTCAAATGTTGGGTTTGCCCGGCTCCTGTGTTTTGCTGCCTTATGTTCCGCTCTATCGGCTAAGGCGGCACCAGGAGAACTACTGCGATTGTGCCCCGGTTCATCCGGACGAGCACCTCAGTGGAGAAAGCCAAAAACTGACTGTCATGATATAGCGTGACACTGGTCAACCACTCGATGACCTATTGGAATGTTAGAATTCCTCCGCCTTAACGAAGGGCCGTTTCCCGGCCAGGCATGTACGCACACCGAATTCGGGAGAGTGCGGAGCCACCAGGGGCTATATAGTAGCCCCACCATCAAACTCCTATGGCTAAGTGAAAGTGTTAAAGCATTATAGTCTGGTTGCCTCGTTCGCTACGCTATCACCTCCTTAATAGGACCAAGACGTTGGATTAAGTGTGAACACGCGTCTTCTGCGAACACCTCCACATTATATGCGTGGGGATTGAAGCCGACGACTGCAATCTTTCAGGTTATATACATATATACATAAACGGCCGCACAGGAGGCATTATATTACTTTCAGGCAAAAGTATAAATACAGCCTTAATAAATTTCATAAACATTGTTTTTACAATGGGAATACATGTCACTCAAACATAATATTCTTCGAGCACTGGGCCTCTATCAAACAAGCACCCTCAAGAACTTCTTCAAAATAGTGCTCGGCAGCCACTCGGCCTATGGCCAAACCCTGCGCCGCAACAGTGGTGGCATCCATCTCCGCCCAGCATGTCTTGACATGGGCAACGGCCATCCGTGAGCCTTCTATGCATGCCGACCTCTTCATCGCATTAACGCACGGCACCGCACCAAGGAACTGCTGCACTAAGCCGAAATAGTTGTTCGGCTTCGACTTTTCCGTCCACAGATGATCGACGATGGACCTCATGGCGAGTCCGGACAATCTATTGAGTTTGGCCCATTCGGCAAGATGATCAGTTAGTGGAAGCGGATGCTCTGGAACGTTAAACTATGACCAGAATAGCTTGTCCACTTCACGATCTGTTTGATCTTGGAAGTATTCGGCCGCATCGACAGCACTCGCCGTCAAATCCAGATATGCGTCTGCCAAACTCCACAACCGATCCATAGGGGCATATTGCGGATCTTGGAACTTCCTCTGTAGCAAAAAGGGCTTCCCAGCCACAATATCACCAGCTTCACGCAGCTCTTCCTTCTTTTCCCTCATAGTAGAGCGGGTGTCTTTGGTCGTCATTGCGGCCTTTTCAAGGTCCATCGCCTTCGCTCGGTTTTCTTCTTCAAGGAACTGGCAACGGTCGGCAGTGTCTTTTAACTTTACAGCCATCTTGGCCATTTTTTCTTTTCTCTCGCAATGCGCGGCCTTCTCGGCTCTTAACTCTTTGCCCGCCTTCAAAGCTGCTGCATTACTACTCCTTGCTTGTTCTTTGGCTCGGGCAAGTTTCGCCCGAAGGGTCTCCACGGTGGCAGCTCCATCTGCAGTCAACACATATTAAAGATACTGGCATCACGCTGCTCTTACTATGTGACATTCACCAGAAAACATCACTTACCCTGTGCCTCATCAAGCCGCTTGTTAACAAGCTCGATGTCGGCATCCGCCGCATCCAGTTGCCGCTTTAGTTCGGCAAACTCATTAGTCCGGCTAGCCACCGGAGCTTCCACCACCTGCACATAAAAGCGGTATGGTTATTACCTGGGACTACAATCCTCTGTTTTCCACCGTTCTCGGTGACAACTAGAGTCTCAGGGGCTACTATCTACATAGGGCACACCTAAAAATATGCGGTACTATCACAAATGTATATCATTTCACGTACCTCAAAACCCGTCAGTAGACTCATAAAGGCTTCATGCAACCCGTTTTCGGCGGACGAAATCCTTTCAATCATTGTACCCATCAATGTACGGTGTTCTTCTGAGATAGTTGCTCACTCTAGCAGATCCCTCAGTGCGTCCGACTGCATACCAGACGGTGCCGGATTCTTTTGGCTGCTCTCTTCAAGAGCCGGATACTGGGGACTTCGGGCGACCTTAGGATTATCTTCTGGCCTCACTTGATCCGGCGAGGCCCTCCATGACGACACTTCAAGGTCGCCCACTTCTTGAGCAGGGGAGTCCGGGGGAGGCGTTTTGCTCTCCATCATCTCCGGAAGAAGATCCCCCGAAGACGAGCTCTGCTGAGAAGGGCTAAGATCCGAACTGCAAGATAAATGCTTCAGTTATTTTCCTCAGAGGTAAGGTAGTATATTTTCACTATTAAAGTACTTTTTGATTACTTACAGTTTGTTAGAGGGCTGATCCCCGCGTGGACTTTGTGCGGCAAGAGCACCCTCCAAGGCAGGACCCTCTGGTGGAGATTTCTTCTCCCGTTTGGAAACCTTGGTTTCCGGATCTTCAGAGGCAGTCCTCTTCCTTCCCCAAAGCGAGAGAAGGTCAGATTCTTCCCCTTGGTTATCCTCCTTCGCGGAGGCGCTCATTCCCTCGGTTGGAATTGGTAGCAATGGGGGCCCGCTTTCGCCCTCATCATTCCCCCCTTTATCTTCCTTTGAGGGCTCCGGGCAAGGTGCTAGATCGAGCATCTTTTCCAGTACCGGATTGTCCAAACCCTCAGGAAGGGGGGCCGAACACCGAATCATCTTCACCTTTGTTAGCCAGTCCTAGTCAAAGAGCGATTTCTCAGAATGACGTCATGATAAATGAAAGATGGTGTGTTCTGCTAGAGGATTACTTACTTGGTCGGTGGTGCGGTTGCTGCTCAGGCCCACGTCCTCGGTAGTATCCGGACACTCTATTTGGGGTCCGAAGAATGATTTATACATCTCCTCGTGCGTTAGGCCGAGGAAATTCTGAATAGTGCATGATCCTTCTGGGTTGAACTCCCACATGCGGAGGGGCCGGCGTTTGCAAGGCTGGACTCGACGAACCAGCATGACTTGCACCACCATGACCAAACTGAAATCTCCTTCGAAGAGATCTTGAATGCGGCTCTACAGTATAGGCACGTCCTTGCCTGGACCCTAGCTCAGCCCTCTGCTAATCCATGACATCAGTTGTGGTGGAGGGCCCGAGCGGAAAGCAGGGGCAGCCACCCACTTGGCACTTACGGGAGCTGTGATGTAAAACCACCCCCGTTGCCATAATCCGGACACCTCTGTAAAGGAACCCTTTGGCCATGGAGCTCCAGCGATTTTGCTTATTAATGCGCCTCCGCACGCTACATGCTGCCCCTCGACCATCTTCGGCTTCACGTCAAAGGTCTTGAGCCACAGGCCGAAGTGAGGGGTAATGCGCAGGAAGGCCTCACATACGACAATAAATGCCGAGATGTGGAGAAAGGAGTCCGGGGCTAGATCGTGGAAATCTAGACCGTAATAGAACATCAAACCCCTAACAAAGGGATCCAGAGTGAGGCCTAGACCTCGGAGGAAGTGGGAGATGAACACAATGTTCTCGTTGGGTTCGGGAGTAGGGACGACCTGCCCTCGGGCAGGCAGCCGATGCGAAACCTCGGCGGTCAGGTATCTGGCCTCCCTCAACTTCTTGATATCCTCTTCCGTAACGGAGGAGGGCATCCACCGGCCTTGAAGGCTAGATCCGGACATGATTGAAGGTTAGAAGCACCTGACCTGGGCTTTGGGTGTTAGAACTCGAGGCGGGGGAAGGATTCAATTGAGCACGGGAGGGTAAAAAGTAAAAGCCTTGTCCCTTTATAAAGAGGGTGAATATCAATCGTCCTCCTAGTGGCCGTTTGGGACTTGCCTAAAATCTAGGAGTCCTAGGAACGGTTGGGTTACCCACGACCGTATTGATGAGAATCCCGTAATTAGGGGAACACGATCTCTGCTTTGAAAAGACGTGTCAAGAAACCGCCTCGCGTTATGTGTGGAGCTGGTTGAAGAAAAATGGTTCGAATAATCACCGAGCCATGGCCTGATGTCATGTTGCCAAAGCATGTCAGCAGATTAAGATTTGTGGAAATATTATTCTCTCTACGGTGGTATGTGGAATTTATTTTGCAGGGTCGGACACTATCCTGGTATTCAAACTCTTTTGTGATGTGTTCGGAGGAGGAACCCGCCTTGCAATGCCGAAGACAACACTGCGCGCCGGACTCATCGTCATTGAAGCCTGGTTCAGGGGCTACTGAGGGAGTCCTAGATTTGGGGTTCTCCGGACAGCCGGACTTTATCCTTTGGCCGGACTGTTGGACTATGAAGATACAAGATTGAAGACTTCGTCCCGTGTCCGGATGGGACTCTACTTGGCATGGAAGGCAAGCTAGGCAATACGGATATGTATATCTCCTCCTTTGTAACCGACCTTGTGTAACCCTAGCCCCCTCCGGTGTCTATATAAACCGGAGGGTTTTAGTCCGTAGGACAACAGACAATCATACCATAGGCTAGCTTCTAGGGTTTAGCCTCTCCGATCTCGTGGTAGATCAACTCTTGTAGTACTCATATAATCAAGAATAAATCAAGCAGGACGTAGGGTTTTACCTCCATCAAGAGGGCCCGAACCTGGGTAAAACATCGTGTTCCCTGCCTCCTGTTACCATCCGCCTTAGACGCACAGTTCGGGACCCCCTACCCGAGATCCGCCGGATTTGACACCGACAGGTGCAAATATATCCAAGACATATGAATATCATCGTAAGAGAAATATCAAGGATTTGTCATAGATTCATGCCTTGCATGTATCCAAATGGAGTTCCTACTCCAAGTTTGAAGCATCAATGATGTTCAATTCACCTCTCAAACGGCAAAAGACTTTCTCATCAAGCGGTTTGGTGAATATATCCGCCAATTGCTTATCGGTACGAATATGCTTAAGATCAATGTCCCCTTTAGCAACATGATCTCGAATGAAATGATGACGAACTTCAATATGCTTAGTTCGAGAATGGTGCACGGGATTGTGAGCAATCTTAATAGCACTCTCATTGTCACAAAGCAATGGAACATGTTTCACATTGATCCCATAATCTTTAAGAGTTTGGGTCATCCAAAGTAATTGAGCACAACATGAACCAGCGGCAATGTATTCCGCTTCGGCGGTGGGATAAGGATACCGAGTTTTGTTTCTTGGAAGACCAAGACACAAGAGATCTACCAAGAAATTGACAAGTACCTGAAGTGGACTTTCTATCAACCTTGTCTCCGGCATAGACCGAGTCAGAGTAGCCAACAAGATCAAAAGACGACCTCTTAGGATACCAAATGCCAAAATTTGGTGTATGTATGTATTAAGTATCTCACTATCCTTTTCATAGCCTTAAGATGACATTCTTTGGGGGCCGCTTGATATCGTGCACACATGCACACACTTAGCATAATATCGGGATGAGAGGCACATAGATATAACAATGAACCGATCATAGAGCGGTAAACTTTTTGCTCAACTGGTTCACCGTCCTTAGTCAAGTCAAGATGTCCACTAATAGGCATGGGAATTTTCATACCTTTGATTTCTTGCATGTTGAACTTCTTGAATAAGTCCTTGGTGTACTTTGTTTGAGAGACAAAGGTGCCTTCCTTAGTTTGCTTGATTTGCAAACCAAGAAAGAACTTGAGTTCACTCATCATAGATATCTCAAACTTCTCCGACATTAGCTTTCCAAACTTCTCGCTAAAATGAGGGTTAGTTGAGCCAAATATGATATCATCAACATAAATTTGGCATACAAATAACTCACCATTAACCATTTTAGTAAAAAGAGTAAAATCTATTTTTTTCCAATTTCAAAGCTTTTTTCAATAAGGAACTTGGTCAAGCATTTATACCATGCTCTAGGAGCTTGTTTAAGACCATAAAGGGCTTTGTGAAGTTTGTAAACATGATCGGGTTTCTTAGGATTGACAAAGCCGGGAGGTTGTTTAACATAAACTTCCTCCTCAATTTCACCGTTTAGAAAAGCACTTTTAGTGTCCATTTGGTATAAAGTGATATCATGGTGATTAGCATAGGCAAGTAAGATGCGGATGGATTCAAGTCAGCAATGGGGGCATATGTCTCACCATAGTCCATACCTTCGACTTGAGTGTAGCCTTGGGAGACTAGACGAGCTTTGTTGTGGACGACTTGACCATCTTCGTCTAGCTTGTTGCAAAACACCCATTTGGTACCGATGATGTTGTGGTTGTTGTCGGGCTTCTCGACCAATGTCCACACTTGATTTCTCTCAAAGTTGTGTAGCTCTTCATGCATGGCATTTATCCAATCCGGATCTTCCAATGCTTCTTCAACCTTCATAGGTTCAATGCTAGAGATGAATGAATAATGTTCACAAAAGTTATCCAAACGAGTTTTATAGTGAGTGATTCTCCCGGTTTGGATATCATTGTGGATTTTCTCGACGGGGTGGTCTTTGGCGACTCTTGCTCGAACTCGTGGAAGCTTTTGCTTGGGTCAGGGTGGAACATCTTCTTCATCTTGTCCTTCTTCTTCTTGGCCTTCTTCATTGTTGACGTTGTCGTTCTCTTGTCTTGGTGGATAAGGAGGTTGATGAGGTTCGTCTTGGTGTACGTCCTTGTTTTCTTCGTCTTGGTGTGTCCCACTCGTGGATGCTTCCAAGTCAACTCTTGGTTCACCTTGTCATGAGGTGGAAGCTTCCACTTGGACGGACGAGGTACTCTCCTTCACCTCCGTTGGACGAATCTTGCCGATAGACAAGTCTTGAATTGCTTCCGAAGCGTCTTTTTCTCCTACATCAATTGGCAATTTCTCTACTTGCGAGCCGTTAGATTCATCAAACTTCACATCTACCGTCTCTTCAACCTTTCGGGTGAAATTGTTGTAGACCCGGTAAGTGTGAGAGGTTTTCCTCACTTGATGATTTTCGCTCGAAGTCCTCGGAGGATGGGATGCTCTCAAATGACAAGTGTCAGTTTCTCTCGGAGCAGCCAACCAGCTAGTGGTTGTAGGGGGCGGCTATTTATAGCCTAGGGAGCAGCCCGACATGATAAGACGTAAATGCCCTTCGTTGATATGACCGTTAGGTGGATAGATATTTTGGGACAGCTGGCGCATAGCACATCAACGGTCGGAAATTTTGAGTAGCAAAATCCTCTGGGCTATCATGTTCCTCACTGTGTAGCCAACCCGCACTAGCGAATTCCTAACTCCTCAGTCAGAACAAATTCCTCAGAGACCAGAAGAACTTCGTCTCTATCACTGAAGAATATGACTGAACTGTATGAGATTTCCAATGGCTTCTCTCGAAGGGATTGGTAGGTGTAGGATTTTGAGTTGAGCATCACATGGAAATTTTTCCTTAGTATTTCCTCGACCCCCTTTAATAGTACGGTGTTTCCTAAGATTCAAGAAAGAGAAAATGAAACTACAAAAACAAAAGTCTTCACGCTTCATGTTCCTCGAATGAATACCAAGTCTTCAGGATTACACCAATTTCTTCACTTTCAAAGTCTTCAGAAAGTCTTCAGAAATCCAAAGTCTTCAGTCGAAGAACTTCATTTTTAGGGGTCGACTTTCTCTGTAAATATCAAACTCCTCATAGACTTATAGACCTGTGTACACTCAAAAACACATTAGTCCCTTAACCTATAAGTCTTCAACACACCAAAATCACTAAGGGGCACTAGATGCACTTACAATCTCCCCCTTTTTGGTGATTGATGACAATATAGGTTAAGTTTTCAACGGGGATAAACATATGATGTGTAAATACTGATATTGAGGAATTTGATTGCAAGATATATAAGAACTCCCCCTGAAGATGTGCATAGTGAGGAATTTGCTTTTGAAGCATTGCACACTTTGAATAATAGAATCATGGAGATCTCCCCCTATATCTTGTAATTCATACACACATTTGACCTATCGTAATTAAGAATTTGGAATGCATGATGAAATATGGTGACTGATGTTATTCAGCATGCGTGCATTAACATATATGAGGAATAAGCATGCAAAAAACACATCAAAAGTATCAGAGCACCATCGGGTTTAAGTTTACAACTCGATCCAATAAAGTTTCAGAAGAACGAGAGTTGTAACTTAGCAAAAAAGACGCCCATATAGACAGACCCGCTTGAAGACTAACTCAAAATTCTCCCCCTTTGTCATCTAATGACCAAAAGGATCGAAAATGAGGACTAACGCCCCTAAAGAATATCAAATTGAAGAAGGAGCGTCAGCGTTGTTGGGGTCGATTGTTGTGGAAGGGCCTGCTGCAGTGTCGTCCAAGTCTTCATGCTCGTCGGTGTCGCGCGATGAAGAATAGGAGCTGGACACCAAAGGAGGAACCTTGACCTTCTTTTATTTCTTCGATGGAGGTGCAGACCAGTCAAAATCTTCCTTGAGACCCATTTGAACGGTTGGTGCAGGGGACTGAGGTATTTTCTGTAAAGGTGTGAACAGTGGAGAGTTGGGTGCTGACTTTCCCAAAATTCATCACTTAGCACAGGTGTGGTGCAGCCAATGTCCACATCTTCATCTTCCATTTCTTCAACGCCAGCCTCTTCAGCAGTAAACTGAGGCATAGGCGAGGAAATAACTGGTGTTGAAGGGATTGTATCCACTTCAATTTCTTCATCCATCTGCTCTGACGAAGCAGCAGAAGGATTTTCTTCATCAGATCCGCTAGGGATCACATATTCTTCATCAAAAGGAACAAGGTCCTTTGATGGCATGATTGAGATCGGAATAGCATCAATGGGATTTGCGAAAAAACTTGTCATAGAATTCATTTTCTTCGGAGCTGAAGAATCTGAAGTGGCTGATGCTTTCCTTTTCTTCACAGCTGCATGCTCTGCAGCCTTGGTCTTCTTCACATATGATGTAGATGGAAGGATCGGAGTTGGTGTAGGCGCAGGAGGAGCAGAGGAATCTGGTTGTATTTCTTCAGGCACAACTGATGTAGTTGCCTTGACTTCTTCATTTTCTTCAGGCGCACCACTAGTGGATGCCCTGGCAGTTTCTTCAGCGGCTGGAATGTAGTCATCAGCCCTGGAACTCACATTTTCTTCAGCAGCCTGAAAGTCATCAGCGGTGCTGGCATGTTCTTCAGTTGGCTGAGTAGATGCATCAGCCTGAGGAATTTCCTGTTGCGATGGAGCTACAACATTGGAGGTGAACTTCTCAGTCAGTTTAACAAACCTGACCTTGGCTCCTTGCCAATCAGCATAGTAGGCTTTGAAGTCATCGCTGAGGGTTTTGATTTCAGACAGGATTTTTACAAGTTCATCAGTTGTCCTAGTGACAACATTGTTCTTCAGAAATTTCTCCTTCTTATATTGCGCTTTCTTGATCTGCCTGGCCTTCTCATATTTCCATTTTTCTTCTTGGATGAAATGGGTCAGCATGTGACTCTGGCCAGGAGTCAACTTGAAATCAGGCATAGGAGTGTTTGGGTCCTTGTGCCAGAGATCAATATAGTCGAGGATCAACCTTGGATCGAAAAGCAGTGGCATATTTGTGCATTTGTCTCTAGCGGCCCTGACATGTCTATCTCTAATGATCTCAACAAGTTCTTCATCATCAGCTTCGTCTTCTTCAGACGGCACTTAGAAGGCGACCTGCTTCTTTTGAGGATTAGGGCGAGGACCTCGTCCAGCAGTGGCCTTTGTCTTTAGCAGAGAGGGTCCCGTTGAAGAATTTGGTGCAGCTGAGGAACTAGCTGAAGCTCCTGAGGAAATAGAGATGCCAGTAGTCCTTTGGCACGTGGCAAGATGCACAAGTGCAGAGGACTTTGTCGGGGCAGCTGAGGACTTTGGAGGAGCTGCTAAGGACTTTGGAGGATCAGGAGTAGCATGAGGAATTTGCCTTGAGGGCTTTGAAGATTCTGGCCATGAGGGCATTGTTGAGGAACTTGGCCTTGAGGGCACTGAAGGTGAAGCACTTAGCTTGTGCGCAGGCTTCTTTGACATGGCCTTCTTAGGCTTGACAGAGGCCTCAATGGCAGTAGCAGCAGAGTCTTTGTTGAATTTCCTCACAGCTTCTCTGGCTTGTCTAGCCAACTTGGCCTGGCGCTTGGCCCATTCATCAGGATAATCCTCACCGCGCTTGAGGCTGGTGGGATCTGCTTCTTGGCCAGGTGTCAACGGAGGTCTTGGGTATGGAGGATTTAGAGAAAATTTCTTCATGTATTTTGGAGTAACATATCTGTACTCCCTCCACTCTCTTGCCCATCTCCTCTCTATTCTTCGGATGCGCACTTTGCGATCATTCTTGGTTTCCTTGCCATGAGTGGCCTCATTAGGAGTGCAATAGTCCTTGTATATGTCATCAGGGATCTCAAAAGCAGTATTGACCTCAGGCCTCTTTCCTCCTTTCTGTGGCTTCTTACCGTCAGCCATTTTCTTCAGTTGAGGAATTTGAACAATGGAATTCTCTGAAGACGTATGCAACTTTTCTTCGAGGAACGCTGTAAATGAGTTAAGTTGATGAGAACCTAGTGATTCAGCACCGGGCATGAGTACCTATGAACAGAGTATAGTTGCGAGGAATTTGGAGAGGTCATATGCGTTCTCAGAAGGTTTTGTAAAAAGAACAAGTTTGAGGAATTTGACTAGACGGGTCTTGAAGAATTTCACTGAGCGTTCTTAGTCTTAGGTTCCAGAGTTGTACAGATCAGAAATCAGTACAATTGAGGAATCTTGAAGAGAAATTTGCAGCTTAGAGAAATGAATCAAGAATAAATGACATGTGAGGTGTTTTAGTGTGCGAAGATTTGAAGAAAAACACCTTTGAAGATTTTGTAGATAATCATTTGAATCACAGAGGGCAGTAAAAGTATCTTTTAATTACCCTGAACAAAGAACATGACGAACTGTGAGGTGGAGAAGTGAAGTTCGTCAGTGCAGATCTTCCACGCCCTAACTCGGCGGAGGAAGACAGCTACGGCGGCGGCGGAGTGAAGATTTCCGCGGCCGGCGCGAGTACGGCAACGACGAGGTCGAGGCAGTGAAGCTCTTCCTCACCGGCGATGATGAAGTAGCGGCAGCGCTAGGGTTTGAGAAGCTCGAGCTGGAGAAGGAGGTCGAGCGGAGTAAAGGAAGTGAGGAAGGGGAGAGGGGGTATTTATAGCCACGATGAAAAATTGTTCGCCCGAAGAAGTTGGACGAATGTGCCCCTGACCCTTCTCATTCGCATGACATGTGTCACCCACGTACTGAGAAGTGGAGATCGTGTTAGATCGTGGGTGAATAGATAAGTATATTGTGGGATGCGGAACGGTTTGAGCGGCAAAGCCGAAAATTTGGATAAGATAGGTTTTAACTTTCCGTTCGCAAATTCTTCAGCAGACAAGGACACAATGAAGATTTTGAACGAGTTTCAAATAGAACGCACATGAAGAATTTGTGAATAGATTGGGTTGAGTTCAGCATAGAGGGGGAAGGGTCCGTTCACATTCACTTAGCAGAAAAACCAACTTGAAGAAATAGCCATAAGTGAATGCTGTAGAGGACATAAACTCATATAAATATAGCCAATGAAGAAAAATGACGGAAACAGTGAAGACAATGCAAAGTTGAAGAATTTGAACAACTGAGGAATTTCAACTTTTGGTGGTGGCGTGACCCACCGTATAAGAATGATGATTTCAGACACCGCGTACAATTGTCGTAGGGTTCTGAGAATCAAATTCTTCGTTAATTTCTTCACACTTAGAGTGTTATTCTTCATTGATTGAAGAAAAACGTTTCTTCACGTGTTGCACATCTAAGTCATCAATTTTGCATAAGTGTTAGGATGAGTGTCCTTTTCAAAGAACATTTGAAGATTCTAAGATATTTAGCTCACACCACAACTTGTTAAATCTCTTCTCATCCAAGGGCTTTGTGAAGATATCAGCTAGCTGTTCTTCAGTCTTCACATGCTCAATATAAATGTCGCCCTTCAACACATGATCACGAAGAAAATGATGACGAATCTGAATGTGCTTTGTCTTCAAGTGCTGAACTGGGTTGTGAGCAATCTTGATGGCACTCTCATTGTCACACAAGAGAGGCACATTCTTCATGTTGACGCTGTAGTCCTTGAGAGTTTGCTTCATCCATAGTAGTTGAGCACAATAAGAACCAACAGCAATGTATTGAGCTTCAGCAGTAGATAGTGATACGCAGTTTTGTTTCTTCGAGGACCAACACACCAAGGATCGTCCGAGGAAATGACATGTACCAGATGTTGACTTGCGGTCCACACGATCACCAGCATAGTCAGAGTCAGAATATCTGATGAGATCAAAGACCGAGCCCTTGTGGTACCATAATCCAAGTGTTGGTGTGTGAGCTAGATATCAAAGAATATGCTTCACGGCCTTATGGTGTGATTCCTTCGGTGTAGCTTGAAATCGGGCACACATGCAAACACTAAGCATTATATCTGGCCTAGCTGCACATAAGTACAATAAAGAACCAATCATGGAGCGGTATACCTTATGATAGAAGTCAATACCATTTTCATCAGTGCATAGATGGCCATTTGTGGGCATAGGAATTTTGACGCCTTTGCAATCTTGCATGCCGAATTTCCTCAGTACATCCTTGAGGTATTTCTCCTGAGATATGAATATGCCATTGCGTTGTTGACGAATTTGAAGACCTAAGAAGAATTTCAATTCTCCCATCATAGACATTTGATATTCTTTACTCATCATATAGGCAAATTCATCACTATAACGTTGGTCAGTACAGCCAAAGATAATATCATCAACATATATTTGGCACACAAACAATTCACCATCATAAGATTTAGTGAAAAGAGTAGGGTCGAGTGAACCGGGTTTGAAGCCTTTCTTCATAAGCAATTCCTTCAAAGTATCATACCACGCCCGTGGGGCCTACTTGAGGCCATTAGAGGGCCTTATTGAGTCTGAAGACTTTGTTAGGATTCTTTGGATCTTCAAAACCTGGGGGCTGAGCAACATATACTTCTTCCTCAAGCTTACCATTGAGGAATGCACTTTTCACATCCATTTGATATAGAGTGATATCATGATGGTTAGCATAAGCAAGTAATATGCGAATAGCCTCAAGTCTAGCAACAGGTGCAAAAGTTTCACCGAAATCAATTCCTTCAACCTGTGTGTAGCCTTGAGCTACAAGTCGTGCCTTATTCCTTACCACAAGGCCGTTTTCGTCTTGCTTGTTGCGATAGATCCATTTTGTGCCAATGATATTGTGCTTACGAGGATTTGGACATTTGACCAGTTCCCAGACATTGTTGAGCTCAAATTGATGTAATTCTTCTTGCATGGCCTGAATCCGCTCAGGCTCCAGAAATGCTTCATCTACCTTAGTGGGCTCTGTGATAGAGACAAAAGCATAGTGCCCACAAAAGTTAGATAAATGTGAAGCTTTTGAGTGTGTGAGAGGACCTGGTGCTTTGATGTCATTGATGATCTTTTCAACTTGCACTTCTTTTGCAATGCGAGCATGAGCCGGTTGTCGTTGAAGAATTTGATCAGTGTTTTCTTCAGCACCATTTTCTTCAGGTGCATTAGCCCGACGTTCTTCATGTTCTGGAATGAATTATTCAGCAGATTCTTCAGTAGGAATGACATCCTCAGTAGCCTTGAACTTGATAGTTTCCTCAGGTGTTGGTTCATCTATCACAGTAGGTAGGTGCTCTCTTTGCGAGCCATTAGTTTTATCAAACCGCACATCTACAGTTTCAACAACCTTGTGAAGAACGTTGTTGAAGACTCTGTAGGTGTGCGAGTCCTTTCCGTAACTAAGCATAAAACCTTCATGTGCTTTCGGTGCAAATTTTGAGTTGTGATGATCTAATCCAACATTTAGCACCGAAGACTTTGAAATAACTTGCATTGGGTTTCTTATCAGTGAGGACTTGATAGGCAGTCTTCTTGAAGAATTTGTGAAGATATACTCTATTGATGATGTGGCACGCAGTATCAATTGCATCAATCTAGAAACGATGAGGTGTTTTGTATTCATCAAGCATAGTGCGAGCCATCTCAACAAGAGTTCTGTTCTTGCGCTCCATGACGCCATTCTGCTAAGGAGTATAAGGAGCAGATAACTCATGAGTGATACCAAGTTCATCAACATAGTCATCAAGACCAGAATTCTTGAACTCAGTTCCATTGTCACTTCCGATGTGCTTGATCTTCACACCAAAGTTGGTTGAAGCCCTCGAGGAAAATCGTTTAAAGACTTCCTGCACTTCATGTTTGTAAGTAACAATGTGTACCCATGTGTATCGAGAGTAATCATCAACAATAACAAACCCATATAGAGATGCATCATTTGTAACAGCAGAATAATGATTAGGGCCAAAAAGATCCATATGAAGCAATTCAAATGGTCGAGTGGTAGTCATGATTGTCTTCGCTGGATGCTTGGCCTTGGTCATCTTTCTAGCTTCATAGGCTCCGCATAAGTGATCCTTGAGGAATTTGACATTCTCAATGCCAATGACATGCTTCTTCTTTGCAAGCGTGTGCAAATTCCTCATGCCTGCATGACCAAGTCGTCGATGCCAGAGCCAGCCTTCTGAAGCTTTTGCAAGTAAACACACGGCTGGTTGTGGTCCTGTAGATAAATCAACAATATACAAGTCTCCTCTCCTAAAGCCTTCGAAGACTTTGGAATTGTCAGCTTCCATAAGAACAACACAACGGTACTTGCCAAAGACAACAACCATATCAAGACCGCAAAGCATTGAGACAGACATGAGGTTGTATCCTAAGGACTCGACAAGCATGACTTTGTTCATGTCTCGATCCTTTGTGATCGCAACCTTACCTAGACCCAATACCTAACTTTTGCCTTTGTCAGCAAAGATGATATGCTTCAGATGCGACGGAGATAAAGGGCCATCCATCAATAGATTCTTGTCACCAGTCATGTGATTTGTACATCCACTATCGAGGACCCACTCAGTGGCTTTGGGTTGATCATCCTGCAGATGAATTAGTGCAGCTTACGAATTCATATACTTCATCAGTGAAGAATATGACATCAGATCATCAGATCAATTTCATCTAGCAATAGAATAGATAAATCAGTATGAGGACGTGAGAAATGAAAGTTCATTTCTTCATGATTAGCGTGCGTCCTTTCAGGCACACTCAGGTCTCCAGCAAATTTTCCAGACGATTACGTACGTCTGGAGACCTGACCCTGCAGAAGATATTAGTTCTTTTTCTTCACCACCCACATCTGAAGGGGTGGAAAAGAGTTCATCACTCTGCAAGCTCCATACGAGAAAGGTGCCATAGAAGCCAGTCCATTTCGTTTACATAAGAGGGGTTAGGATAAGCATATGAATAAGCAGAGAAATTCTTCGAGGACTTATGAACATAATGATTAGAAGAATAATGCTCATATTCATAGCCCTTGGCTCTTCCCTGCGAAACAGAGTTGTTAGCACAATGATATTCATGTGAGGACTTTGATCCTTTTGAGGAATTTGGTCCATATGAAGAATTTGATATGGGTTTCCTATTCTTCATAGGTGGTGTCCTGAGGACATTCACCTGAAGACTTTCAAGGCACATTTTGGGCACCCAGATTTTCTTCATAGGAGGACCGTCCGTGCAGTTAGTGCCAACATATCTAGCAAATACTTCACCATTCTGATTTTTGAACAGTTTATAGTTGGAGTCAAATGACTCATCATCAGAACGAGGAGATTCACATGCAAAGCCAGATAAGTTAGATGGATCAACTGGAGGTCCCTTTGCAGCAACCCATGAGGTTTTGGGGTACTGCTCAGGCTTCCAATATGTACCATCAGCATTGAGTTTCCTCTCAAAGGCAATACCGTCTTTCCTAGGGTTCCTGTTGAGGATCTGCTTTTTAAGCACATCACAAAGAGTCTGATGCCCTTTGAGGCTTTTGTACATGTCTGTCATGTACAATTCCTTCAGCCCTGCATCGTGAGTGATACTAGCAGTGTCCTCAGATGAGGAATTAGTGATAGTAGAGGCAGATGAAGAATTTGAAACATTAGCAGCATTTGAACATTCAGGTGAAGAATTAGCAGATTCACGTTTAATGCACTTCAAGCATGGAGGAACAAATTCTTCCTGAGAAGCGCTGATTTGTTGAGCAAGTAATGAATCACGCTCCTTCTGAAGATCTTCATAACTCACTCTTAGCTTCTCAAGGTCTAGCTTTCTTTGAAGAAATTCATAAGAAAGCTTCACATGATCAGATAAGAGAGTGTTATGATGACCTTGAAGGTTGTCACACCTAGTCTGAAGTCTCTGAAGATTTTCAGTCAAGGCTTTAGTGCGATCCATTTCTTCACCCAACGTATCATCACTTTTGTCTAGCATGTTTTGAACCTTTTCAAAAGCCCTTTGTTGTTTTACAGCAATCTTAGCAAGTTTAGAATAGTTGGGCTTGAGGTTTTCATCAGATTCATTCTCACTAGATTCAGAGGAGGTATATTTGAGTACCTTGGCACCCTTTGCCATGAAGCAATAGGTGGGAGCGTAGTCATCATTGCCTTCATCAGCCTTGTTGGTGAGGTCATTTTCTTCAATGTTGAAGATAGACTTACTGACGAATGCAGTAGCGAGGGCTAGGCTCGCCACACCGGATTCGGACTCCTCAGATGCCTCCTCTTCCTCATTTTCTTCAGATTCAGCCTCAAAGTCCATTCCCTTGCCAATGAATGCCTGAGCCTTCTTGGATCTGCTCTTCTTGTGAGATGAAGACTTTGAGAATTTTGATGATGAAGATTTTGAGGATTTCTTCTTTTTCTTCGCATCATCAGAACTGTAATCCTTGTATTTCTTCTTCTTTGATTCCTTTTCCCACTGAGGACAATCTTGAATGTAATGTCCAGGTTTCTTGCATTTGTGACAAAGCCTCTTCTTGTAGTCACTGGACGAGGAATCATTGCTCCTTGAGGGTCTTCCAAAGCGACCACATCTTGAGAACTTCTGGAATTTCTTCACGAGCAGTGCTAGCTCATGGCTTAGTTCTTCAGGATCACTAAAGCTGCTACCAGAGTCTTCATCATCGGACTCAGATACTGCCTTGGCCTTCAATGCACGTGATCTGCCATAGCTCGAACCATAGAGATCTCTCTTTTCAGCAAGCTGGAACTCATGAGTATTTAGCCTCTCGAGGATATCAGCAGGATCAAGTGACTTGTAATCAGCACGTTCTTGTATCATCAATGCCAGAGTATCAAATGAGGAATCAAGCGATCTCAGCAATTTCTTCACCACCTCATGGTCGGTGATGTCAGTGGCACCAAGTGCTTGAAGCTCATTTGAGATGTCAGTGGGGCGATCGAAGGTTTGTTGAACATTTTCATTGTCGATTCTTTTGAAGCGGTTGAAGAGATTGCGAAGAACATCAACTCGAGAGTCACGCTGTGTTGAGACTCCTTCATTCACCTTGGACAGCCTATCCCAGATAAGCTTAGCAGTTTCCAAAGCACTCACTCTTCCATATTGTCCTTTGCTCAGATGGCCACATATGATATTCTTCGCTTGAGAATCGAGTTGCTTGAATCTCTTCACATCAGTAGCATTCAGAGAAGGTGTGACTGAGGGAACACCATTTTCCACAACATACCAGAGATCGTTATCAATTGCCTCAAGATGCATTCGCATCTTATTCTTCCAGTAGGGGTAGTCAGTCCCATCGAAGGTAGGACACCCAGCAGAGACCTTGATCATACCTGCGGTCGACATAACTAAAACTCCAGGAGGTTAAACCAAAATCACATAGAACAAGGGAGTACCTTGCTCTGATACCAATTGAAAGTGCGTTATATCGACTAGAGGGGGGTGAATAGGCAATTTTTATGAATTCTTCACTGAGGAATTTGCAGGTGACGAAATTCCTTAGCGAAGAACTACTAGTAGCGGAATAAGTACTCAAAAGTAAACATAACATAACACAAGCCTAGTCATCATGATGAAATGAAAACAAGCACAGATTACGGGAAGCGTAAACACAGGATGAAGACAAACAGACTGAAGAAATTGAACTGAGGAATTTGAGAAAGTCTTTAGTCAAAGTCTTCAAACACAGATATGAACAAGCACTCAACACAGTCATGAGGAAATGAAAGAGTTGAGGAAATAGAACCAGTGAGCTTGGTGAAGACAATGATTTGGTAGACCAGTTCCAACTGATGTCTCAGTTGTACGTCTGGTTGGAGCAGCTAGGTATTTAAACCTGAGGACACACAATCCCGGACACACAGTCCTCACCGTATTCTCCTTGATCTAAGGTCACACAGACCTCGCCCAATCACTCGTGGTAAGTGTAGCGACCCGACCTCAGACGATCAAGTCTCTGTGCGTAAGTGTCATCCCTGGATCGGTATGCTGACACACACAGTACTCGAGGATTTATAACAGAGGTAAATCACATGTATAAAGTAACGTAAATACTATTACCTCAATCCAAATAGCAGAAGTAACAAGGTTGTGGATTCCCATCAACACCAACGGCAAAGTTGAGTGTAGAAATTGTAACCCTAACGTATCACTTACTCGTCGTAAGATATTCCTGCAACATGAAACGTTGCAGCCACAAAGGGTCAGTACATTGAATGTACTGGCAAATTCACACCATAGAGAGAAATGATGAACAATGGCTATCACTACATGCATATATGGCTGGTGGAAAAGCTCTATAGTTATAAGGTTTTTTGCGAAAAGCCAATTTTTCCCTAATGCAAAGGAATAAATTTTTACTTAACTATCATGGTGGTTGTTGAACATTGAGAATGGTTGACAGCATTCTCAATCCCAATTAAATAACATCATTAAACCCAACAAACTTAATTTAAAGTAACATGATGAGATTGACATGATAATCCAAGTACTAGATACTGAAGACGTCCATAACCGGGGACACGGCTAATCATGATTAGTTTATACACTCTACAGAGGTTTGCGCACTTTTCCCCACAAGACTCGATCTCCTCCGTTGGGATTCTCGCACTACATGGTGTTTGAGAAGCGGATGACCGAGACATAGTCTTTCAGAAGCGCTAGCACCTTACGATCGGGTAGACCGTTACACCTACTTTCCCCTACATCTGCTAGTCTACCACTATAAGAGTTCGCACGACTTAATCAACTTTGCTAAAGCCCATAGTAGCTTGTGGCTGCACACGGAAGTTTCTAGTATGAATAATCTCATGATCCCTTTGAGCCTGGGTGGCGGTCCATAAAAAAACAGGCAAATCCTGGAATACCCAGGTGCCTAGACAGGCAATCGCTGGAATACCCAGGTGCCTCAATCCACCCAAATGTGTGTTAAAGTTGCCACCTTAAGTAAACCATTAATTAACAATCTCACATCTGCCATGAATACTCTCAAACCCAATCAACGTCTACGAGCATAGCATAGCAGTATAAGCATAACGTAATAGTAACTCCCAAGGTTTGAATGCAAGACAATAGGTTCCTACCTCATTGTCGGTGTCAAAACCGGCAGATCTCGGGTATGGGGTCCCGAACTGTGCGTCTAGGCCAGATGGTAACAGGAGGCAAGGGACACGAAGTTTTACCCAGGTTCGGGCCCTCTCGATGGAGGTAAAACCCTACGTCCTGCTTGATTAATATTGATGATATGGGTAGTACAAGAGTAGATCTACCATGAGATCGGAGAGGCTAAACCCTAGAAGCTAGCCTATGGTATGATTGTTGTTCTGTATGTTATCCTACGGACTAAAACCCTCCGGCTTATATAGACACCGGAGAGGGTTAGGGTTACACAAAATCGGTTACAATGGTAGGAGATCTACATATCCATATCGCCAAGCTTGCCTTCCATGCCAAGGAAAGTCCCTTCCGGACACGGGACGAAGTCTTCAATCTTGTATCTTCATAGTCCAGGAGTCCGGAAGGTATAGTCCGGCTCCGGACACCCCCTAATCCAGGACTCCCTCAGTAGCCCCTGAACCAGGCTTCAATGACGACGAGTCCGGCGCGCAGATTGTCTTCGGCATTGCAAGGCGGGTTCCTCCTCCAAGTACTTCATAGAAGATTCTGAACACAAAGATAGTGTCCGGCTATGCAAAATAAGTTTCCACATATGGCCATAGAGATAATAATATTTACACATATCTAATCTGCTGATGTATTCCGTAGTGCGACATCGCACCACGGCCAAGCCTTTATCCGAATCGTTTTATTATCCCACCTCAGCACGTCATGCGAGGCAGTTTCCTTGGCACATCTTGTTAAAGCAGAGATCGTGTCCCCTTATTCCGGGATTCTTCATCAATACGGGCGTGGGTAACCCAACCACTTCTAGGACTCCTAGACTATAGGCAAGTCCAAACGGCCACAGAGAGGACGCTTGATATTCACCCACTTTATAAAGGGACAAGGCTCTTACTTTTTTCCCTCCCGTGCTCAATCGAATCCTTCCCCCACCTCAAGCTCAAACACCCAAGGTTCAGGTCAGGTGCTCCGAACCTTCAATCATGTCCGGATCTAGCCTTCAAGGCCGGTGGATGCCCTCCTCCGTTACGGAAGAGGATATCAAGAAGTTGAGGGAGGCCAGATACCTGACCGCCGAGGTTTCGCATCGGCTGCCTGCCCGAGGGCAGGTCGTCCCTACTCCCGAACCCAACGAGAACATTGTGTTCATCTCCCACTTCCTCCGAGGTCTAGGCCTTGCTCTGGATCCTTTTGTCAGGGGTTTGATGTTTTATTACGGGCTAGATTTCCATGATCTAGCTCCGGACTCCTTTCTTCATATCACGACATTTATTGTCGTGTGTGAGGCCTTCCTCCGGGTTACCCCTCACTTTGGCCTGTGGCTCAAGACCTTTGAAGTAAAGCCGAAGATGATCAAGGGGCAACACGCAGCGTCTGGAGGTGCCTCAATATGCAAGATGACGGGAGCTCCATGGCCCAAAGGTTCCATTCCAGAGGTGTCTGAATTGTGGCAACAGGAGTGGTTCTACATCACGGCTCCTAGAAGTGCCAAGTGGGCGGCCGCCCCAGTTTTCCGCTCGGGCCCTCCACCACAACTAATGTCATGGATCAGCAGAGGTCTGAGCTGGGGTCCAGCCAAGGACGTGCCTATACTGCAAAGCAGAATTCGAGATGTCTTCAATGGAGATTTTAGTTTGGTTGCGGTAATACAAGTTATGCTGGTTCGTCAAATCCAGCCTTGCAAATGCCGGCCCCTTCGCTTGTGGGAGTTCAATCCTGAGGGTCCGCGTGTCATTCAAAATTTCCTCGGCCTGACGCACGAGGAGATGTACAAGTCATTCTTCGGACCTCAAGTAGAGTGTCCGGAAATTACCGAGGACGTGGGCCTGAGCAGTAACCGCGCAGCCGAACAGGTAAGGAATCTTCCGGCCGAACATACTATCTCTCACTTGTTACAAAGTTATTTCTGATAGTTTGCTTTTTAACTAGGACTGGCTGACAAAGGCGAAGTTGATTCGGTGTTCGGTCCCCCTCCCTGAGGGTTTGGAGAATCCGGTATTGGAAAAGATGCTCTAGGTCGCACCTTGCCCAGAGCCCTTGAAGGAAGATACTGGGGAGGATAATATGGGCGGATGCGGGCCCCCAACGCTGCCCATTCTAACCGAGGGAGTGAGCGTCTCCATGAAGGAAGACGACCGGAGGAGGAAAAGGATTGCGCCCGGGGATTCGGAAGCCGAAGCTTCCAAACGGGAGAAGAAGTCTCCCACAGAGGGTCCTACCTCAGGGGGTGCTTTTGTCGCACAAAGTCCGCGGGGGGATCAATTCTCCAGCGAGTCATAAGTGACCCGAAATACTTTAATAGTACATGTATGCCATCTTTTTCTTCTGAGAAAATAACCACCGCATATATCTTTGCAGTTCGGGTCTTAGCCCCTCTCAAATGAGCTCGTCTTCGGGGGATCTTCTTCCAGAGATGATGGAGAGCGAAGCGCCCCCTCCGGACTCCTCCGCTCCGGAAGCGGGCGACCCCGAAGTGTCGTCGTGGAGGGCCTCTCCGGGTCCGGTGAGGCCAGAAGATAATCCCATTGACCCTCAAAGCTCCCAGTGTCCGACTCCCGAAGAGAGCGGAAAAAAGAGTCTGACACCGTCTGGTGTGCGAACGGATGTTCTGAGGGAGTTGGTGGAGCGAGCGGCCATCTCAGATGAACACCGTGTGCTGATGAATACGGTGATGGAGAGAATCTCGTCCACCGAAAGCGGATTGCATGAAGCTTTTATGAGTCTACTGACAGGCTTTGAGGTACGTAAAATAATGTATGATAGTCCTGCACATGCTAGGTGTGCCCTGTGTAGATAGTAGCCCCTGAGACTCTGGTTGTTGTCGGAAACGACGACGAACAGAGGATCATATTCCCAGGTAATAGCCATACTGCCTCTATGTGCAGGTGATGGAAGCTCCGGTGGCTAGCCGGACTAGCGAGTTTGCCCATTTAAAATGGCAGTTGGATGTGGCAGACGCCGACATCGAGCTTGTTAACCAAAGGCTTGACGAGGCACAGGGTAAGTGTCATTATCTGGTAAACGCCACATAGTAAGAGCTGCATGATGCCAGTATCTTTAATATGTTGTGACTGCAGATGGAGCTGCCACTGTTGAAGCCTTGTGGGCAGAACTTGCCCGAGCCAAGGAACAAGCGAGGTTTAGTAATGCGGCTGCTTTGAAGGCGGCCGAAGAGTTGAAAACCGAGAAGGCCGCACATGGCGAGAGCCAAGATAAGATGGCCAAGATGGCCATAGAATTACAAGCTGCCGCCAACCGTTGCCGGGTTCTTGAAAAGGAAAACCTAGCGAAGGCATCGGACCTTGAGAAGGCTGCTGCGACGAGAAAAGACATCCGCTCTGCTATGAGGGCGAAGAAGGAGGAGCTGCGGGAAGCCGGGGATATTGTAGCTGGGAAATCCTTTATGTTGCGGAGGAAGTTCGGAGATCCATGGTATGCCTCTCTGGATCGGCTGTGGAGTTCGGAGGATGTGTATATGGATTTGGCGGCAAGCGCTGCCGGTGCGGCAAAGTACTTCCGGGGTCAGACGGACCGTGAAGTGGACCAGCTGTTTTGGACACAATTCAATTCTCCCGAGCGTCCGCTTTCATTGACTGACCAATTAGCCGAATGGGCCGAACTGAATAGGTTGTCCGGACTCGCCATGAGGTCTGTTGTGGATCAGCTATGGCCGGAAAGGCCAAAACCGAACAGCTATTTCAGCTTGGTGCAGCACCTCCTTGACGTGGTGCCGCGCATTAATGCGGTGAAGAGGTCGGCGTGCATAGAGGGCTCACGGATGGCCTTTGCCCGTGTTAAAGCATACTGGGCAGAGATGGATGCTACCACTGTTGCAGCGCGGGATTCGGCCATAGGTCGAATGGCTGCTGAGCACTACTTTGAAGAAGTTCTTGAGGGTGCTCGTTTGATAGAGACCCAGTGCTCAAAAAATATTATGTTTGAGTGATATGTAATCTCATTGTAAGAGAAATGCTTTTATAAATTTTTATAAGGCTATTTTTATACTTTTGCCTGAAAGTAATATGATGCCTCCTGGGCGGTATGATTAGCCGGTTTACCAGGGGTACTATGGATCTGACATACTTGGTCCAGAATTTTGTTGAGGCTGGACAATTCATCCCTGGTGCCTTTAGAGGGTGGCTTTTGCTGACCTGGCCGAGAGCTTTTGAATCCGGCGTTTACTGCCATGCCCTTCGTGTTGTCTTCTTTATTCTGGCGTTTGTTATTGCTGTTGCGCCGTGATTTCCCGTTTCCATCTCTAACTTCAGATGTACTGGGGTCGCTGGTGTTGCATCTGGCTAGCCAGCTGTCCTCTCCCACACAAAAGCGGGTCATGAGGCTTGTTAATGCAGCCATCGTTCTCGGCTTATTTTGGCCGAGGTGTCTGGCGAGCCATTCGTCACGGACGCTATGCTTAAAAGCTGCCAAGGCTTCGGCGTCCGGACAGTCGACAATCTGGTTCTTTTTAGTAAGAAACCTGTTCCAAAGCTTTCGAGCTGACTCTCCGGGCTGTTGAGTTATATGACTCAAATCGTCCGCATCCGAAGGTCGGACATAAGTCCCTTGAAAATTTGCCCGAAAGGCGTCTTTGAGCTCTTCCCAACTTCCAATGGAGCTTTCGGGGAGGCCTTTAAGCCAGTGACGAGCTGGCCCTTTGGGCTTGAGGGGTAAGTACTTGATGGTGTGGAGATCATCTCCTCAAGCCATATGGATATGAAGGATGTAGTCCTCAATCCAGACCCCAGGGTCTGTTGTTCCATCGTATGCCTCTATGTTTACGGGTTTGAATCCCTCTGGAAATTCATGGTCTAGCACCTCATCGGTGAAACATAGGGGGTGTGCGGCACCCCTGTAGCTGGGTGTACCGTGTTGTTCGGATGTTTGTTGTGTTGCATTGTATGCTGGGGCGCGCTTGCATGGTCCATAGATGGATCTTGTTGCGCCGTCCTTTGGGTGCGAGCCCTCGCATGGGTCACGTGTTGTATTGTGAGTGGCGTTGTATGCCGCTCTGTGTTGGTAGAGGGGTCGTCTATCCGGCCAGGTGGCTGCTTTGATATTTGGTTGTAGAGGTTCTGAGGCCTCCTCATCGAATTCAGGTAGCAGCTTCCGCTTTGGGTAGCTCTTGGAGGGGCGATTGTCGCCGTACCTCGCTGCTGTGTTGAGTATTTTACTCCATCTGATTTGGAGTGTGTCTTGCGCAGCCTTGAGCCTTTGCTTATGCTTTTTAAGACTTCTCGCAGTGGCAACAAGCCTTTTATGGGCATTCTGCTGCTCCGGGTGCCTGTCCGGCGTTATGTCGTCTGGACTATTATCCTTGATAGAATTTGTTTGTTTGGTTTGATTATCCGGATTGCCGTTGTCCAGCAGCGGTTCGCCCTGCTCCAGCACTGGGTCTGTGTGATTGTTATTTCTGTCGAGGCGGGATTTGGGGCGGCGCTTGCGTCGCCGCCTTGACTGCTTCTCGAGGGAACAAGCCTTCGGTGCGTCCTTCCGCTCCTCGTCATCATCTTTTGGTGCGTCCACCATGTATACGTCATATGGTGAGCTGGGCGGTGGTTCTTCTTCGTCTCCCGCATCGTTGTTCATACCGTCGATGTTTTCAGAGTCGAAGTCGAGCATGTCGGTTAAATCGTCGACAGTGGCTACAAAGTGGGTGGTGGGTGGGCTTTGAATTTCTTCATCATCCGTATCCCAACCTTGTTGACCGTAGTCCGGCCAGGGCTCTCCTGATAAAGAGAGAGACTTTAGTGTCTTCAGAATATCGCCAAAAGGCGAGTGCTGAAAGACGTCCGCGGCGGTAAACTCCATGATCGGCGCCCAATCGGATTCGATCGGCAGGGACGCGGAGGGTTCGGAGTTCGGGGAGGAGTCCGGCTCCTTGGAGTCACAAGTCTCGCGGAGTCTGGGGCTGGTGTTTGGCTCGATCGCCGTTGGGATCGCAGCCCCCAAGGCGGTGTCCAACCACCAATCCTTGATCGGCGCAGTCGATTCCGAATTAAGGGTCGAAGCCGATGCGGGTGCAGCCTCCAGGGCACTGTTCGGTGGCAGAGCTAGATCATGCTCGTCGTGGCAGTGCGGCGCGCTCGGCAGTGGCTCGAATCTGTCGAAGATCAAGTCCCCGCGGATGTCAGCCGTGTAGTTTAAACTTCCAAATCTGACCTGACGGCCAGGGGCATAGCTTTCGATCTGCTCCAGATGGCCAAGTGAATTGGCCCGCAGTGTAAAGCCGCCGAAGAAAGAGATCTGTCTGGGGAGATAAGTTTCACCCTGGACCGCATCACTATCGATGATAGTAGGAGCCATCAAGCCTGACGGCGACGACACAGAGGAACTCTCAATGAAAGCACCATTGTCGGTGTCAAAACTGGTGGATCTCAGGTAGGGGGTCCCGAACTGTGCGTCTAGGCCGGATGGTAACAGGAGGCAAGGGACATGAAGTTTTACCCAGGTTCGGGCCCTCTCGATGGAGGTAAAACCCTATGTCCTGCTTGATTAATATTGATGATATGGGTAGTACAAGAGTAGATCTACCACGAGATCGGAGAAGCTAAACCCTAGAAGCTAGCCTATGGTATGATTGTTGTTCTGTATGTTGTCCTACGGACTAAAACCCTCCGGCTTATATAGACACTGGAGAGGATTAGGGTTACACAAAGTCGGTTACAATGATAGGAGATCTACATATCCGTATCGCCAAGCTTGCCTTCCACGCCAAGGAAAGTCCCTTCCGGACACGAGACGAAGTCTTCAATCTTGTATCTTCATAGTCCAGGAGTCCGGCTGAAGGTATAGTCCGGCCATCCGGACACCCCCGAATCCAGGACTCCCTCACTCATCAACTACTTTCCCAATACCCACATGTTATCAATCCTTCTCATGCAATGTTTGAGGTTGAAACTAATGCATAAAAACTGGGTATGAAAGGAATATGATCAAAGTGTGAACTTGCCTGCAATGTTGATGAAGATGATTCGCACTCAAACTCTTGATAGTTCTACTCGTCACACTCTGGTCAATCTATCGTAAGCAAGCAATAGTAACCACACATAAGCAATCACTCAAAAATCGGAGAGAACAAAGAAAGCAATTCGGAAAACGTCAAAACCAAGCAATAACTCTTGCAACATAAAACAATTTCTAACAGTACCAAAATAAGTGAATTTGGACTTAGCAGAAAATTTAGGTCAAGAGCTTCAATTTGCAAAAAGAATCAACTAAATCGGAGTTATGTAACTCAAGTTATGATCAAACGAAGTTTGAATTCAAATATGATCTAATTCAAAATTTAAACTTTCAAAAACAAGTTTAAGTTGTTTTACTGGATAGAGGGGATCATAACGAAGACGTGGGTGTTGGTTTCATCGAATTCCGACTAACGAGCAAAAAGTTATGAGCGTTTGAAGAATAGGGGCTAAACTATAAAATAAAACAACTACAACTAGGTCCCTGGCGTAAATAACCAGAAGATGAAAAGACTAAATAACGAACGCTCGTTTATAAGATCTAAATAGTGGATGTTCGCTGTTTAATAAAACCCTAAAAAATAGATCTAGTCTAGGTTTTTTTAAAACGAACCTAAAGAAAAAGGACCGGGGTCGGTTTATACCGGTTCGCGGTGGTTCGAAGAAAACCGACGGTTCGTGGAGCGGATCGAACCGGCGAGCTCCGGCGAGGCGGCCCGGTGCTCCGACGGGCGGCTCCGGTCGTCGGAGGAGACGGCGAGGCGCACGGGGAGAGGCGGCGCGGGCGACGGGTGCGCTGGGGGCGCCAGCGCCGGTCGGAGGTGGCGGTGGGGTCAACGGCGTCGCGGGCGGCGCGATGCGGAGCAGCGGCGGCGGCGCGATGCGAGAGGAGGAGAGGAGAGGCGACGGGGCTGCGGGATTTATAGGGGGAGGGGAGGCGTGGGCGAGGGGGCAGGCAGAGGCGGTGGCGGGAGCCCGTGCGGAGCACGGCGGCGCTGGCGTGCGGCAGCCGGTCTCCGACCGGAGGTCGGGGACGGCGCGGTTGGGCTGGGCCGTGGCCTGGCCCGGTTGGCTGGGCCGGTCCAGTCAGGGAAGAAGTTTTTTTCAACATTTTCCAGATAATTAAAATAATAATAAAAACAAATTAAATGAAAATTTTATATAGGCATATAATATATCAAAATTTTCAGAAAAAGAATGTCTACGACATGAACATTTTTCTAGTGTTAAATAAAATACACACAAATTCTAATAATTCAAAGAGTGCTACAGGTGTAATAAAATCCAATAAAAATTAATTTAAAATACAAAAATGATTTCAAACTTATTTATCTCCAATTTTCTAATGTAGGGAATCATGTTACCCTAATTTCCATGTATTTTATTTTTGGAGAAAAATAATTTGAATAAAACTCCAATAAATCCAAATTGAAAATAAATTCAAAAGAACTTTGAATTTAATTCTTTTAAAACTTCCAACTCATATCTCATATATTTTGAAGAAGTCATTTTATCTTCTCTCATGAAAATCACTGAGTTGCTTGAAGTTTCAGAACTGGAAATATTTTCAAATGAAATTCAAATATTTTCAACAACCATTTTCATTTGATTTAAATGGAAGAAGTCATGTCATCTTCTCTCTAGGGTTTTGTGTTGAAAAGAATTTGAATTCATGGAGATCAAAATGCAACAATGAAAGTTTGGGAAAGTCCTTCTATTCCCTCTCATTTAACTTTCAAAAGTTTCGAATTTCACTCAATCAATCACACAACAATCAAGTAACCAATCAAATCTATCTATTTAATATAACATTCCAAAATTTAGAATTTTGGGATGTTACAGTAAGTCTTCAGGTGACTTCTGAACCTTCACAAACTTGGTCACTCGGCTATGCACAATTCCTCTTGGATGCTCTAGACCTTGACGCCTAACCGTCTGGAAGAAGCACAGTCTTCAAAGGTAACAAGCGTCGGATCCACGCAGGATCAATCTCTTCAGTGATGCTCAATCACTTGGGGTTTGTAGGTCTTTGGGTTTGGGTTTTCCTCACTTGATGATTTTTGCTCAGAGTCCTCGGAGGATGGGATGCTCTCAAATGACAAGTGTCAGTTTCTCTCGGAGCAGCCAACCAGCTAGTGGTTGTAGGGGGCGGCTATTTATAGCCTAGGGAGCAGCCCGACATGATAAGACATAAATGCCCTTCAATGATATGACCGTTAGGTGGATAGATATTTTGGGACAGCTGGCGCATAGCACAGCAACGGTCGGAAATTTTTAGTAGTAAAATCCTCAGGGCTATCATGTTCCTCACTGTGTAGCCAATCCGCACTAGCGAATTCCTAACTCCTCAGTCAGAACAAATTCCTCAGAGACCAGAAGAACTTCATCTGTGTCACTGAAGAATATGACTGAACTGTATGAGATTTCCAATGGCTTCACTCGAAGGGATTGGTAGGTGTAGGATTTTGAGTTGAGCATCACATGGAAATTTTTCCTTAGTATTTCCTCGACCCCCTTTAACAGTACGGTGTTTCCTAAGACTCAAGAAAGAGAAAATGAAACTACAAAAACAAAAGTCTTCACGCTTCATGTTCCTCGAATGAATAACAAGTCTTCAGGATTACACCGATTTCTTCACTTTCAAAGTCTTCAAAAACTTTTTAGAAATCCAAAGTCTTCAGTCAAAGAACTTCATTTTTAGGGGTCGACTTTCTCTGTAAATATCAAACTACTCATAGACTTATAGACCTGTGTAAACTCAAAAACACATTAGTCCCTTAACCTATAAGTCTTCAATACACCAAAATCACTAAGGGGCACTAGATGCACTTACAGTTCCGTTGTTGTTGCGAACCTTCTTGATCATCACTTCAAATTGATTTTGGGCCCTCCTAGCAAAGTTCTTGAAGATATTTTGGACCTGCGATTTATCATCAAGAAAGAACACCCATGTAAATCTTGAAAAATCATCAACTATAACAAGACCGAATGAGTTACCACCGAGACTTTTATAGGCTTTGGGACCAAAAAGATCAATATGAAGTAGCTCGAGCGGTATTCTCGTCAAACTGGTTTTCCTGCGGGGTGACTTCCTCCAACTGGTTTTCCTGCTTGACAAGCACTACAAAGTCTATCCTTGTCAAATATAACATCTTTTACTCCAAGGATATGATCACCTTTAATAAGCTTATCAAGATTTCGCATGCCCACATGACCTAGCCTTCTATGCCACAACCAGCCTTTAGAAGATTTAGCAATTAAGCAAGTTCTAGGTTGAGCCTTTTTAGTGAAATCAACAATGTAAAGATCATCTCTACATATACCGGTAAAGGCCATTTTATGGTTATCTCTATGAAACACTTGGCAATCTACTTCAGTAAATAGGACATTGAAACCAAAGTAAGCAAGTCTAGATACGGAAAGTAAATTGTAGCCAAGAGATTCAATGAGCATACCATTTTGTATGGAGCTATCCTGTGAGATGGCCACCTTACCAAGGCCAACCACCTTACCCTTTGAGTTATCACCGAAAGTGACATACGTTCGAGGGCCGTTGTTTTCAGCAAGCTCACGAAACATATCTTTGTCTCCGGTCATCAGTACATCCACTATCAAGGACCCATTCCTTTCCTCCAGCCATGTAACCGCGAAGATTAGCCATAAGACCAAAGTGTCTCATCGCATCATCAAGATCATAGTCACTATCATCATCCTCATTATAGTATCCATGTTCAACATCGTCATGTGATGGATCAACTCCTAGAGAGGGTAATTCATTAGAAGTATGACCGTAACAATGTTCATCTCTATGGATTCTAATGACTTCGGAAATGATATTGCTAATAATTCCAACATCTCTTTTTGCACTCGTAAGATTAGTAAGCTCAAATAAGCAATCACCAAACTTGGGATCATTAGAACTCATCTTACTCAAGGCAATAGACTTATGAAGAATCTCATCTAGGATTTTCAAGGAATAATTTGGGAATCATTCCTCAAGAAATCTCCATAAGGTGTAGGCACAATCAAAAGTAGGCGAGCTAGCAAGCAAGTTTCTAGGCAAACCTCTAATGATTAAATTGACGTTCTAAGATTACGGATCATGTCAATAGACTCATCAAGGGTAGGATGCAAAGGATCAACAATGCGAGAACAAGGAGTAGTAATGTACTTCGCCAAATGATATTCATTGAAGATCTCAACATCTCATTTTTCCACTCATGAAAATACTCTCCATCAAGAATAGGCACTCTACATCTAAGACTCCCCAATGTAGACTCATCACTCTTCCTCCAAAGGTGTTTAAACCAAAGCAATGGAGACCAATGCTCTGATACTAATTGTAGGATCGAGAAGAGGTGTCTAGAGGGGGGTGAATAGACTCTTAGCAAGAAAAGCTGTAATTTTTAATTTCTTTAAGTTGAAGCGGAGTTTTGGCACAATTTTGAACATTCACAATACATCTCAAGCAAGCATGACAAGAGTATATGAGCAGCGGAAAGTAAGTCATGCAAGTTGCAAGAATGTAAAGGGATGGTATTGGAGTGTGCAAACGCAATTGGAGACACGAAGATTTTTGGCGTGGTTCCGATAGGTGGTGCTATTGTACATCCATGTTGATGGAGACTTCAACCCACTAAGGGTAATGGTTGCGCGAGTCCATGAAGGGCTCCACCCACGAAGGGTCCACGAAGAAGCAACCTTGTCTATCCCACCATGGCCATCCCCCACGAAGGACTTGCCTCACTAGGGTAGATCTTCACAAAGTAGGCAATCTCGTTGCCTGTACAAACTCCTTGGTTCAACTCCACAATATTGACGGAGGCTCCCAAGTGACACCTAACCAATCTAGGAGACACCACTCTCCAAGAGGTAACAAATGGTGTGTTGATGATGAACTCCTTGCTCTTGTGCTTCAAATGATAGTCTCCCCAACACTCAACTCTCTCTCATAGGATAGGATTTGGTGGAAAGATGATTTGAGTGGAAAGCAACTTGGGGAAGGCTAGAGATCAAGATTTATGTGGTTGGAATGAAGTATCTTGACCTCAACACAAGTGTAGGTGGTTCTCTCTCAAAAAAATGTATGTTGGAAGTGTAGGCATGTTCTGGTGGCTCTCTCCATGAATGAAGAGTGGGTGGAGGGGTTTATATAGCCTCCACACTAAACCTAACCGTTACACACAAATCACCAAACTCGGTGGGACCGAATCATACAACTTGGTCAGACCAATTTAGTTCATAATGTGACCGTTAGGGTTTTTCGGTGGGACCGACTTGATCAACTCGGTGGGACCGATGTGCTAGGGTTAGGGTAAAGCCTCATATCGGTTGGACCCATTACACAAATTCAGTGGGACATTTTGGTAATAAGCTAAACAGAGAGTTGGCCAAGCAAACTCGGTGGGACCGATGTCATGTTTCGGTGAGACCGAAATTAATGCAATAGGCAACAGAGAGTTTGCAAGCCCATCTCGGTGAGACCGAGATCCCATCGGTGAGACCGAATTGATTAGGGTTTCCGGCAGTGACTGTGTCAAGAGAACTCGGTGACGCCGGATAGATCAAATCGGTGGGGCCGAGTTTGACTTTTGGTTTGGGATATATTTGGGTATGAGAAAGTGGTTGAGGGTTGTGGAGCATCTCACCAAGCACTTTGAGCAAGAACCTCATTCAGCAACACCTCATCCCCTCTTAATAGTATTGGCTTTCCTCTGGACTCAATGTGATCTTGGATCACTAAAATGAAAAATGTAGAGTCCTGAGCTTTGAGCTTGAGCCAATCATTTGTCTTCATCATCTTGAAGGGATCCCACATCCTCTAGTCCATGCCACTCCACTTTTGGACTTATCTGAAATATGCTAGATGAAAGTATTAGTCCAACAAGAGATATGTTGACATTAATTACCAAAATCACCCGGGGAGCACTTGTGCTTTCAAAAACGCATCTTCTCAGCATCGGTGCAACCTGCGGTGGTCAACTCCCTTCCAATCCTACGGAGCCAGTCATCAGCAAATATTGGCTCGGTGCTACTAGAAAACACAGGCGGCTGCAACCTCAGAAAACGGGCTAAGTTTGTCAACTAGAGGTGGTGGCGGTGGGTTGTTGTTATTGTTGTTCTTGTTGCCTTGGTTCTGGACTAGTAACTGCATCAGGGTATTCTGCTGTTGGATCAACTGTGTGAGCTCCGGTGGGAAGGCAAACCCGGGGTCACGTCTCGGAGGCATCTGATGGGTTTATAGGGGAGAGATTAGAATAGAATGAGGTCTGATGAGAAAACACTACCCATATGCACATGAGACAAACACATTCATATCACACCAATCAATTCAAACAAGGGCATACAATCGATCTAACTACCGTTACAGTGCTCGGACTATTACTATATACATGGGGGAGTGCTACTAATAATATGGTAGTCGACTAGAAATTTTGATCGGTGGAAGACTCCATGATATCCGTTCCAGCTTCGTCTTCATAGTCATCGTCACTACTGTCGGGGTCGGAGTCGGTGTCGTCGATGATGATGTAGTCCTTGGGATGGTCATCATCTCCTCCTGGCGCGGGGTCTCCCATGAATACTCTGAGCTTCCTTGTCAGGTCGTCATTCTTCTCCACTAGTATTGTGATTTCTTCCTCATATCCGTCGCGTGTAGACTTGAGTTCCTCTTCAAGCTCCATGTTCCTAGTCATCAACTTCTTTAGATCTATCATGCTCGCGCACATCTGGTTCTCCCGGCGGCGAATGTGCTAGTTTAACTCCTGGATGTAGGCTGCAATGGACTTGTCCCTTGCTGATCATCTCTCATTGCTCATCTCGGCGCCCACATATCTGATAGATGGTGTCCTTAAGATCCTTGTGATAAACTTCGCCAATTCGTCCCATGGCGATGTGGGCTGTCGTGCTCTTTCCTAGACTCTAGGTTGGTGCATCAAAGGAAAATTCTAGGGGCTCAGTAACTGATGTGAATGTCCTTCCTGGAACTTGAACTCGAATCATCCAACGCTCCTCTTCTGGTAAAGTGGCGGTGTAGGTACCAGTGAAGCTTGGTATTCCGATGTTCAGGTACCTAGTGACTTCCTTCAAGTGTCTCCCAAAAGGTGTGTCTTCATCCGGTTGTGCAAACTTGTTCCTTGATCCTGCCATCCTATAGTGTGGAAAATGGAGAGGAGTTAGAAATGAGTAGATAAGAGTGACCTATGGCTTATCTTAGTGGTCGTGTCCAACATTCAGTGTGTGCTCTGATACCATCATGTAGCGATCTGACCTCAAATGGTCAAATCTATGTGCATAAGTGTCATCCCTGGATCGCTAATGCTGACACACACAGTACTTCGAAGGATTTATAACAGAGTAGCAATCACACACTTATTACATCGATAGTCTCAAGAGAGAACTTAATACAATAATATGTCTTAAGGCCATCTAATTAAGATAACAACGGAAGGCTTGGAAGATAAAGTGAGTCCATCAACTCCAACGGCATAGCTGAGTGCAAGACAACGACCTAGCGCACCTTACTCTCCATCTAAAAAGTCTGCAACATGATATGTTGCAGCCTGAAATGGGTCAGCACATGGAATATGCTGGCAAAATAACATAGTAGAGCAATGAACAAGTAAATGTTATCACTACATGCATATATGGCTGGTGGAGGCTCTAAGGTTATAATGTTTTTGCGAAAAGCAATTTTTTCCGTACAACAAAGGAATATATTTTTATTTAACTATCATGGTAGTTGACAAACATTGAGAATGGTACCCCCATCTCAATCCCAATTAAAAAGTAATTAGTAACCCAACAAATTAATTTAGAGTGGTGAGATCAACATGATAATCCAAGAACCACATACTCAAGATGTCCATAACTGGGGACATGGCTAACCATGATTAGTTTGTACACTCTACAGAGGTTTGCACACATTTCCCCACAAGACTCGATCTCCTCCATTGGATTTCTCGCACTACATGGTGTTTGAGAAACAGATGACCGAGACACGGTCTTTCAGAAACATTAACTCTTTACTCTAGGTAGACAGTACCAACCTACATCCCCTACATCTGCTAGTCTACCACTGAAAGAGGTCATGCAACATACTTAACTATGCTAGAGCCCATAATAGCTTGTGGCTGCACACGGAAGTTTCTAGCATGAGTAATCTTATGATCCCTTCGAGCCTGGGTGGCAAACCAAAGGACAACACTGGTATATATCCCCAGGTGCCCGCAACCAATCCACCGAGATGTGTATTTAAGTAGTCACCTTAAGTTAACCGTTAATTAACAATCTCACATATGTCATGGATCACTCAAACCAAACCACGTCTACGAGCATAGCATGGCAACCTAAGCATAACGTAGAAGTAACTCCCAAAGGTTTGATTATAAAAGGGCAATAGGTTCTACCTCATCATCTACTTCCCAATACCCACAAGTTAATCACATCCTAATCATGTAGTGTTTGAGGGTTGAAACTAATGCATAAAACTAGGTATGAAAAGAGTATGATCAATGTGTTACTTCCCTTGTTGACAATCCGCAAACCCTAGAGACTCATAGTAGCACGCTTCGCACTCCGGAAATTCTATCGCAAACAAACAATAGCATACATAAGCACTCAAGAATAGATGCAAGGGTAAAACTCAACTAAGAAGATCCAATCTGAAAGTTCAACTGAAGAGCTTCAATTTGCAAAAAGAATCGATCGAATCGGAGCTACGGAACTGAAACTACGATCAAAAGAACTTCAAATTCAAATCTGCTTGAAACCAAATTTTAAATTGTAAAAATCATGTTTAAGCTGTTTAACCGTAAAGAGGGCTTCGAGATGAAGATTTTGGTGTTGGTTTCACTGGATTTGGACGAACGGTCGAAAAGTTGCGAGGGTTTGAAGATCAGGGGCTAATGTGCGATAAAAATAATCACGGATAGGTCCCTGGCGAAATTAAAACAGAAAAAAGAAAAATCTATCAGACGAACGCCCGCTAACAGAGGCAAACGAATGAATTCGTTCGTTAAAACGAACTAACGAATGAACGTTCGTAAAATAAACTAATCGAGAAAAACCGAACTGATCTAAATAAAATAAAAAACAATCTAGGGTCAACAAAAACCGGGCGGTTTTATACCTAAAACCAAAAAAACCAGCGGGCGGCGGTGGCTCAGCCGCGCGGGTGGCATGAGGCGGCGCGGGCGTAGGGCTGCGGGGGTGGGGCGAGACGCAGCGGCAGGCGGGCGACGCAAGGGCGGCGATGGAGTGGGCGCTGCAGCAGCTGCTTGCGGCAGCGGCAGGCGGGGTGGGTGGGGAGGGGCGGTGGCGGCGCGGCGGGAGTTATAAAGGCTCGGGGGGGGGGGGGCGCGGACACGGCGTCCATGGCGGCGGCGGCGTGGTGCGCTGGGCTGTGGCCCGCTCGGGCGACGCGGTTTTTTTTAAAATAAAATAAATTCCACCGAAAAGGAAAAATCTAATTAAATATAAAAAAATCTAAAAATGCCAAAGACAATTTTCATCGTCTAAATAAAATATTTAGAACGAAGTGAACATTCTCTTGGCCTAAAATGCAATTTTGTAAAATGCATATTTTTCTAATTCGAATAAAATATCAATAAAATCCAAATAAAATTGTTTATTTGATTTTAATATTTTTCCTCCAATATTTCCGTTATTTTGGAGAAGTCATATTATCTCCTTTCTTTTATTTTTAATATTGGAAATATTAATTGGAGGGAAAAATAATTAAAACCAAGATGATTGAGGGAGTCCTGGATTAGGGAGTCTCCGGACAGCCGGACTATATCCTTTGGCCGGACTGTTGGACTATGAAGATACAAGATTGAAGACTTCGTCTCGTGTCCGGATGGGACTCTACTTGGCGTGGAAGGCAAGCTAGGCAATACGGATATGGATATCTCCTCCTTTGTAACCGACCTTGTGTCACCCTAACCCTCTCCGGTGTCTATATAAACCGAAGGGTTTTAGTCTGTAGGACAACAATCACAACATACAATCATACCATAGGCTAGCTTCTAGGGTTTAGCCTCTCTGATCTCATGGTAGATCTACTCTTGTACTACCCATATCATCGATATTAATCAAGCAGGACGTTGGGTTTTACCTCCATCAAGAGGGCCCGTACCTGGGTAAAACATTGTGTCCCCTGCCTCCTGTTACCATCCGGCCTAGACGCACAGTTCGGGACCCCCTACCCGAGATCCGCCGGTTTTGACACCGACAATGATCCTCCTTTCAATATTTGAGAAAAACTCAAATATGAAAATAAACGAAATCCCCAACTCTCTTCGTGGGTCCTTATGTTGCTTAGAATTTCTAGGATCAAAACCAAAATGCAAATAAAATATGATATGCACATGATGACCTATATATAACATTCCAAATGGAAAATTTGGGATGTTACATTATGTCTCGACAATTTCGAGACTCCTCGTCATGTCCGTGATCTCATCCGGGACTCCAAACAAACTTCGGTTCATCAAAAACACGAAACTCATAATACAAATCATCATCGAACGTTAAGCGTGCGGACCCTACGGGTTGGAAAACTATGTAGACATGACCGAGACACATCTCTGGTCAATTACCAATAGAGGAACCTTGATGCTCATATTGGCTCCTACATATTATACGAAGATCTTTATCGGTCAAACCGCATAACAATATACGGTGTTCCCTTTGTCATCGGTATGTTACTTGCCCGAAATTCGATTGTCGGTATTGTCATACCTAGTTCAATCTCATCACCGGCAAGTCTCTTTACTCGTTCCGTAATGCATCATCCCGTGACTAACTCATTAATCACATTGCTTGCAAGGCTCATAGTGATGTGCATTATCGAGAGGGCCTAGAGATACCTCTCTGATACACGGAGTGGAAAATTCTAATCTCGATCTATGCCAACTCAACAAACACCATGGGAGACACCTGTAGAGTATCTTTATAATCACCCAGTTACGTTGTGACGTTTGATAGCACACAAGGTGTTCCTCTGGTATTCGGGAGTTGCATAATATCATATTCTGAGGAACATGTATAAGTCATGAAGAAAGCAATAGTAGAAAAACTAAACGATCATTATGCTAAGCTAACAGATGGGTCTTGTCCATCACATCATTCTCTAATGATGTGATCCCTTTCATCAAATGACAACACATGTCTATGGCTAGGAAACATAACCATCTTCGATTAATGAGCTAGTCAAGTAGGGGCATACTAGGGACACTCTGTTTGTCTATGTATTCACACATGTACTAAGTTTCCGGTTAATACAATTCTAGCATGAATAATAAACATTTATCATGATATAAGGAAATATAAATAACAACTTTATTATTGCCTCTAGGGCATATTTCCTTTAGTCTCACACTTGCCCTAGAGTCAATAATCTAGATTACATAGTACTGATCCTATCACCCATGGAGTCTTGGTGCTGATCATGTTTTGCTCGTGAGAGAGGCTTAGTCAACGGGTCTACAACATTCACATATGTACGTATCTTGCAAATCTCTATGTCTCCCTGCTTGACTTGATCACGGATGGAATTGAAGCGTCTCTTGATGTGCTTGGTTCTCTTGTGAAATCTGGATTCCTTTGCCAAGGTAATCACACCAGTATTGTCACAAAAGATTTTCATTGGACCCGATGCAATAGGTATTACACCTAGATAGAATATGAACTCCTTCATCCAGACTCCTTCATTTGCTGCTTCCGAAGCAGCTATGTACTCTGCTTCACACGTAGATCCCGCCACGATGATGTCTACTACACAACCTTCTTCTTGTAGACGTTGTTGGGCCTCCAAGTGCAGAGGTTTGTAGGACAGTAGCAAATTTCCCTCAAGTGGATGACCTAAGGTTTATCAATCTGTAGGAGGCGTAGGATGAAGATGGTCTCTCTCAAGCAACCCTGCAACCAAATAACAAAGAGTCTCTTGTGTCCCCAACACACCCAATACAATGGTAAATTGTATAGGTGCACTAGTTCGGCGAAGAAATGGTGATACAAGTGGTATATGGATGGTAGATAGTATTTTTGTAATCTGAAAATATAAAAATAGCAAGGTAACTAATGATAAAAGTGAGCGTAAATGGTATTGCAATGCGTTGAAACAGGGCTAGGGTTCATACTTTCGCTAGTGCAAGTTCCCTCAACAATAATAACATAATTGGATCATATAACTATCCCTCAACATGCAACAAAGAGTCACTCCAAAGTCACTAATAGCGAAGAACGAACGAAGAGATTATGGTAGGGTACGAAACCACCTCAAAGTTATTCTTTCCAATCAATCCGTTGGGCTATTCCTATAAGTGTCACAAACAGCCCTAGAGTTCGTACTAGAATAACACATTAAGACACAAATCAACCAAAACCCTAATGTCACCTAGATACTCCAATGTCACCTCAAGTATCCGTGGGTATGATTATACGATAGGCATCACACAATCTCAAATTCATCTATTTAACCAACACAAAGAACTTCAAAGAGTGCCCCCAAAGTTTCTACCGGAGAGTCAAGACGAAAACCTGTGCCAACCCCTATGCATAGGTTCATGGGCGGAACCCGCTAGTTGATCACCAAAACATACATCAAGTGAATCACGTGATATCCCATTGTCACCACAGATACGCATGGCAAGACATACATCAAGTGTTCTCAAATCTTTAAAGACTCAATCCGATAATATAACTTCAAAGGGGAAACTCAATCCATTACAAGAGAGTAGAGGGGGACAAACATCATAAGATCCAACTACAATAGCAAAACTCGCGATACATCAAGATCGTATCACCTCAAGAACACGAGAGAGAGAGAGAGAGAGAGAGATCAAACACATAGCTACTGGTACATACCCTCAGCCCCGAGGGAGAACTACTCCCTCCTCGTCATGGAGAGCACCGGGATGATGAAGATGGCCACCGGAGAGGGATTGCCCCCTCCGGCAGGGTGCCGGAACGGGTCTAGATTGGTTTTTGGTGGCTACGGAGGCTTTTGGCGACGGAACTCCCGATCTATTGTGCTCTCTGATCGTTTTAGGGTATATGGGTATATATAGGAGGAAGAGGTACGTCAGGGGAGCCACGAGGGGCCCACGAGGGTGGAGGGCGCGCCCTAGGGGGGTGGGCGCGCCCCCTACCTCGTGGCTCCCTCGTTTCTTTCCTGGCGTGCACTCCAAGTCTATCAGGTTGCTTTCCTTCCAAAAATAAGTTCCGTGAAGTTTCAGGTCAATTGGACTCTGTTTGATTTTCCTTTTCTGCGATACTCTAAAACAAGGAAAAAACAGAAACTGGCACTAGGCTCTGGGTTAATAGGTTAGTCCCAAAAATCATATAAAATAGCATATAAATGTAGTTAGATCCAATGGAGCTCTCTTCCCTGAACGAGCTCTTGGATCGCATCGCCGCCCTGGGAGTCACTATAGACTATGATCAGATTGGGCCTAAACCCGATCTGAGAGAGATCAACTCCCCCCAGGTCACCCTTCACATTGCAGTGGTGGAGGAACAATGCGGCAACCCTTTATCTATCTTAAGGACTAGATATGTCCGGATTCCCGATCCCTCCAAGCCGGATACCCGCGGAGGGGAGGACGTCACTCAAGACCTGAACCTAGAGTCAGGTAGCGGGCTAGATTTATTGGAAAACCTCCAAGAATCCAAACCTCCAAGTTCGGAAACTCCTTGGCCCCTGAGTCTCAGATTGGGTGAGGATTCGGGTTCAATTCCACCCACCCACCCAAACATAAGCGATCTATCCCAAATTAGGCAAGAGCCCGAAGAAATAGTACACCATTACTGGGCCAGATTCCTCCTGGTCATGAACAAGATAAAGGACTGCCGCGAGGAAGACGCAATTTCATTCTTTTGCAATAATTGCACAGACAAGGGAATCCTCAACGCCATAAGTCGCCGTGAAATTACACGCTTTGCTGACTTGGTGTCCATAGTACAAAAGTACTGTGCGATGGAAAGCGCCGGGAAAACCGAAATAAAATTTTGGGATAATCCGGCCGTGAATACAAAACCAGTTCGAAATAAAAGGGTGCATTATCACAATACACCTAGGTTAACTACCAAAAAGCAAAAGCCCTCTACAGGGCAAGGAACCGTACTGGAGGGATGGCTGAACAGACCCTGCAAAATTCATAGTATAGCGGATGCAATACCAACGCACATCCTTAGAGCATGTTGGATACTCCGGCAGGTGGCCAAAAGTGGTGAAGATCTACTCCTCCCAAATACCGCAGAGCACCATCCCGTGGACAACAATACGGTGTTAACGGTCTTTGAGACCTTTGCATCAAATAATAGACGCAAGCGAACACTCCACAGCATGGCCGAAATCTGCCACGTAGCAGAAATAAATACTTGGAGTGACACGGCTATTACCTTCAATGCCAGTGACGAACCTAAATTCCGAACAGCCCGAGCACCAGCCGCACTGGTCCTCAGTCCAATCATGGACGACTTTCGACTCACCAAGGTACTCATGGACGGCGACAGCGGATTAAACCACATCTATGAGGAAACTCTTCAAAAGATGGAAATAGACTGGAGCCGCATTGAGCAAAGTAGCACAACCTTTAGAGGAATCATCCCCAGTCGGGAAGCACGCTGTGCTGGGAAAATCATACTAGATGTGGTATTCGGCACGCCGGATAATTACAAGTCCGAAGAAATTACATTCCAAGTGGCCCCGTTCAGCAGCGGATACCATGCTTTATTAGGGCGGGAGGCGTTTACAATCTTCCAAGCCATACCCCATTACGGGTACATGAAGCTCAAAATGCCCGGGCCCAACGGAATCATCACTCTTGCTAGTGATCCGGACATAGCACTCCGCGCCGAAAATAAGACAGCCGCACTGGCCCTCGAGGCACTATCCGAAGCCCTAGCGGCCGAGGAACTAACTGCGCTGCGCTCCACGGTGAACAGGGACGACGTGATACTCGATAAAAGATCCAAGTCCACCTCCTTTAAACCGGCGGACGAAATAGTCAAATTCCAAGTTCATCCAACGGACCCTACAAAAACAGCTTCCATCGGGGCACAATTAAGCCCTGATGTCGACGCCGCACTGCGAGAGTTCCTACGCGAGAACTGGGACATTTTTGCCTGGCACCCTTCAGACATGCCAGGAATCCCACGCAGGCTGGCCGAGCACAGCCTAAATATCCTAAAAGGATTCAAGCCAGTCAAGCAGGCCCTTCGACGTTTCTCTGAACCTAAGAGACAAGCCATGGGAGAGGAACTAGCCAAGCTATTGGAGGCCGGATTCATCAGAAACATAAAACATCTGGACTGGCTAGCAAACCTGGTGATGGTACCAAAGAAGGACAAATCCTGGCGCTTGTGCGTCGATTTTAAGGACCTTAACAAGGCCTGCCCAAAGGACCCCTTCCCCTCCCCCGCATCGATCAAATCATCGACGCTACCGCAGGACACGATTCATTATGTTTCCTCGATGCATACTCCGGCTACCATCAAATTAAAATGGCAGAGCCAGACCAAGCCAAAACGGCATTCATCACACCATACGGCCCATTCTGCTTCAACACAATGCCCTTCGGGCTCAAAAACGCCGGCGCAACATATCAGCGCATGATTCAGACATGCCTGGCAAACCAAATCGGCAAAACAGTGGAGGCATATGTAGATGACGTGGTCGTCAAAACCAAGCATGTCAAATCTCTAGTAGACGACTTGAGGCTTACATTCGATAACCTCCGAACATATGACATCAAGCTCAATCCGGAAAAATGCGTTTTCAGCGTACCAGCCGGAAAGCTCCTGGGATTCATTGTCTCCAGTAGAGGTATTGAAGCTAATCCGGCCAAAATCCGAGCGTTGTCACAGTTGGCTACCCCAACAGACCTCAAACATATACAAAAATTGACCGGATGCGTGGCGGCTCTAAGCCTCTTTATCTCCCGCTTGGGAGAAAAGGCATTACTCCTTTATCGCCTCCTCCAGTGCACCGAACACTTCGAGTGGACGGACGCCGCCATGGCCGGACTCAACGAAATAAAATCCATATTGGCAACAAACCCAGTCTTGGCCGCGCCAAACATTGGCGAACCAATGCTATTATACATTGCGGCAACTCATCAAGTAGTAAGCGCAGTGCTCGTCGTCGAGTGAGAAGTGGACGGACACAAATTCCCCCTTCAAAAGCCGGTTTACTATGTGTCCACTGTCCTTACTCCATGCAAATCACGGTACCCGCATTATCAAAAGATAGTGTACGCGGTATTTATGGCATCCCGGAAGCTGCGACACTACTTTCAAGAGTGCTCGATAACGGTAGCCTCGGAAGTACCACTTAACGATATTATAAACAACCGCGACGCGACGGGTCAGATTGCCAAATGGGCCATCGAGCTCCTCCCGTTCGACATAACTTACAAGCCACGGCGAGCTATTAAGTCGTAAGTTTTGGCTGACTTCGTCGCCGAGTGGACGGAAGCCGAACTCCCTAAGGAGTACGGCACATATTCAAACTGGATCATGCACTTCGACGGCTCCAAAATGTTGGCTGGTCTGGGGGCTGGCATCGTTTTGACGTCCCCAACAAGAGATACCATTCAATACGTACTACAGATAATGTATATGGACTCCAACAACGCAGCCGAATATGAGGCCCTTCTGCATGGTCTCCGGATGGCAGTATCCATGCGCATTCAACGCCTAGAGGTGCGCGGGGATTCGAACCTCGCGATATCCCAAATAAATGGAGACTTTGATGCCAAGGATCCGAAAATGGCAGCTTATCGCAATGCCATCCTAAAAATGTCAGCTCGGTTCGAGGGGCTCGAATTTCACCATGTGACTCGGGAAAACAATCAGGCGACGGATATCCTCGCCCGCATCGGTGCAAAACGCGACGCGGTCCCTCCCAACATATTTCTGGAAAGGCTCTTCAAGCCATCCGTAGCATGGGAAGGGGACACCCGTAACAATAGTCCGGATCCGGCCAAAATACCCGATTCCAAACTCTCTGACACAATCGGAGGCTCCGCCACCGAAATAACACATTCAGCCCACGAAATAATGGCCACTATTGCCCCATGGACAGAACCATTCCTGGCCTACCTAACTAGACAGGAACTTCCGGAAGACCAAAATGAGGCATGCTGCATAGTGCGGCGATCCAAGGCCTACAGGGTCCATGAGGGAGAATTGTACAAGAAAAGCACTACCGGAGTCCTTCAAAGGTGCATCTCCGAAGAGGAAGGGCGGAACCTTTTGGCAGAAATTCACGCCGGACTCGGCGGTCATCACGCCGCAGCCCGGGCTCTTGTAAGCAAGGCCTTCCATACAGGATTCTATTGGCCAACGACCCGGGCAGATGCACGAGACTTGGTCCAACATTGCGCCGGTTGCCAGCTCTTTGCAAATCAAAGCCACATGCCACCCACTGCCCTCCAAACAATCCCCATTACATGGCCCTTCGTGGTCTGGGGGCTTGACATGGTTGGACCCCTTAAAGGGGGAACCCACAAGAAAAAATACTTATTGGTCATGGTGGATAAATTCACCAAATGGATAGAGGCTAAACCGGTTAAAACAGCCGAATCCGGACCGGTGATAGATTTCATATCCGGGGTTGTACACCGTTACGGCGTCCCCCACAACATCATCACTGATAACGGCACGAACTTCACGGTCGACGAGGTAAAACTTTGGTGCAGGCGAATGGGCATCATGGTTGATTATGCTTCAGTCGATCACCCACAAACCAACGGTCAAGTCGAACGAGCAAACGGTCTTATAATGAGCGGCATTAAACCCAGATTAGTGCGTTCCTTAACGGAGTCTGACACACACTGGGTAGAGGAGCTCGACTCCGTACTCTGGGGGTTGCGGACCACGCCGAATCGTAGTACCGGATATACACCGTTTTTTATGGTGTATTGCGCAGAGGCAGTCTTGCCCTGTGACATAATTCATGACTCACCTCGAGTACGCATGTACGAAGAAAGATAAGCCAAGCTCGATCGGCAGGACAGTCTGGACACCTTGGAGGAAGAGCGCGACGTAGCCAAAGCTCGTTCCGCATTTTACCAGCAACATGCTCGCAGATACCAAAGCAGAGAAGTACGGGCCAAAACTTATAACGTTGGCGAACTAGTTCTACGACTGCCGGATAAGAAAAAGAACAAGCTCGAGCCCAAATGGGAAGGTCCCTTCGTTATCGACCAAGTTCTGACTGGTGGAGCGTACCAACTGCGGGATGCATCGACTAGTCGACTCGAGCCGAACCCATGGAACGCAACCAGGCTTCGAAGATTCTACGCCTAGTACCGGACTCTATGTTAGTCCCCTCCCTTTGTCCATTTTCTGCATATGCATCATCTGTCTTGTTTCCCTTTCTTTCTTTTATTTCTCTAGGCCTTCAAGGGTCTCCTTGTGCCTCACTCGTACATTACAGATGCGCTAGCCGCACTCTTCATACCTCGGGGCTTCTTTCACAGAAGCTTAAATTATTTACCTGGGCCTCACGCCCAACACATGTGTTATACTTCCGCATGTACCTTTTTTCACCATTATATGCATTGATATGACTTAAGTTTTGGCCAAGCTGGGTTGCCTGGCTCTTGTATTTATGCCCTACGTTCCCGTTAATTCGGCTAGGGCATAAGGGGAGCACCTCTGTGATTGTTACCGCCGGGTCAGCCGGATGTGTACCTCAGACTGGGTGAAGCCGAAAGCTAGCGTTCTTAAGGGAATATTCAGTCGGTGAACAAAAGATGAGTTTTATTTATTTTCCATATCTGCCCCCCAGATTCTTTTTCTATGCTTCTTATCGCAGTCCGGACATGCACTTTAGGGCATGCTTACCCAGGGAAAGGAACCCTTAACGGAACTATTCTCCCTGGAAGATGTTTCTTACTACCCGTGTAATATAACATAACTAGTTGGGCACTTGTCTGATAAAGCACTAATGACCCCTACGCCTGGTCTCCACGCATGCCCTGGTTCTTACATAACCGAGAGGGAATTCGGATACACTTGGGACCGTCGGGTCCCGAGGTTCAAGCGAAAAGGTCCGCCATGACAAACGATCTACAATCCGACTAGAAGGCATTATACATGTCACTTTAAATTACATAGTCAATTTGACTGGTTGAATTCCTCTTCAATACCATCCAATAGGCTGTCTAGTCTACAGTCCTGTTGGGAATACTTTGCGGCCAATTCTACTTGGCCGTACACTAAGCTCACAGGGATCTCCTTCCCATCGGGCCCCACAGGTCCGACTTCGGCCATGTGGTTCGGGTCAGCCTTCATGTACCGTGTCTTCACCATTGCCCAGGCTTCCCTGGCGCCCTGACGGCAAGCCAATATCTTCCATAATCGGAAGCGCCGCCGCGCTCCCTTCAGCTTTTCTACAAGCTCTCCAAGGCCTTCGGGTATGGAGACGGATGGCCACAAGGCCTGGGCGACACCTTGCATCACCTGCCGAACTCGTTCGTGCAGCTGTGAGAGCTCGGGAAGAAGGTCACCCGTTGAACCGGGCATTTCCTCGGCAGGACGACCTGTTAGCATACCTACAGACATAACTCTGTCAGCCAGCTTCCTCGCCGAACTCTTTTTCAAAGTTCGTTCAAGCACTTACTAAATATGCCACGTCGAAGCCGCCGATTCTCCTTAACAGAGTCCGACAGTTGGGCACGAACATCTTTTAGTTCCACGCCCAGCTTGGTGTTGGCATCTAGGAGATCATTCTTCTCCCGCCTCACCCTCGTAAGCACGCTCTCACCAGCCTTCAGCTGGCGTAGGAGCTGTTGCTTATCCGGATTTACTCCAGCGTCATCTGCAATTTTATCGTTAGATCTACATATACGCCGCATCCTATATGACACCTATCATTCGAAGGATATATTACCAGAGGGGGTCTCTTTGGGCTCCCCCGCCGTGGCCAGTGCGGCCTGAAGTTGGGCTCTGCACTCTTCCAGCTCCTGGGATAGTTGAGTATTCTTTTCGGTAAGAACCTGCATAACAAATGATCCTTAAATCAGTTATTCTAACTGCTTCAAGTCTCAGGGGCTACTGATATATATAATCACCAAATTTTCTCACCCGTATGTCTTTTACATACTACTCCGTGGCTCTGGCTAGACCATTTTGAGCGGCACGGTGGTACGCATCTCCCGAGTTGAAGGCATCCAATGCCTCTTACGAGAAACAAGTGTCACGAAGAACAGTCCGGCGACGCCTATGGTTCATGGCACTTTCCACCTCGGAATTGGTGGCGGACAGTTTATCCGCGTCCTCTGTCGGAGGAGCGCCCGGCGCACGCCTCGTATTCGTTCCCGCCTCCGAATCCAGCCTTGGAGCCTGGCTGGTAGAGGCGCGATTAGTAGCCTCTATGGGTATAGTCCGGTGAGCGCTCTTTTTCTTGAAAAGAAGGCATGGGCGTTAATATGCCTCTGAGAATAATGTCTTGCAATAAAGATGGCGCGCCGTACCGCTGCGCCGGTGTCTCAATCCGGATTGCGGGTCTTTTCAGCCTGCCTGGCCTCGCGGCCCCTTGTTGGCTAGTTGCCGCAGGCTCTGCCTTCCGCCTCGAGGACCTCCCCTGCAAAACACGGCTGTTATACGGCAATCAAAAACACGCAAGGACGGATCCCCTTTCGAAGTGCTGGGACTTCGGTCTCAGTCACCTGTGAGGCTGGAAGTAGCCCAGGATAATCGGCCGTAATGGCCACCAAAGCGTTGTCATTACTCAATTGGTAAATTACCCCATCAATCAGCTCCATAGATATGTCCGGATCCTCCTGGGAGGCCGGGTCAAGGGACCGTCCAGGGTCCTCGGGTTGTGGAGGGGGTTGTTTATCTCCTTTGTAGCCTGGCGCAGCTCCTGCGATGAAATCGCTAGGCTGAATACTTAACTACGGGAATATGAAACGGATGGGCGAGAAAATGTCTCCACTTACCCAGCTTAGAGGATTGTACATAGAAAATCCGCCCTGCGGGTTGACACGAAGGAATTCCTCCTCTTCTCCCTTGTACAAAGTGGATAAGATCTTTATTAGATCAGCAACCGATCCCGGCCCTTTGCGGCCGTGGCGGGTGGCGTCATCCTCCCCGTTGAAATCCCACATGGGGTGGCCTCTATATTGAAGCGGTTGCACCCCCCCGCATAATACATATGGCCATGACCTCGATCATGGTCAATCCGGATCGAGCTAAAAAACTTATCCGGCTCATCAGGTAAAGAACGTCCCTGTCATCTTCCTCCAGGGAGCTCCATGGACGCCAGCTCCGGCGCTTCTTCAAAGGGGCGTTGTCAAACTCAGGAAGGCCGATTCTAATAGGATCCGGGAGGGGGACGTCTTCTATATAAAACCATTCTGAAGGCCAATCTTTGGACGTCTTCTTTAGGGTTCCGGACAGGTATCCGGTCCCGGCAATACGCCACACTTCGGCTCCGCCCACTTGATATATTGACCCCTTCTGAGAATGGGGCACAAGGCAGAACAGTTTCTTCCATAGAGTGAAATGAGCCTCACAGCCCAAAAACAACTCGCAAAGGGCTACGAATCCCGCGATATGCAGCATGGAGGCAGGCGTAAGGTTATGCAACTGGAGGCCGTAGAACTCCAGGAGCCCCCGAAGAAACGGATGAATTGGAAATCCGAGCCCTCTAACCAAATAAGGGACAAGGCATACCCGCTCTCCCTTGGAGGGATTGGGAAGGCTCTCCGCTTGCTCTCTGCCATTATAGGTGGCAAGCCCGGCTCGAACCGGGACCATGTACACTGGGGGAAGAGATCCCTTGGTCTGAAGCATCACTAATTTGTTGTGCGGGATGGAACATCTCTCCCAATCTCCAGGCTTGGGGCTAGGGGAGCGAGAGGAGGAGCTGCATCGACCGGCCATGATGGAATGGATCTCTGTCGAATGCGCTCTGATGAAGGCTCGTCAAGGGAGGATGGTGTGATTTCGATCTGAATCCTCGTCTTTTTAATAGGCAGCTCATTCAAACAGCTAGGGGGGTAAATGTAAAAACACCCTGGCTCTTCACATTCGCTCGGCACGTGGAAAGTGGACATTATTGGCTGTGGAAGCCAAGGGGTGCAACATTCACAAGAGGTCGGACACTATTTCGACAGGTACACGGAATTTGGAGAGGAACCCGCCCTGCAATGCCGAAGACAATACTGCGCGCCGGACTGATCGTCATTGAAGCCTGGTTCGAGGGCTACTGTAACGCCCCGAGACCGATGTGCCAGTTGTCGTCCAGTTATTCGCCGTCATTGCCATGTCATTTGCTTGCGTGTTGCATCTTATCATGTCATCATGTGCATTGCATCATCATGTTTTCAAAACTTGCATTCGTCTCGGTCTCCTCGTTTCGTCTGTTGTCTGTTCTGAGCCCAGACACACTTGCACGTGCCCGCGGCATGTCCGGTTTATTATTTTATAAGTGGCCGGAAAATGTTCTCGGAATGGGTTGAAAGATGGCGTGCGGTGTTGTTATGTTGTTAGTAGGTCGCCTGCCAAGTTTCATCGCATTCGGAGCTCGTTTGATAGCCCAACCGTTAAACTATAGCAGCAATATAGCCGGTCTAACGTCACACATTTTCGGTCTCAGGAAACAGATGCCGGGCCCTCTCTCTCTTCTCCCCCTCGCAGTCTCGCCACAGCCCACCTAGTCCATCCTCCTTCCTCTCTTCGCTTCCGGAGTTGCCCGATGCGACCACACGGTCCGAAACCCTCTCTGCACAGTGCATCGAACCCCTCACGTGCGCGCCCGAAATTGTCCCGGACCCGACCCGGGCAGTCGTCACCGTTGGATCCGGATCATCCCCAAACGTCTACAAAACGTCACCGTTTTCTTATTTGGGCTTCCTAGCTATTTTATTCGCGATCGTCCGATTACGATCGGAGGGACGAGGTAGCCCCTAACCTAATCTGTGATGTATTTATACTCCACTCCTAGTCTTTTTGGACAAACCCTAAAATCTAGGAGATGTGTCCCGTCGCCCGCCGCCGCTTTCCAAATCCACATCGGGATCTCCTCCCGCAGCAACCGCACCTCCACCTCGTTCTCAGCACCGGTCCAACCAGCGCTCGCCCTACCACCATCGGCTCCATCCAGCCGCCGCTCCAGCAGGACCCCGCGCCCCCGCTCCATCCCTCCTTTCTCCCTGTTCATCTCGTTGCTCCCTCCCTTCTCAAATCTCTCTCTTTTCTCTCTTTCTACGCCAAAGCCGTGCCTCCCTTGAACCGTGGCTGTGGAGTCGGTTAACAGTCTCGCCGTGCCCGCCTTGCCTCGCTCATCATCGTCGCTGGAAACTCCAAGCCGCCTCCCTGTTCGAACCCTTCGTCGTGGATCGATTCCATGGCGCATGTCTTCCACCGGAGCAGCCCTCCCTTAGACCGTCCTTGCTCCTTCCCGTCTCCCCCGCAGCTTCCTCTCCTTCCTTCTCTCTCTCATGATCTCTCTCTCTCATGGCGTTCACAGGTAGCGCCATCTCCTCCCGGCACCAAGCCGCAGCGTCGCTGCCCATGGAGCTCCACCACCCACAGGATCCGGTGCCCCAAGGCACGATCCGTCCGTTCCAGCCGCCGCCGGACCGGCAAGTCCCTGCGCCTCTTCCGACGGAGCAGCCCGTCCTGCAGTCCCCTGCCTCCGTCGTGCCCTGCTTCTGCTCCTCCCGCTCGTCTTTGTGCGCGAGGAGGGCATTTCCTAAACGGCGCCCTCTGCGCCCGTTACTTTTGTATGTGCAATCGGGCGCACACCCACGTTTCGCACCTGGGCCGGCCCGCCTTACTCTTTTCTTCCCTTTTTTGTAAAATGTTTCAAACATAGTGCAAAGAGGAGATTCGAACCCTCCACCAAACAGGTTCCGTACAATACGTCAACCGCGCTAACCAACAGGGACAGCGTCCATTTTATGATTGATAGCATCTTTTATTGTTCTTCAATTAACTGATGTGATTCTGTTTTTTTGGCCGGTTTTCTTCTGTTTTTTTCTTTTTTCAATTTCGCGAACTTTTCTCGAGTTCACGAACATTTTTTTGTGAATCTTTTTTCAAATCCGATGAACTTTTTTTGAAAATCAATGAACTCCTTTCAAAATGTGATGAACTTTTTTTGAAATCGATCAACTTTTTTCCAAATTGATGAACTTTTTTTTGTGAACCTTTTTTGAATTCGTGAACTTTTTTCACCATCAATGAACTTTTTGCAAATCCGATGAACTTTTTTGTGAGAATCAATGAGCTTTTTAAAATTTTGATGAACTTTTTCAAATTCAATGAACTTTTTTTTCAAATTCCATGAACTTTTTCTTTAAATTTGATGAACTTTTTTCAAATTCAATGAACTTTTTTAAAATTCGATGAACTATTTTCAATTTTGATGAACTTTTTTCAAATTCGATGAATTATTTTCAATTTTGTGAACTTTTTTCTATACGGATGAACCTTTTTCCACATCAATGAACTTTTTTCAATCTGCGCTATTTATGAGTTCTTTTTCGGAATTTATATTTAAAAAAATCTATACAGCATATATATGTTATCTGCAGTATTGAATGGGTTAAATAGTACAGATTCCTGGTAGCAAACAAAATGCCGTGTCTGGTCTACTGGCTGCCATGGCGGAGTATTACTCTATGGGTGCCGGGATCGATTCCTCATGTGCACGGAATTTTTTGTTTGCGTTTGTTTTTCTAGCAAGGGTTAAATAGTACAGATTCCTCGTGGTGGGCCGGCCCGCTAGGCAACGCGCGTGCGCGCCGGTTTACCTCGGCGGCGCTTAAAGCGCCAGTTAGGAGCTCCCCGACCGCGTCTGCTCGACCGCGCCCCCTGGGCCGCCTCCACCGTCTAGCGCCAAGGCCCAGCGCGCCTCCCTTGTTCACCGTCGGCCTGGGCCTTGGGCCGAAGTGAGCAGTTCCCCTCCAGTCCCTCTACCCTGTGCATGTTGGGCTAGCCTCTGTTTCAGCCCAGTGTAGTTTTTTTAGATCTGTGATTTTGTCTATTTTCCAGGGTATTGTAGTTTTACAGAAAACCCCTTGAACTTCATGCATTTAATAACTTCTCAACCGTGCATCTTTTGCAAATAACTTATATATGAAACTTGCTTAGATTTTCATCTAGTTTAATAATATGCAACTTTCATCTATGTTTAAAATGTTTAAAATGCTGTTTGTTTAAATTTGCTTAAATAACCTGTTAAAATATTTTAATTCATAACTAAATAATCGTAGCTCCAAACCTAACAAATTTTATATGTAAATGGGGTAGAAAAATGCCTAGTTTAACATGGTGTACTTGTTTTGCATGCCTAACAACTCTAAAATTATGTTTAGGGCAGATCAGTACCAAACCTAATATATGCATATGAGGAGTTTCCGGAATTGTTGTTTGTTGTTTCCGGCCTCATTTAAACTTGACTAGATAGGTAGTTTCCATTTGCTTCACCCTCTTGCCATGCTAACAACATTTAATCTTGTTGGGTACATAAACGAGAGAGAACCAAATAAGTCATGTGGTGTTTTGTCGATATGCATCCCGATGCATATTGAGCTCCATTTAACTTGTACTATTGTTTGTGCATGTTGCCATGCCATGCCTCATTAAACCGGACATGCATCATACTTGGTTGTGCATCATGCCATGTCTATGTGGTGGTTGTTTACTATGTTGTGTGCTTCTTTCCGGTGTTTGCTTCTTCGGGTTGGATTCGATTACGTCGCGTTTCTGAGGACCCATTCGGCTTCGTCCGTGTGTCTTCTTCATGACTCGTTCTTCTTCCTTGCGGGATTTTAGGCAAGATGACCATACCCTCGAAATCACTTCTATCTTTGCTTGCTAGTTGCTCGCTCTTTTGCTATGCCTATGCTGCGATACCTACCACTTGCTTATCATGCCTCCCATATTGTTTGAACCAAGCCTCTAACCCACCTTGTCCGAGCAAACCATTGTTTGTCTATGTTACCGCTTTGCTCAGCCCCTCTTATAGCATTGTTAGTTGCAGGTGAAGATTGAAGTTTGTTCCTTGTTGGAACATGGAGATGTTGTTCCTTGTTGGAACATGTTTACTTGTTGGGATATCACAATATATCTTATTTATTTAATGCATCTATATACTTGGTAAAGGGTGGAAGGCTCGGCCTTATGCCTGGTGTTTTGTTCCACTCTTGCCGCCCTAGTTTCCGTCATATCGGTGTTATGTTCCTGGATTTTGCGTTCCTTACGCGGTTGGGTTATAATGGGAACCCCTTGACAGTTCGCCTTGAGTAAAACTCCTCCAGCAATGCCCAACATTGGTTTTACCATTTGCCACCTACCCCTTTTCTTTCCCTTGGGTTCTGCAGACTCAAGGGTCATCATTATTTTAACCCCCCCGGGCCAGTGCTCCTCTGAGTGTTGGTCCAAACTGTCAGCTGCCGGTGGCCACCAGGGGCAACTCTGGGCTGGCCTACCCGTACCTAAGACAATCTGAGTGTGCCCTGAGAAAGAGATATGTGCAGCTCCTATCGGGATTTGTCGTCACATTCGGGCGGTGTTGCTGGTTTAGTTTTACCTTGTCGAAATGTCTTGTAACCGAGATTCCGAGTCTGATCGGGTCTTCCCGCTAGAAGGAATATCCTTCGTTGATCGTGAGAGCTTGTCATGGGCTAAGTTGGGACTCCCCTGCAGGGTTTTGAACTTTCGAAAGCCGTGCCCGCGGTTATGGGCAGATGGGAATTTCTTAATGTCCGGTTGTAGAAAACCTGAAGTTGACCTTAATTAAAATACATCAACCGCGTGTGTTACCGTGATGGTCTCTTCTCGGTGGAGTCCGGGAAGTGAACACGGTGTTGGAGTAATGCTTGACGTAGGTTGTTCTAGGATCACTTCTTGATCATAGTTGTTCGACCGTGCTTTTGCGTTCTCTTCTTGCTCTCATTTGCGTATGTTAGCCACCAAATATGCTAGTCGCTTGCTGCAGCTCCACCTCATACCTTTTACCCTACCCATAAGCTTAAATAGTCTTGATCGCGAGGGTGTGAGATTGCTGAGTCCCCGTGACTCACAGATACTTCCAAAACCAGCTTGCAGGTGCCGATGAGACCGTGCAGATGACGCAACCAAGCTCAGGAGGAGCTCAATGAAGATCTTGTCCTTTGTGTTGTTTCGTTCTAGTTGATCAGTAGTGGAGCCCAGTTGGGGTCGATCGAGGACCTTTGTCGCGTTTGGGGTTCTTCTTTTATTTTGGTTCCGTAGTTGGACCTTGATTGTATCTGGTTGATTTAATTCTTTATTCATGTAATTGTGTGAAGTGGCGATTGTAAGCCAACTATGTATCTTTTTCCCTTATGTATTACATGGGTTGTGTGAAGAGTACCTCACTTGTGACATTGCTTTCAATGCGGTTATGCCTCTAAGTCGTGCTTCGACACATGGGAGATATAGCCGCATCGAGGGTGTTACAGCTACTAAGGGAGTCCTGGATTAAGGTGTAACACCCCTGATGTAACTTTCCCAATTTGTACTCCAACTCTTGCCGTTTCCGGCGTTAAGTTATATTTATTTCTCGGGTTCGGGTCTTTGTCTCCGTGTGTTGTTTTCTTTGTCATGCATCTCATATCATGTCATCATGTGCATTGCATTTGCATACGTGTTCATCTCATGCATTCGAGCATTTTCCCCGGTGTCCGTTTTGCATTCCGGCGCTTCGTTCTCCTCCGGTGGCCATTTCTAGCTTTCTTTCGTGTGTGGGGATTAAACATTTCTGGATTGGACCGAGACTTGTCATGCGGCCTTGGTTTACTACCGGTAGACCGCCTGTCAAGTTTCGTATCATTTGGACTTCATTTGATACTCCAACGGTTAACCGAGGGACCGAAAAGGCCTCATGTGTGTTGCAGCCCAACACCCCTCCAACTTGTCCCAAAACCCACCAAACTCTGCTCCATGTCCTAGAGCGTTCGATCACGATCGCGTGGCCGAAAACCGCACCTCATTTGGACTCTCCTAGCTCCAGTTATGCCTATATATAGACCCCTCTGTTTTTCTTCTTCTTCTTCCCCCCGAAACCCTAGTTCTTCTCCACCGCGCCGCGCCGGAAAAAATTCCGCAGCCGGACATTGTCCGCCCCGCCGTCCACCCGCCACGTGGCACCTCCGCCTCCACTCCGCCGCCAGCCGCCACCGCGGCCCGGCGAGCCCACAGCGGGCCCGCCCGGCCCATCGCCGCCTCCGCGCGCCAGGCGCCCGCTCCTCGCCTCCTTCCCCGAGGCCGACGACTCGGCCCGCCGCGCCGGCCACCACCTCGCCCCGCCGCCGCACCGGCCGGCGCACCGGCTCCGCCGCCCGGCGCCCTGCCGCCCGAGCTGCCTCGTCTCCGGCGCCCGCCGCCGACCACCACGCCACCTCGGTCCCCATGCCGCCCCGCGCCATCCTCGCCGCCCTCGGTCTACGCCGGCGAGCTCCACCGGCTCCGGCGCCGGCCATCCTCGAAAATCGAGCTTCGGTGAACAGTGTTGCTACAGTACCCGGGCGCCAGATCTAGATCCGAAAAAACCCTAGCCGGTTGACTTTTTCCCTCTCCCCCTAATTTTTTTATGCGATCTTTGACCTGCTGTAACTTTACATCCATAGCTCCGTTTTGGACATATAGTATATCAAAATGTTCGCCTCGACGAGTACATAATTTCATTCCATTGCATCATTTTCATTTGAGCTCATCTTGATTCCCAAAATGCTGTTAGAAGGAGGCTTCGTGAGTTAATTGCCAGATCTGCTAGTTCATCTTAGACTTTTGTCATTTTTGCCATGATTATTGTGTGAATGCTATGCCTGTGAGTCCTTCATATGTTTTGTTAAGGATTTTGTCTTCTTTCCAGAAGTGCAACCCATGCATTTTTAGGATGTGTGTGGTGACTTGTGCAAGCTTGCAAAGTGAGGCACCCGGTAAATCTGTTTTCAGAGACTTAGTAGTTTTCACTGTCTGGGATTATTTAGTTCATGATGCCATATGTTCAGCTTGTTTCCTAGTGATTCGTGCCTCTTTTGAGGATGATCAGTAAAGGAGTTTTGTTAATCATGTTATGATCTATCCATCCATCTCTTTGTTTGCAATTATGGAGCACCCGAGCTTGAGTCAATCGAGCTCTACTTTTGCTTCGTGGTGAATCTGGGCAGATCGTCAACTCGTTTGCGATTTTGCCGATGCTATTGTAGTGGATCCGTGCATGCTATGCCATTGTTCTTGCCATGTCTAGCTAGCTTTCTGTGCCTTATTAATGGATGTATGCTTCCCTTGCCATGAATTGCACCGTAGTGAGTGCATCGAGCTCGTTTACATGCCTTCGTGAGTTATATTTCAGCATGTCTCAGTTTTCACTAAGTCTGAAAACTGATTGTGTTTTAGCTATGTTCGTGGGCTTGTTAGTATATTTTGTGATCCCTTTTGGCCCCAGGTCACTTTGGGTCTTTTGTTAAGATTGTTTAGTAGCTCCATGCCATGTTCTTACTTGTCTTAATCAGGTCATGTATCATGTTGTTTTGCTGCTCCGAAGAGGGCTTCGTGATCTGAAATTCCAGACAAGTGTTGATTTCACTAAGTCTGAGATCTGTTTTGCATTTGCGTTTTTGCCATGCTTGTTTGAACCTGATAGTGGATGAATTGGCCGTGGCTCAGTGCTAGTCTTTTGTTAAGCATCTTGTGTGCATTCCTTCCATGTATTTTGTTGTCATGTTTGGAGGTTGTAGCATGTTCATTTTGTTGCATTTAGATGCCTACTTGCTGTAAAACGCAGACCGTTGTCATTTTTGAAATGCTCGCCATTTCCAAACCGTAACTCCGATTCCGGCGTTCTTTATATCGTTTTCAAGCGATTTCATCTCATCTTTCCAGTGGCACCCTTGGAATTCCAAGTTGAGTCCAGGTTCATGCATCTCCTGTCATATCTTGCATTTTGCATCCGGCATAGCATATCATCATTTCATCTTATTGCTTGGTCTTGCACGTGGTTGATTGCATCCTTGTTGCTTGTTTGTCTTGTTGGGTAGAGCCGGGAGACGAGTTTGCTACCGAGGAGCCCGTTGAGTTTGCTTGTGAGGATCCAGTCAACTCTGACAACTGTGCAGGCAAGATGATCATACCCTCGAAATCACTACTATCTTTGCTATGCTAGTTTGCTCGCTCTTTGCTATGCCAATGCTACGATGCCTACCTTTTGCTTGTCAGCCTCCCAATTGCCATGTCAAACCTCTAACCCACCTTGTCCTAGCAAACCGTTGATTGGCTATGTTACCGCTTTGCTCAGCCCCTCTTATAGCGTTGCTAGTTGCAGGTGAAGATTGGAGGCCGTTCCTTGTTGGAACATCATTTATTTACTTGTTGGGATATCATTATATTGCTATGTTATCTTAATGCATCTCGCCTAGTGTTTTGTTCCACTCTTGCCGCCCTAGTTTCCGTCATATCGGTGTTATGTTCCCGGATTTTGCGTTCCTTACGCGGTTGGGTTATAATGGGAACCCCTTGATAGTTCGCCTTGATTAAAGCTTTTCCAGCAATGCCCAACATTGGTTTTACCATTCGCCACCTAGCCTCTTTTTCCCTTGGGTTACCGGAGCCCAAGGGTCATCTTATTTTAACCCCCCCCCCCTGGCCAGTGCACCTCTGAGTGTTGGTCCGACCAAGTAAACTGCGGGGCCACCTCGGGGCAACTTGAGGGTTGGTTTTACTCGTAGGATGTCTGATCTGAGTGTGCCCTGAGAAAGAGATATGTGCAGCTCCTATCGGGATTTGTCGGCACGTTCGGGCGGTGTTGCTGGTCTTGTTTTAACCTGTCGAAATGTCTTGTTGTACCGGGATGCCGAGTCTGATCGGTGTGTCTCGGGTGGAGGTCTATTCCTTCGTTGACCGTGAGAGCTTGTCATGGGCTAAGTTGGGACTCCCCTGCAGGGATTGAACTTTCGAAAGTCGTGCCCGCGGTTATGGGCGGATGGGAATTTGTTAATATCCGGCTGTAGATAACTTAAACCTTAATTAATTAAAATGAATCAACTGAGTGTGTTACCATGATGGCCCCTTCTCGGCGGAGTCCGGGAAGTGGACACGGTGTTGGAGTAATGCTTGCGCAGGTTGTTCTTCTAGATTCTCGCTCGCGCTTCCTCCTCTTCTCGCTCTCTTTTGCGAATAAGATAGTCACCATATATGCTAGTCGCTTGCTGCAGCTCCACTTATATTTGCCTTACCCCCTTCCTATAAGCTTAAATAGTCTTGATCGCGAGGGTGCGAGATTGCTGAGTCCCTGTGGCTCACAGATTACTATTACACCAGATGCAGGTCCAGGTGATTCCGCTCCAGGTGACCAGTACGAGCTCAAGTGGGAGTTCGACGAGGACTCTCAGCGTTACTACGTGTCTTTTCCGGATGATCAGTAGTGGTGCCTAGTTGGGGTTCGATTCAGGGCCTTGTCGCATGTTGGGTTTTCTTCTATTTTGGCGCCGTAGTCGGGCCATGAGTGTTGGTATGATGGATGTTATTTATGTACTCTAATGTGACGTGGCGAGTGTAAGCCAACTATGTATCTCCCCCTTTTATTAAATATTACATGGGATGTTGTAACGGTTGCCTGACTTGCGACATTGCTTTCAATGCGGTTATGTCTCTAAGTCGTGCCTCGACACGTGGGAGCTATAGCCGCATCGAGGGCATTACATAAGGGGTCTCCGGACAACCGGACTATATCCTTTGGTCAGACTGTTGGACTATGAAGATACAAGATTGAAGACTTCGTCTCGTGTCCGGATGGGACTCTACTTGGCGTGGAAGGCAAGCTAGGCAATACGGATATGGATATCTCCTCCTTTTGTAACCGACCTTGTGTAACCCTAACCCTCTCCGGTGTCTATATAAACCGAAGGGTTTTAGTCCGTAGGACAACAATCACAACATACAATCATACCATAGGCTAGCTTCTAGGGTTTAGCCTCTCTGATCTCGTGGTAGATCTACTCTTGTACTACCCATATCATCGATATTAATCAAGCAGGACGTAGGGTTTTACCTCCATCAAGAGGGCCCGAACCTGGGTAAAACATTGTGTCCCCTGCCTCCTATTACCATCCGGCCTAGACGCACAGTTCGGGACCCCCTACCCGAGATCCGCCGGTTTTGACACCGACAATGATCCTCTTTACAATATTTGAGAAAAACTCAAATATGAAAATAAACGAAATCCCCAATTCTCTCCATGGGTCCTTGTGTTACTTAGAATTTCTAGGGTCAAAACCAAAATGCAAATAAAATATGATATGCATATGATGACCTATATATAACATTCCAAATGGAAAATTTGGGATGTTACATTATGTCTCGACAATTTCGAGACTCCTCGTCATGTCCGTGATCTCATCCGGGACTCCAAACAAACTTCGGTTCATCAAAAACACGAAACTCATAATACAAATCATCATCGAACGTTAAGCGTGCGGACCCTACGGGTTCGAAAACTATGTAGACATGACCGAGACACATCTCCGGTCAATAAACAATAGCGGAACCTTGATGCTCATATTGGCTCCTACATATTATACGAAGATCTTTATCGGTCAAACCGCATAACAATATACGTTGTTCCCTTTGTCATCGGTATGTTACTTGCCCGAGATTCGATCATCGGTATCGTCATACCTAGTTCAATCTCGTCACCGGCAAGTCTCTTTACTCGTTCCGTAATGCATCATCTGTGACCAACTCATTAATCACATTGCTTGCAAGGCTCATAGTGATGTGCATTATCGAGAGGGCCCTGAGATACCTCTCCGGTACACGGAGTGGAAAATTCTAATCTTGATCTATGCCAACTCAACAAACACCATTAGAGACACCTATAGAGTATCTTTATAATCACCCAGTTACGTTGTGACGTTTGATAGCACACAAGGTGTTCCTCCGGTATTCGGGAGTTGCATAATATCATAGTCTGAGGAACATGTATACGTCATGAAGAAAGCAATAGTAGAAAAACTAAACGATCATTATGCTAAGCTAACAGATGGGTCTTTTCCATCACATCATTCTCTAATGATGTGATCCCTTTCATCAAATGACAACACATGTCTATGGCTAGGAAACATAACCATCTTCGATTAACGTGCTAGTCAAGTAGGGGCATACTAGGGACACTCTATTTGTCTATGTATTCACACATGTACTAAGTCTCCGGTTAATAAAATTCTAGCATGAATAATAAACATTTATCATGATATAAGGAAATATAAATAACAATTTTATTATTGCCTCTAGGACATATTTCCTTTAGTCTCACACTTGCACTAGAGTCAATAATATAGATTACATAGTAATGATCCTATCACCCATGGAGTCTTGGTGCTGATCATGTTTTTCTCTCGAGAGAGGGTTAGTCAACGGGTCTGCAACATTCACATCTGTATGTATCTTGCAAATCTCTATGTCTCCCTCCTTGACTTGATCACGGATGGAATTGAAGCGTCTCTTGATGTGCTTGGTTCTCTTGTGAAATATGGATTCCTTTGCCAAGGTAATCACACCAGTATTGTCACAAAAGATTTTCATTGGACCCGATGCAATAGGTATTACACCTAGATAGAATATGAACTCCTTCATCCAGACTCCTTCATTTGCTGCTTCCGAAGCAGCTATGTACTCTGCTTCACACGTAGATCCTGCCACGATGATGTCTACTACACAACCTTCTTCTTGTAGACGTTGTTGGGCCTCCAAGTGCAGAGGTTTGTAGGACAGTAGAAAATTTCCCTCAAGTGGATGACCTAAGGTTTATCAATCCGTAGGAGGCGTAGGATGAAGATGGTCTCTCTCAAGCAACCCTGCAACCAAATAACAAAGAGTCTCCTGTGTCCCCAACACACCCAATACAATGGTAAATTGTATAGGTGCACTAGTTCGGCGAAGAAATGGTGATACAAGTGGTATATGGATGGTAGATAATAGTTTTTGTGATCTAAAAATATAAAAACAGCAAGGTAACTAATGATAAAAGTGAGCGTAAATGGTATTGCAATGCGTTCAAACAAGGCCTAGGGTTCATACTTTCGCTAGTGCAAGTTCCCTCAACAATAATAACATAATTGGATCATATAACTATCCCTAAACATGCAACAAAGAGTCACTCCAAAGTCGCTAATAGCGGAGAACGAACGAAGAGATTATGGTAGGGTACGAAACCACCTCAAAGTTATTCTTTCCAATCAATCCGTTGGGCTATTCCTATAAGTGTCACAAACAGCCCTAGAGTTCATACTAGAATAACACCTTAAGACACAAATCAACCAAAACCCTAATGTCACCTAGATACTCCAATGTCACCTCAAGTATCTGTGGGTATGATTATACGATAGGCATCACACAATCTCAGATTCATCTATTTAACCAACACATAGAACCTCAAAGAGTGCCCCAAAGTTTCTACCAGAGAATCACGACGAAAACGTGTGCCAACCCCTATGCATAGGTTCATGGGCGGAACCCGCAAGTTGATCACCAAAACATACATCAAGTGAATCACGTGATATCCCATTGTCACCACAGATACGCACGGCAAGACATACAACAAGTGTTCTCAAATCTTTAAAGACTCAATCCGATAATATAACTTCAAAGGGGAAACTCAATCCATTACAAGAGAGTAGAGGGGGACAAACATCATAAGATCCAACTATAATAGCAAAGCTCGCGATACATCAAGATCGTATCACCTCAAGAACACGAGAGAGAGAGAGAGATCAAACACATAGCTACTGGTACATACCCTCAGCCCCGAGGGAGAACTACTCCCTCCTCGTCATGGAGAGCACCGGGATGACGAAGATGGCCACCGGAGAGGGATTGCCCCCTCCGGCAGGGTGCCGGAACGGGTCTAGATTGGTTTTTGGTGGCTACGGAGGCTTTTGGCAGAGGAACTCCCGATCTATTGTGCTCTCTGATCGTTTTGGGGTATATGGGTCTATATATGAGGAAGAGGTACGTCAGGGGAGCCACGAGGGGCCCACGAGGGTGGAGGGCGCGCCCCCTACCTCGTGGCTCCCTCGTTTCTTTCCTGACGTGCACTCCAAGTCTATCAGGTTGCTTTCCTTTGAAAAATAAGTTCCGTGAAGTTTCAGGTCAATTGGACTCTGTTTGATTTTCCTTTTCTGTGATACTCTAAAACAAGGAAAAAACAGAAACTGGCACTAGGCTCTGGGTTAATAGGTTAGTCCCAAAAATCATATAAAATAGCATATAAATGCATATAAAACATCCAAGGTTGATAATATAATAGCATGGAACAATAAAAAATTATAGATACGTTGGAGATGTATCAGCATCCCCAAGCTTAATTCCTGCTCGTCCTTGAGTAGGTAAATGATAAAAACAGAATTTTTAATGTGGAATTCTACCTAACATATTTATCCATGTAGTTCTCTTGATTGTGGCAAGAATATTCAGATCCATAAGATTCAAGACAAAAGTTTAGTATCGACATAAAAATAGTAATACTTCAAGCATACTAACTAAGCAATTATGTCTCTTCAAAATAACATGGCCAAAGAAAGTTATCCCTACAAAATCATATAGTCTGGCTATGCTCCATCTTCACCACACAACGTATTCAAATCATGCACAACCCCGATGACAAGCCAAGCAATTGTTTCATACTTTTGATTTTCTCAAACTTTTTCAATCTTCACGCAATACATGAGCGTGAGCCATGGACATAGCACTATATGTGGAATAGAAGCGTGGTTGTGGAGAATACAGAAAGGAGAAGATAGTCTCACATCAACTAGGCGTATCAATGGGCTTTGGAGATGCCCATCAATAGATATCAATGTGAGTGAGTAGGGATTGCCATGCAACGGATGCACTAGAGCTATAAGTGTATGAAAGCTCAAAAAGAAACTAAGTGGGTGTGCATCCAACTTGCTTGCTCACTAAGACCTAGGGCATTTTGAGGAAGCTCGTCATTGGAATATACAAGCCAAGTTCTATAATGAAAAATTCCCACTAGTATATGAAAGTGACAACATAGGAGATTCTCTATCATGAAGATCATGGTGCTACTTTGAAGCACAAGTGTGGTAAAAGGATAGTAGCATTGCCCCTTCTCTTTTTTTCTCTCATTTTTTATTATTTTTTGTTTGGGCCTTCTCTTTTTTTATGGCCTCTTTTTTTATTTGGGCTTCTTTTCCTCTTTATTATTATTATTAATTTTTTCGTCCGGAGTCTCATCCCGACTTGTGGGGGAATCGTAGTCTCCATCATCCTTTCCTCACTGGGACAATGCTCTAATAATGATGATCATCACACTTTTATTTACTTACAACTCAAGAATTACAACTCGATACTTAGAACAAGATATGACTCTATATGAATGCCTCCGACGGTGTACCGGGATGTGCGATGACTCATGAGTGACATGTATGAAATAATTATGAACGGTGGCTTTGCCACAAATACGATGTTGACTACATGATCATGCAAAGCAATATGACAATGATGGAGCGTGTCATAATAAATGGAACGGTGGTGAGTTGCATGGCAATATATCTCGGAATGGCTATGGGAATGCCATAATAGGTAGATATGGTGGCTGTTTTGAGGAAGGTATATGGTGGGTTTATGGTACCGGCGAAAGTTGCGCGGTACTAGAAAGGCTAGCAATGGTGGAAGGGTGAGAGTGCGTATAATCCATGGACTCAACATTAGTCATAAAGAACCCACATACTTATTGCAACAATCTATTAGTTATCGAAACAAAGTACTACGCGCATGCTCCTAGGGGGATAGATTGGTAGGAAAAGACCATCGCTCGTCCCCGACCGCCACTCATAAGGAAGACAATCAATAAATAAATCATGCTCTGACTTCATCACATAACGGTTCACCATACGTGCATGCTACGGGAATCACAAACTTCAACACAAGCATTTCTCAAATTCACAACTACTCAACTAGCACTACTCTAATATCACCATCTCCATATCTCAAAACGATCATCAAGTATCAAACTTCTCATAGTATTCAATGCACTTTATATGAAAGTTTTTATTATACCCATCTTGGATGCCCATCATATTAGGACTAGTTTCATAACCAAAGCAAACTACCATGCTGTTCTAAAGACTCTCAAAATGATATAAGTGAAGCATGAGAGTTCATCTATTTCTATAAAATAAAACCACCACCATGCTCTAAAAGGATATAAGTGAAGCACTAGAGCAAATGACAAACTACTCCGAAAGATATAAGTGAAGATAAATGAGTAGTCGAATAATTATGCAACTATGTGAAGACTCTCTAACATTTAATAATTTCAGATCTTGGTATTTTATTCAAACAGCAAGCAAATTCTGACAAAATAAATTGACTCTCCAAGCAAAACACATATCATGTGGTGAATAAAAATATAGCTCCAAGTAAAGTTACCGATGAACGAAGACGAAAGAGGGGATGCCTTCCGGGGCATCCCCAAGATTAGGCTTTTGGTTGTCCTTGAATATTACCTTGGGGTGCCTTGGGCATCCCCAAGCTTAGGCTCTTTCCACTCCTTATTCCATAGTCCATCGAATCTTTACCCAAAACTTGAAAACTTCACAACACAAAACTTAAAGTAGAAAATCCCGTGATGTAACATCCCAAATTTTCAATTTGGAATGTTATACAATAGATCATCACTGCATATCATATTTATTTGCATTTTGGGTTGATCCTAGAAATTCTACGGAACTCAAGGACCCTCGGAGAGAGTTGGGGATTTCGTTATTTTCATATTTGAGTTTTCTCAAATTTTGAAAATAGGATCATTTGATTTTATTTATTTCATCTTCAATTATTTCTATTATCAAAATATGAGAGAGGGAATAAAATGATTTTCCCAAAATAAAGAAATATTGAGGATTTAATAAAAAATCAAATAAGGTTTTATTCTTGAGTTTTTCGTGGTTTTATTTGAATTTAGGAAAATTGCACGTTTTTAAAAATTGCATTTAGGGCCAAGAAAGTGTTCATCCCGTCCTAAATATTTTATTTAGATGGTAAAAATTTGTTTTGGCAATTTTAGATTTTTATTTATTTTTCTAGAATTTTTCATAGTTTCGGTGAAATTGTTTTAACCCCCTCCCCCCCCCCCCCCCCCCCCCCCGCGCCCGACTCGGCCAAAGGCCCAGCCGAGCCAGACCAGCCCGCCAGGCCACCTCCTCCCTCGCCGAGCTGCCGCCGGACTCAGGGAGACCGAGCCGGGCACGCCTCCGCCGCCGAGCCCCTCCCCAAGCAAGGCCGCCCCCTCTCTTAAATTGCCACCCCGGGACCCCCTAGGAGCCCCGAGTCGCACGCCGCCGCCGCTGCTGCCGCCGCCGCACCGCCGCTGCTGCCCACAGGAAGCCCCGCCGGACCAAGCCGAGGTAGCCACCCCGCCGCCCGGTTTTCTAAGAAAAAACCGATTTATTTTTTTAGAAAACCCTAGTTTTCGTTATTTTAAATAGATCAGTTTTTCCGGTTTATTTAATTAGCGAGCGTTCGCTCGTCCGTTCGTTTTAACGAATGCGTTCATCGTTTAGTTCCAGAAAACGAACGTTCGTTCGTTATTCTGTTCGCCATTTTTCTTTTTCTCGGATTAATCCGCGATTATTTCCTGATCGCGATTTCTGATCCGATTTTCGTTCTAGTTTAACTTTTCGCTCGTTTATCGGAATCAGGCGATTCAAGCGCCTGGAGTTTTGTCTCGAAACCCTCTTTCCGTTTAACCCACTCAAACAAGTTTTTGCCTCATTAAAACTTGACCTAGATTCAGGTTAGTAAACGGAGCTTGTTTCGTTTGCTGTTTGTCTTTCATTGCTTCGTTTGATTTGATTCTTTTTGCCAACCGGAGTTCTTAAGTTGAACTATCTGGTTAGATCTCTTATTCGAGTTTTACTTGTGCATTAGATGAGTACTTATTGTTTGTTTGCGATAGAGTACCCAAAGTGCGCCGCTTGCTACTTCGAATCGCTAGGTTTCACGGATCATCAGCAAGGCAAGTAACACTTTGATCATACTTCCTATTACCCAGTTTTTATTGCATTAGATCAATCCTCACACCATTGCATGATTAGGATCTAATTAAATTGTGGGTTCAGGAAGTAGATGAGGTAGTACCTATTACCTGTTTATTATCAAACCTTTGGGAGTTACTTCTACGTTTGCTTATTATGCCATGCTATGCTAGTAGATGTGGATTGGGTGAATGTATCCATGACAGATGTGAGATTGTTAAATTAATGGCTTATCTAAGGTGGAAACTTAAACACACATCTGGGTGGATTGAGGCACCTGGGTATTCCAGCGATTGCCTATTTTTCTTTTGGACCGCCACCCAGGCTCAAAGGGATCATGAGATTACTCATACTAGAAACTTCTGTGTGCAGCCACAAGCTACTATGGGCTCTAGCATAGTTTATTAAGTCGTGCGAACTCTTACAGTGGTAGACTAGCAGATGTAGGGGATGTAGGGGGTATGGTCTACCCGTTCGTAAGGTGCAAGCGCTTCTGAAAGACTATGTCTCGGTCATCCGTTTCTAAAACATCATGTAGTGCGAGAATCCCAATGGAGGAGATCGAGTCTTGTGGGGAAAAGTGCGCAAACCTCTGCAGAGTGTATAAACTAATCATGGTTAGCCGTGTCCTCGGTTATGGACGTTTTGAGTATCTAGTACTTGGATTATCATGTGAATCTCATCATGTTACTCTAAATTAATTGTGTTGGGTTTTAATGATGATGCTTAATTGGGATGAGAGGGTGTCTACACTCTCAATGTTTAACAACTACCATGATAGTAAAATAAAATTTATTCCTTTGCAGTAGGGAAAAATTGGCTTTACGCAAAACTATAACCATAGAGCTTTCCACCAGCCAAATATGCATGTAGTATAGCCTTATTCTTCCATTGCTCTCTATGTGTTACATTGCCAGCATATTCCATGTGCTGACCCATTTTGAGCTGCAACGTTCATGTTGCAGACTTTTCAGACGACGAGTAAGGTGCCTTTAGGTCATGGTTCTATACTCAGTGATGTCGTTGGTGTTGATGAACTCACTTATCTTCCAAGCCTTCCGCTATTATCGTTATTAGATGGTCTTAAGCCATATTTATTGTATTAAGTTCTCTTTTGAGACACTCAATGTAATAAGTGTGTGATTGCTACTCTGTTATAAATCCTTCAAGTACTGTGTGGTGTCAGCATTACTGATCCAGGGCTGACACCGGAGCACAGAGATTGGACCGTTTGAGGTCTGGTCGCTACAAGATGGTATCAGAGCACACGCTGACTGTAGGACACGGCCACTAAGCTATAGCCCTAGATCACTACTCACTCTTCCCATTCTAACTCCTCATATTTTCTACTCTTTTAGGATGGCGGATGCAAGGAACAAGTTCACCCAGCCGGATGATGATACACCCTTTGGACGTCACTTGAAGGAAGTCACAAGATACCTGAACATCAGAGTACCAAGCTTCAACGGAACCTACAACGCCACTTTACCGGAGGAGGAGCGCTGGATGATTCAAGTTCAAGTTCCAGGAAGGACATTCATGCCAGTCACTGAGCCCATAGAGTTTTCCTTTGATGCACCAACCTGGAGTCTAGCAAGGAGCATGGCAGCTCACATCGCCATGGGACGTATGGGAGAAGTTTACCGCAATGATCTCAAGGATACTATCTACCAGATTTGTGGGCGTCGAGATGAGCACTGGGAGATGATCAGCACCAAGAAGGATAGATCAATTGCAGCTTTTATCCAGGAGTTGAACCAGCACATTCGACGTTAGGAGAACCAGATGTGCACCGACATGATAGATCTGAAGAAGGCGAGGACAAGAATCAAGGAACTGGAGGAAGAACTCAAGGCTACACGTGAAGATTATGAAGAGGAAATCGAAGTACTAGTGGAGAAGAATGACGACCTGATCAAGAAGATCGAAATATTTATGGGAGACCCTACACCAGTAGAAGAAGACAAAGAACCCAAGGAGGTTCGCCCTGAAGACTACATCATCATCAACGACACCGAGTCAGATCCAGATGATAGTGATGATGACTATGTTGATGAAGCTGGAGCAGATATTATGGAGTCTGCAACCGAAGAATATTTTCTAGTAGACCACCCCAACAGTAGTAGTAGTCCACCATGTAAATATAGTAGTCCAAGCACTTTTGAGATAGTTAGATCGATTGTATGCCCTTGTTTGATTGATTGAATGAAGTGAATTGTTTGCTTTTGCCTCATGTGCATATGGGTAGTGTTTTCTCTCTAGACCCCCCTCTATTCTTAATCTCATCTTTTCTAAACCCTCAGATGCCTCCGACACGTGACCCCGGATTTACCTTCCCACCGGAGCTCACTCAGTTGATCCAGCAGCAGAACACTTTGATGCAGTTGCTAGTCCAGAATCAGAATCAGGGCAACAACAAAAACCCACCACCACCACCTGTTGACCACTTAGCCCGTTTTCTTAGGCTGAATCCGCCGGTGTTCTCTAGTAGCACCGAGCCAATAGTAGTAGATGATTGGCTCCGCAAGACAGCTAGGGAGTTGACCACGGTAGGATGCACAGATGCGAAAAAGGTGAAGTTTGCCGCACATCAGCTTGAAGGACCCGCAGCATCATGGTGGGAGAATTTCACGGCCACCTTCCCTATCAACACTATCACATGGGACCAGTTTCAGCAGGCTTTCTGTACTGCCCATGTTTCAGCAGGAGCTATGGCCATGAAGAAGCGTGAGTTTCGCAACTTGCGCCAAGGAGGACGGACAGTTGGCTAGTATGTGGAGGACTTTAGTAAGTTAGCACGTTATGCCCCAGATGACGTTGCTACGGATGCAGCTAAGCAGGAGAAGTTTCTGGAAGGATTGAATGATGAGTTGAGCATGCAGTTGATGGTAGCAACCTTCATAAACTACCAGGAGTTGGTAGATCGTGCTCTTATGATTGAAGGGAAGCAACAGCAGATTGAGAACCGCAAGAGGAAGTATGGACAAGGGAAGTACAATTCTGGAGCTCAGCAGAAGCCACGTCTTACCCCTAGACCGGAAGGGCACTTTCAGCATACCCATGGAGGAGGTAGCTCGCACAATCATAATGGCCCCAAGAATGGTAATGGGAATGGAGGAAGCAACGGCCAGAACCGCACCAACCCATCAACCCCAGCCAAGAGAGACCTGAGCCAAGTCACTTGTTTAAGTGCCAGAAGACCGGACATTACGCCAATGAATGTCCTGAATCCTATAATGGAAATGGCAATGGAAGCTATGGGAAGAAGTCGAACCCTTTCAATAGGGGACAGGTGAACCACGTTATAGTGGAGGAGGTTGAAGAGCAGCCGGATGCAGTAATAAGTAAGTTTTTGGTTAAGTCATTTACTGCACTCGTTCTTTTTTATACTGGTGCATCGCATTCATACATCTCAAGGGGAATTGTGGATAAGTATAAACTGCCAACCCAAGCCCTTAGGTCACCCATGTTAGTAACCTCCCTTGAAGCAGAGTATATGGCTAGTCTATGGTGTGATCCGTTACCATTAAGGATTGGTAACTACGTATTTCCCTTAGACCTAATAGTATTGGAATCTCAAGGATTGGATGTGATATTAGGCATGGATTGGTTATCGAAGTATGAAGAGAATATTGAATGCGCCAGTAAGTCAATTTTGCTTACAACGCCAGAAGGAAGAAGGATCAAGTATGTATCCTGGCATGTGCCGAAGAGGACTCAAGTAAATTCCCTAACAGGAGTTGTGCAGGAGGAAGTACCAGTAGTGAAGGATTTCCCTGATGTATTTCCAGAGGAGTTGCCAGGCATGCCACCGGATAGAGATATTGAGTTTTTGATTGAGCTTTTGCCAGGCACAGGGCCAATATCTAAGAGACCATATAGGATGCCCGCAAAGGATTTGGAGGAGATTAAGAAGCAGATTAAAGAGTTATTGGATAAGGGTTATATTCGCCCAAGTTCTTCACCTTGGGGATCGCCGGTACTTCTAGTGGAGAAGAAGGATGCATCGTTAAGGATGGTTGTTGATTATCGAGGATTGAATGAAGTAGCCATCAAGAACAAGTACCCACTACCGATGATCAACGGTCTGTTTGATCAATTGCAAGGAGCTAAGGTATTTTCCAAGATCGATCTGCGATCAGGATACCACCAGTTGAAGATTCGAGAACATGATATACCTAAAACAGCTTTCACCACCAGGTACGGGCTGTATGAGTATACCGTTATGTCATTTGGTCTGACTAACGCACCTGCATATTTTATGAACATGATGAACAAAGTGTTTATGGAGTTTTTGGATAAGTTCGTCATAGTGTTCATTTATTATATCCTAGTTTACTCGAAGAATGAAGAGGAGCATAAGGAGCATTTGCGTTTGGTACTTGGAAAGCTCAGAGAACATCAGTTATATGCCAAGTTTAGCAAATGTGAGTTTTGGTTGAAGGAAGTTGGATTCCTCGGACACGTTATATCTGGAGAAGGTATAGCAGTAGATCCCACCAAGGTTGACGCTATGACAAATTGGGAAGCCCCAACAACAGTTGGAGAGATCCAGAGTTTTCTTGGACTCGCAGGATACTACCAGAGATTCATTGAAAATTTCTCGAAGATTGCGAAGCCTATGACGGAATTGTTGAAGAAAGATACCAAGTTCAAATGGACTGAAGAATGTGAGGCTAGTTTCTAGGAGTTGAAGAAGCATTTGGTTACATCACCTATGTTGATTTTGCCAGATCAGACCAAGGATTATGAGGTGTATTGCGACGCTTCACGTTGAGGACTTGGAGCAGTGCTTATGCATGAAGGAAGAGTTGTTTCATATGCCTCACGACAGCTTAAGCCTCATGAGTTGAATTACGCCACGCATGATTTGGAGTTAGTAGCTGTAGTGCATGCGTTGAAGACTTGGAGACATTTTCTCATTGGAAACCATTGTGAGGTGTACACGGATCACAAGAGTTTGAAGTACATCTTCATGCAGAAGGAGTTAAATCTCAGGCAAAGGAGATGGTTGGAGCTCATCAAGGATCATGATATGAGATTGCATTATCACCCTGGAAAGGCTAACATAGTAGCTGATGCGTTGAGCCGTAAAAGTCATGTCAACACCTTAATGACGGGAGGTTTACCAAGAGAGTTAGCCGAGAATCTTCGTGAGCTATGTTTGGAGATAGTTTCGAGAGGCTATGTAGCAGCATTGGAGATTCAGTCTACTTTGATGGATAAGATCAGAGAAGCCCACAAGACTGACAAGGAGATTTCTTCTATTAAGGAGAAAATGAGCAAAGGAAAAGCTAAAGGATTTCGTGAGGATGAGCACGATACCCTATGGTTTGAAGACCGTGTTTATGTGCCCAATGACCCAGAGATCAGGAAGTTGATTCTGCAAGAGGCCCATGATTCACCATATTTGATTCACCCAGGAAATACCAAGATGTATCTGGATTTGAAGGATATTTTCTGGTGGACCGGAATGAAGAAGGATATTGCGGAGTATGTAGCAGTTTGTGATGTATGTCAGAGAGTAAAGGCAGAGCATCAGAAGCCAGCCGAATTGCTACAGCCATTGCCAATACCCGAATGGAAGTGGGATAAGCTAGGCATGGATTTTATTACAGGTTTGCCCAAAACTCGTTCAGGCTATGACTCGATTTGGGTAGTAGTCGATCGTTTGACAAAGGTAGCTCATTTCATCCCAGTGAAGACTACCTATACTAGTGCCAAGTTGGCAAAGATATACATGACCAGGATCTTATGTCTGCACGGAGTTCCAAGGAGCATTGTATCAGATAAAGGAACCCAGTTTACCTCAAAGTTCTGGAATTAGTTGCACGAAACTTTAGGTACCAGGCTAGAATTCAGTACAACTTTCCATCCGCAGACAGATGGACAGACCGAGAGAGTCAATCAGATTTTGGAGGATATGCTGAGAGCTTGTGTGCTAGATTATGGATCTAGTTGGGACGACAATTTGCCATATGCAGAGTTCTCTTACAACAACAGTTATCAATCCAGTTTGAGATGGCCCCTTTTGAAGCCTTGTATGGAAGGAGGTGCAGGACCCCACTGTCATGGGATGAAGTTGGAGATCGCCAGTTGTTTGGACCGGATCTGATTAAGGAGTCTGAACAGAAGGTGAAATTGATCAACGAGACTTAACCCAAGTCTTCCCAAAGGTTCTACTTGGCACAAACACTAATTAAAACATAAAACCACATCTAAACAGAGGCTAGATGAATTATTTATTACTAAATAGGAGCAAAAAGCAAGGTACAAAAATAAAATTGGGTTGCCTCCCAACAAGCGCTATTGTTTAATGCCCCTAGCTAGGCATGATGATTTCAATGATGCTCATATAAAAGATAAGAATTGAAACATAAAAAAGAGCATCATGAAGAATATAACTAGCACATTTAAGTCTAACCCACTTCCTATGCATAGGGATTTTGTGAGCAAACAACTTGTGGGAACAAGAATCAACTTGCATAGGAAGGTAAAACAAGGATAACTTCAAGATTTTAAACACATAGAGAGGAAACTTGATATTATTGCAATTCCTACGAGCATATGTTCCTCCCTCATAATAATTTTCAGTGGCATCATGAATGAACTCAACAATATAACCATCACATAAAGCATTCTTTTCATGATCTACAAGCATAGAAATTTTATTACGCTCCACATAAGCAAACTTCTTCTCATGAATAATAGTGGGAGCAAACTCAGCAAAATAATTATCATGTGAGGCATAATCCAATTGAAAACTAAAATCATGATGACAAGTTTCATGCATATCATTATTCTTTATAGCATACAAGTCATCACAATAATCATCATAGATAGAAACTTTGTTCTCATAATCAATTGGAACCTCTTCCGAAATAGTGGATTCATCACAAAATAAAGTCATGACCTCTCCAAATCCACTTTCATCAATATAATCATCATAAATAGGAGGCATGCTTTCATCATAATAAATTTTCTCATCAAAACTTGGGGGACAAAAAATATTATCTTCATCAAACATAGCTTCCCCAAGCTTGAGTATTCTATAGTCTCACCTAAATAGCTTGGCGTAATCATGGTCATAGCTGTTTCCTGTGTGAAATTGTTATCCGCTCACAATTCCACACAACATACGAGCCGGAAGCATAAAGTGTAAAGCCTTCTTCTTCTAACACTTTGGCATAATTTTCCTTTCCATAATACTCACGAAATATATTAAAAAAGATGAAGCGTATGAGCCAAACTCGATTCCATATTTTTTTGTAGTTTTCTTTTATGAACTAAACTACTGCTAAAACAAGAAACAAAAAGATTCGATTGCAAGATCTAAAGATATACCTTCAAGCACTCACCTCCCCGGCAATGGCGCCAGAAAAAGAGCTTGATGTCTACTACACAACCTTCTTCTTGTAGACGTTATTGGGCCTCCAAGTGCAGAGGTTTGTAGGACAGTAGAAAATTTCCCTCAAGTGGATGACCTAAGGTTTATCAATCCGTAGGAGGCGTAGGATGAAGATGGTCTCTCTCAAGCAACCCTGCAACCAAATAACAAAGAGTCTCTTGTGTCCCCAACACACCCAATACAATGGTAAATTGTATAGGTGCACTAGTTCGGCGAAGAGATGGTGATACAAGTGGTATATGGATGGTAGATATAGGTTTTTGTAATCTGAAAATATAAAAACAGCAAGGTAACTAATGATAAAAGTGAGCGTAAACGGTATTGCAATGCGTTGAAACAAGGCCTAGGGTTCATACTTTCACTAGTGCAAGTCCTCAACAATAATAACATAATTGGATCATAACTATCCCTCAACATGCAACAAAGAGTCACTCCAAAGTCACTAATAGCGGAGAACAAACGAAGAGATTATGGTAGGGTACGAAACCACCTCAGAAGTTATTCTTTCCAATCAATCCGTTGGGCTATTCCTATAAGTGTCACAAACAGCCCTAGAGTTCGTACTAGAATAACACCTTAAGACACAAATCAACCAAAACCCCTAATGTCACGTAGATACTCCAATGTCACCTCAAGTATATGTGGGTATGATTATACGATATGCATCACACAGTCTCAGATTCATCTATTCAACCAACACATAGAACCTCAAAGAGTGCCCCAAAGTTTCTACCGGAGAATCACGACGAAAACGTGTGCCAACCCCTATGCATAGGTTCATGGGCGGAACCCGCAAGTTGATCACCAAAACATACATCAAGTGAATCACGTGATATCCCATTGTCACCACAGATACGTACGGCAAGACATACATCAAGTGTTCTCAAATCTTTAAAGACTCAATCCGATAAGATAACTTCAAAGGGAAAACTCAATCCATTACAAGAGAGTAGAGGGGGGAAGAAACATCATAGGATCCAAATATAATAGCAAAGCTCGCGATACATCAAGATCGTATCACCTCAAGAACACGAGAGAGAGAGAGAGAGAGGTATCAAACACATAGCTACTGGTACATACCCTCAGCCCCGAGGGAGAACTACTCCCTCCTCTTCATGGAGAGCACCGGGATGATGAAGATGGCCACCGGAGAGGGATTGCCCCCTCCGGCAGGGTGCCGGAACGGGTCTAGATTGGTTTTTGGTGGCTACGGAGGGTTCTGGCGGTGGAACTACCGATCTATTTTGCTCTTTGATCGTTTTAGGGTATATGGGTATATATAGGAGGAAGAGGTACGTCAGGGGAGCCACGAGGGGCCCACGAGGGTGGAGGGCGCACCTGTGACGCCCCCGATTCAATTGTACACTAATCATACACGCAAACGTGTACGATCAAGATCAGGGACTCACGGGAAGATATCACAACACAACTCTACAAATAAAATAAGTCATACAAGCATCATATTACAAGCTAGGGGCCTCGAGGGCTCGAATACAAGAGCTCAATCATAGACGAGTCAGCGGAAGCAACAATATCTGAGTACAGACATAAGTTAAACAAGTTTGCCTTAAGAAGGCTAGCACAAACAGGGATACAGATCGAAAGAGGCGCATGCCTCCTGCCTGGGATCCTCCTAACTACTCCTGGTCGCCGTCAGCGAGCTGCACGTAGTAGTAGGCACCTCCCGAGTAGTAGTAGTAGTCGTCGTCGATAGTGGCGTCTGGCTCCTGGACTCCAACGTCTGGTCACAACAATCGGGTAGAAGAGAAAGGGGAAAAGAGGGAGAAAGCAACCGTGAGTACTCATCCAAAGTACTCGCAAGCAAGGAGCTACACTACATATGTATGCATTGGTATCAACTGGAATAAGGCTATCATATGTGGACTGAACTGCAGAATGCCGGAATAAGAGGGGGATAGCTAGTCCTTTCGAAGACTATGCTTCTGGCCACCTCCATCTTGCAGCAGGAGAAGAGAGTAGAAGGTAAGTTCACCAAGTAGCCTCGTGTAGCATAATCCTAACCGATGATCCCCCCTCGTTGCCCTGTGAGAGAGCGATCACCGGTTGTATCTGGCACTTGGAAGGGTGTGTTTTATTAAGTATCCGGTTCTAGTTGTCATAAGGTCAAGGTACAACTCCAAGTCGTCCTGTTACCGAAGATCACGGCTATTCGAATAGATTAACTTCCCTATAGGGGTGCACCACATAACCCAACACACTCGATCCCATTTGGCCGGACACACTTTCCTGGGTCATGCCCGGCCTCTGAAGATCAACACGTCGCAGCCCTATCTAGGCACAACAGAGAGGTCAGCACGCCGGTCTAAATCCTATGGCGCAGGGGTCTGGGCCCATCGCCCGTTGCACACCTGCATGTTGCGAACGCGGCCGGAAGCAGACTTAGCCTAGCAGGCGTTCCAGTCCAATCCGGCGTAAGCCGCTCAGTCGCTGACGTCACGAAGGCTTCGACTGATACCACGACGTCGAGTGCCCATAACTGTCCCCGCGTAGATGGTTAGTGCGTATAGGCCAGTAGCCAGACTCAGATCAAATACCAAGATCTCGTTAAACGTGTTATCTTGAAGGCACCACGAACGCCGACCAGGGCCAGGCCCACCTCTCTCCTAGGAGGTCTCAACCTGCCATGTCGCTTCGCCACAAAGATCCACTCAGAGGGCCGTCGAGACAAACGTCCTATCGGACCCAATCCGTGGATCACTCGCGGGTACTCCTACGAGCCGACCCGTCTTTAGTCACCACAAGTATCATATATCATGTATAGGTATATACCCGTGATCAACTCCCGAGTGATCACGGCCCGATAGTATAGCATGGCAGACGGACAAGAATGTATGGCCATTGATGATAAACTAGCATCCTATACTAAGCATTAGGATTGCAGGTAAAGGTAACTACAGTAGTAGCAAGGACAGGCTATGCATCAGGATGGGATTAACGGAAAGCAGTAACATGCTACACTACTCTAATGCAAGCAGTATAGAGGAGAGTAGGCGATATCTGGTGATCAAGGGGGGGGGCTTACATGGTTGCTCTGGCAAGAGAGAGGGGTCGTCAACACCGTAGTCGTACTGGGTAGCAGCGGCGTCGGTCTCGGTGTCTAGCGAGAGAAGAGGGGTAAGAAACAATAAATATAATGCAAACAAATGCATGAAGATGCAGGACATGACAAAGCGTGATGCTAGGTGTGCCCTAACGCGGTACGAGGTGGTACCGGTGAAGGGGAAAACATCCGGGAAAGTATCCCCGGTGTTTCGCGTTTTCGGGCAGAGGAGCCGGAGGGGGAAAGTTGCGTGTTCGCTATGCTAGGGATGCGTGACGGACGAACGGGCAGCGTATCCGGATTCGTCTCGTCGTTCTGAGCAACTTTCATGTTGAAAATAATTTAATCCGAGTTACGGATTAAAAGATATGATTTTCTAAAGATTTTATTAATTTCTGGAATTATTTTTAATTCGAAAATAATTGCTAAATTGCTAGGCGCACCCAGCACAGTGTACACAAAAGTGTACCCAGTGACTGACAGGTGGGCCAGAGGGACCCAGTTGACCAGTCAACGTTTGACTGGTCAACAGGGGTGGGACCCCTGTGTCATTGACTGTTTTAGTTAATTAGGGATTAGGCTAATCAAACTACTGTTTAATTAAACTAACAGATTAATTAGATTAATTAACTAGGATTAATTAACTTAATTAATTTAGTTAATTAATTAATTAATTAAGTTTATTTATTTTTAATTATTATTATTTTTAAAAATCCTTTTTTAATCTCTTTTTTTGTTCTGGGCGGGGGCCCCGTTCGTCATAGGGCCAGGGGGAGGCCATAGCGGATCGGGTGCGGGCGACGGGCGCCTGGGCGTGGGCGAACCCGCCTGGCGTCGAGGGAGCCCCGCCAGGAGGTTGCGCCACGGCGACGGTCGTCGACTATGGGTGCCGGACTCGGGCGGCGCGGGGCGGCACCGCGGGCAGAGGCCGAGTGGCGAAGGGCGCAACGGGGCACGGAGACGAAGCAGGGACGGCCGCGGCAGCTCGGCGATGGAGGCGGGGCAGCGAGCAGCAGGCAGAAGGAGCCAGGACGCGGGCGGCGACGAGCGGCTCAGGTGCGGTAGGCGCGAGCGGGGAGGCTTAGCGGGGGTGGACGCGGCGATGGCCACGAGTGGCCGAGCGGGCGCGAAGCAGAGGGAGCGCGAGCGATGGAGGGGACTGCGGGCGCGTGAGCCGATGGCCAGGCGCGAGCAACGGCACGCGGGCGCAGCCACCATGCGTTGAGCGGAGGGTCGCGGTGGGCGCGGCGCGTGCGAGGGTTGCGGGCATGCGCAGGCCGCAGCGGGCGCGAGGCCAGCACCGGGCACGCACGGACAGGGGACGGCGCGGGAGCTCGGGCACGGGGCGGAGGCGTCGGCGCGGCGAGGCCGTGGTGGTGCAGGGCCGCGGTGAGCACGGACGGGCGGGTGGCTGCGGGCGCGGGCGGCGTCAGCAGCAGAGGCAGCATCGACAGCAGCGATACGGTATCAGGCGAGCAGCGGCAGCGCAAGCAGGCGCGTCCAGGGACGGCGAGCGGGCACAGTGCGCGGGGAGGCAACGGCGGAGGGAGAGGAGCGGCAAGGGTCGGCGCGCGGCCACGGGCGAGAGAGAGAGAGAGGAGGGGGAGCGCGGGGCGTGCTCACGGGGGGGGGGGGGGGGGGGGGTTGGGGCGGGGGGGGTGGGGGGGGTTTGGGGCAGGGGGGCGGGGGGAGGTACTCGGGGACAATGCGACGGAGAGGGGCAGGCCGGTGGGGGCGTCCGGCGAGGCGGCGTGTGATCCTGGTGGCGGCAGGCGACGAGTGCCCCCTCCCTCGATCCCGATCCAGTCGGGGGAGAGGGGGAGATATTTTTGGGGAGTGGGGGGAGTGTCGGTGGTTGACTGGGGGAGTGGCGGGTATGGGGGGAGGGAGTGGGCCGGCCAGGTGGGTGGCCCAATGGCCTGCTGGGCCGAAGCCCAGTGGGGGGGTGTTTCCTTTTTTTTTCTTTTGTTAGTTTTCTGTTTTTTTTATTTCCCTTTTTCCTTTTCTGTTTTAGTTCAATTTAAAACATTTACGCATTTTCTAAATATGTGTTTTCTTCACCATAATTAAATATGTGATATTATGCACCAACCAAACATTTTTTTAATGTTTTGAAAACTTTTGTCGTTTGACTTGTTTAGAATTTAAATTTGAAACGGTTTCGAATTAACCCGAGATTAACTACAGTGACAGAGGTGATGTGGCACCATTATCGTGAGATTACTGTAGCATGATTATCCGGGCGTTACAAATCTCCTCCACTACAAAAAATCTCGTCCTGAGATTTAGGAGGTAGAAGGAAACAATGCTGGGTATTCATCTCGCAGGCGGTCCTCGCGTTCCCAAGTGGCTTCTTCTTCAGAGTGATTCGACCACTGGACTTTGAGGAACTTGATCGCCTTCCGACATGTGTGGCGTTCAGCTTGGTCGAGAATGCGGACTGGATGCTCTTTATAGGAGAGGTCCTGTTGCAATTCGAGCACTTCATGATCCACTGCTCGGATTGGATCCTTGAAGCAACGGCGGAGCTGTGACACGTGGAACACATCGTGAACCTGAGAAAGGTTCGGCGGAAGCTCCAGTTGATATGCCACTTTTCCATGCCTTTCGAGAATAGTGAAGGGACCGATATAGCGAGGAGCTAGCTTGCCCTTGATCCCGAAGCGGTGAGCACCCTTCATTGGTGTAACTCGAAGATAAGCCTTTTCTGACGTGACTGAGCAATCTTGAGATTCTCGCGAATAATGCGACTTGTTCTTCGGCCTGTTGGATAATATCCGGACCGAAGAGTGGACGTTCCCCAGTTTCTGACCAGTTCAGAGGGGTCCGACACTTTCGTCCATATAGCACTTCGAAGGGGGACATCTTCAGACTAGCTTGATAGCTATTATTATAAGAGAACTCGGCATATGGAAGAGATTCCTCCCATTTCTTGTCGAAGGAAATTACACAAGCTCGAAGTATGTCTTCGAGCACTTGGTTGACACGTTCAACCTGTCCTTGCGACTGAGGATGAAACACCGTACTGAACGACAGATGAGTTCCCATAGCTTCTTGAAAACTTGCCCAGAATCTTGAAGTGAATAAGCTGCCACGGTCTGAACTGATAACCAGTGGAATACCGTGAAGTGAAACAATTCTGGCCATGTAGAGAGTAGCAAGCTGACTAGCAGTGCTTGTCTCTTTGATCGCCAGAAAATGGGCAACTTTGGAAAGCCGGTCAATGACGACAAGAATAGCATCATTACCTTTCTGCGATTTGGGAAATCCAGTGACGAAGTCCATTTCAACATGGTCCCATTTCCATTCAGGAATAGAGATAGGTTGCAGAGTTCCTGCAGGCCTTTGATGCTCTGCTTTGATACGGCAGCAAACGTCACACTCAGCAACATAACGAGCAATGTCCTGCTTCATATTAGACCACCAGAATCTTTGGTGAATATCCTGATACATCTTTGTACTACCAGGGTGGATGGACAGAGGCGTATCATGAGCTTCTTGCATAACCCTTTTAGTCTTATCCAGGTTTTTCTTCGAACATGGTACCACTAGGCGGCCTTTGAAATACAAGGCGCCATCGTCGGCGATAGTGAAGAATGAGGGCTTTCCCTCTGCTAGATGGCGTTTAATCTTATGGACTTCAGAGTCATAACCTTGAATAGTGTTTATACCAGTTACGAGATCTGGTACAACAACTAGGGTATTTAGACAACCCTTAGTAACAACAAGAAGATTCATCTTGCGGATCTCCGGGGGAGGGGGAGCGAGTGCTCCAGGAGGAACAGTATGGAGGTTCAGCTTTCTAAATTCTTCGACAAGCGAGGGCTGAACTTTGTGAACATGGAGGAGATTGCAGTAAGACTTGCGGCTCAAGGCATCAACCATTACATTAGCCTTGCCGGGGGTATAGGATATACCCACGTCAAAGTCTGCAACAGTCTCCATCCATCTTTGCTGACGGTGGTCCAGATCTGGCTGAGTAAACAGATACTTCAGACTTTGGTGGTCGGTGAAGATTTCGCAACGATTACCGAGAAGGTAATGTCGCCACTGCTTCAGTGCATGAATGACAGCAGCAAGCTCGAGGTCGTGAACTGGGTAGTTTTCTTCGTGAGGGCGCAGTTGACGAGAGGCATAAGCAATCACTCTGCGCTCTTGCATTAGGACACAGCCTAATCCTTGATGGGAAGCGTCGCAGTAAATGACGAAGTCCTTCTTAGTATCAGGTGGAGCAAGCACGGGGGCAGAAGTCAACTTGTCTTTGAGCGCCTCAAAACTTTCCTGACACTTGTCTATCCATTCGAACTTGACACCCTTATGCAATAGATTAGTCAGAGGCCTGGCAATCTTGGAGAAGTTCTCGACGAATCGATGGCAATAGCTGGCGAGACTGAGAAAACTTCGGACTTGCTTGACGTTCTTCGGAGGAGTCCAATCGAGAATAGCCTGAACTCGTTCAGGGTTGACGGCAATACCATCCTTGGAGATGACATGCCCAATATAGGTTACTTCGGGGAGCCAGAATTCACACTTGGAATACTTAGCATACAGTTGATGTTCTCAAAGCTTCTCCAACACAAGACGCAGATGTCCAGCATGTTCTTCCTCGTTCTTGGAATATACAAGGATATCGTCCAGATAAACCACGACGAACTTGTCGAGGTAATCCATGAATATATAGTTCATCAGACGAGAGAAGGTGGCGGGAGCATTTGTTAAGCCGAATGACATGACGGTGTACTCGTATGATCCATATCGAGTCACGAAGGCGGTTTTTGGGATGTCCTCTTCACGAACACAGATCTGGTGGTAACCCAACCTCAAGTCTTGTTTGGAGAACACTGATGAGCCAGCCAGTTGATCATAAAGATCATTGATCCGAGGAAGAGGATATTTATTCTGAATGGTAGCTCGGTTTATAGGACGGTAGTCTTGGACTAATCGGTTTGTCCCATCCTTCTTCTTAACAAAGAGAGAAGGTGCTCCCCAAGGAGAGCAGCTTGGGAGAATGTTGACAAGAGATTTGTCTATTTCCTCCTTAAGCTCAATGAGTTCATGAAGCGGCATCTTATAGGGTCGTTTAGCTATAGGGGTGGTGCCGGGTTTCAAGTCGATGATGAATTCGACAGCTCTAGCAAGGGGAATCCCTGGAAGTTCTTCTGGGAAGACGTCTTGGAATTCACGAACGACGGAAATGTTTTCAATGCCCTCGAGTGGTGCAGCGTTCAACGCATTCAAGGCATAAAGACATGCCTCGGCGTTCTGAACTAGATGAGCTTGGTAAGCAATTATTTCATCAGAAGGGTGTAGCAGATGGACGACCTTAGTGGCGCAAACTATAGAAGCAGTATGCGCTTTCAACCAATCCATTCCTAGAATGAGGTCGATGCTACAGGACTTTAGTATGATGGGGGAGGCAAGGAATTCCAGTCCTTCAATTTCAACGGGAACGTTGTGACTAACCACAGAGGTTTGACACTGGCCCGCAGGAGTGTGTACCACAATCGCAGTGTTCATCTCTTCGTATTTAATGCCATGCATGAATGCAAACTCAGCTGATATGAATGAATGTGATGCTCCTGTATCAAATAAAACAGATGCTGGTACTGAATTTATGAGGAGTGTACCCATCATGGTAGCAGGCTGGTCTAGAACTTCACTGAGATCAACGTGGTTGGCATGAACACGACCATAAGACTTGGCATTGTTGTTACGAGGCTAGTTGCTTCCACGGCCAGTTGCTGGGAGGGCTAGTTGATTCTAGTTCTGGTTGCATTCCCTAGCACGGTGTCCTGGTTGACCACACCTGAAGCACAGACCATTATTGGGAGTGGGAACAGGAGTTTGTGGTGGTGGAGCTGGAAGTCTTAGCTGCCTAGTTGGTGGAGCAGGCAGACGAGGTGCAGCATAGGTCTGCCTTGGAGCAGGTGCATTCGGCTGGTAAATGCTGTTGGGAATCCATATCTTGCGCTTCTGCAAGGACGGGCCCGAAGATGAGCCCGTGTCACGGTTGCGCCAGTGAGAGCCCTGGTATTCCTGCAGACCAGTTTCGACATTGATGGCCTTGTTCACCAGGGTGGCGAAATCAGCAAAGTCATGCACTAGAAGTGCGAGCTTGATGTCAGCTTGAAGGCCATCATGGAACTTCTCCTGTCTGCGTGCATCAGTTGCAATGTCCTCTTCAGCATAGCGGGACAAGTCCAGAAACTCCCACTGATAAGCTTCCACAATTTTGTTGCCTTGGGTGAGGTTGCGGAACTCACGCTTCTTCCGGTCCATGACTCCCTGAGGAATGGAGCGAGCACGGAAGGCAGCTTGGAAGTCTGGCCAGGTGATGATTTTTCCAGCTGGCAGAGTACGCCTGTGGCTGTCCCACCATTGAGCTGCGGGTCCTTTCAGGAAGAAGGAAACAAAGGTACATAGCTGGCAGGGGCTACATCAGCAGACTCCATCTCATAGGTGATGTCATGGAGCCAGTCATCAGCATCCAGAGGCTGAGTTGAGCTGCGGTACACGCTTGGGTTGAGGCGCATGAAATCCTGCAGAGTCACTTGGGTTGGCTGCTGGTTCATATTGGGGCGAGGAAACTGTGCCATAATATTCTCCATGAACTAACGATTCAGCTCAAACTGTTGCATCATCCCAGCCATGTACTCAGGCGTTGCCACCACGACCACGACCACCTGGTCTAACCATCCTGCTAATATATAACAGGGGTAGTTCAGCATTGAGAAATTTGCAAAGACAAGAATCATTCATGATGAAACATGCACAACGAAAGCAGCACGATAGATACTACATAGTAGTCGGCATATCTCACAAAAGAGATCATGCATAGAGTTCGGTACACAGAGTTCGGCACATAGACTAAGACATCATAGGCGGCACACAGGCTCGCGGCGAATGCATCTAACACTAACAAGCAAGTCTACATCAGTCCCACGTGGTACTACGGAGGTAGGTGTAGCCCGACAGCTGGTAGTGATGCGAAGGGAAGACCTCCACGCAAGTAGCCTGGGGTCCGCGGATACTCTGGTGCGGAACCCGATGCGCAGGTGGCAGGAGAGGACCAAGTGCAGGAGAGTAGCCTCCCACATCTGGCCAGCCGACGCCCTGGGGCATCACGGTCCTGGCAGGGTAGATCGCAGAACGCGACAGATCACCAGATCGGACAGAGGGGTGCAACAGCGTCAGAGCACGATACAGGTGCTGACGGGTGGTGTACAACTCGTGGCGAAGAGCTCGGTTAGCTCTATCCAGCCCATCAGCATGCAGAACCAGGTTTTGATGGTAGAAGGGCTCTCGGGTGACAGTGGAGTAGGCCGCAGTGTAGTAACCCTCCGCACCAACATCGGATGCGATAGCAATGTGCCTGAAGGGGGAGGTGCCCAGCTCCTGATACTCTCCACGAAGATGTGTCAGAGCAGCATAAGCAGCATCGTGGACCGCCATGTCGAGTAGTCACTCCAACACCATGAGCAGTGTGCAACACGGTAGTGGAGTCATACTCCCGAGAGTAGAGGTGGACGATGGCACGGTACTGCTCCTGGTTGAAGTCCTGGTACTCCTCATAGACGGTGTACTCAGGGTGCCAGCGATAACCCAGATAGGTCATCATCTCAACCAACACAGCAGGTGATCCTGAGGCACCAATGGCCGTCGTGTGGTGCACGACCTGCCTCGTCAGTTCCATCTGAAAACAAAGATGTTTTCACAGGAGTCAAATGATAATATGGATAATGTGCAAATACTACTCTAAAGAATAACTAGGGCTTATCCAACTTTGGGGTGAACGTGGTCACGGGATCCTAGTGTTAGAGTTAGTAAAATCGTTTAACCCGAGTAGGAGAGAGTTCAGAGTCCCAGAGTAAGGATCGAGGAGTAAAAGATCCTAATACCACCCAGATGGCGACGTGGGCCCATAAGGCACACAGCCATGTTATTAAAAAGTTTTGTAATGTCTAGACTCAACTTCGGCCAAGGAGTGTGGAAGGGGGATTCCTACAGGCAGTCGGCTCTGATACCAACTTGTGACGCCCCCGATTCAATCGTACACTAATCATACACGCAAACGTGTACGATCAAGATCAGGGACTCACGGGAAGATATCACAACACAACTCTACAAATAAAATAAGTCATACAAGCATCATATTACAAGCCAGGGGCCTCGAGGGCTCGAATACAAGAGCTCAATCATAGACGAGTCAGCAGAAGCAACAATATCTGAGTACAGACATAAGTTAAACAAGTTTGCCTTAAGAAGGCTAGCACAAACAGGGATACAGATCGAAAGAGGCGCAGGCCTCCTGCCTGGGATCCTCCTAACTACTCCTGGTCGCCGTCAGCGGGCTGCACGTAGTAGTAGGCACCTCCTGAGCAGTAGTAGTCGTCGTCGACAGTGGCGTCTGGCTCCTGGACTCCAACGTCTGGTCGCAACAATCGGGTAGAAGGGAAAGGGAAAAAGAGGGAGAAAGCAACCGTGAGTACTCATCCAAAGTACTCGCAAGCAAGGAGCTACACTACATATGTATGCATTGGTATCAACTGGAATAAGGCTATCATATGTGGACTGAACTGCAGAATGCCGGAATAAGAGGGGGATATCTAGTCCTTTCAAACACTACGCTTCTGGCCACCTCCATCTTGCAGCAGGAGAAGAGAGTAGAAGGTAAGTCCACCAAGTAGCCTCGTGTAGCATAATCCTAACCGATGATCCTCCCCTCATCGCCCTGTGAGAGAGCGATCACCGGTTGTATCTGGCACTTCGAAGGGTGTGTTTTATTAAGTATCCGGTTCTAGTTGTCATAAGGTCAAGGTACAACTCCAAGTCGTCCTGTTACCGAAGATCACAGCTATTCGAATAGATTAACTTCCCTGCATGGTTGCACCACATAACCCAACACGCTCGATCCCATTTGGCCGGACACACTTTCCTGGGTCATGCCCGGCCTCTGAAGATCAACACGTCGCAACCCTATCTAGGCACAACAGAGAGGTCAGCACGCCGATCTAAATCCTATGGCGCAGGGGTCTGGGCCCATCGCCCGTTGCACACCTGCACGTTGCGAACGCGGCCGGAAGCAGACCTAGCCTAGCAGGCGTTCTAGTCCAATCCGGCGCGCGCCGCTCAGTCGCTGACGTCACGAAGGCTTCGACTGATACCATGACGTCGAGTGCCCATAACTGTCCCCGCGTAGATGGTTAGTGCGTATAGGCCAGTAGCCAGACTCAGATCAAATACCAAGATCTCGTTAAACGTGTTATCTTGAAGGCACCGCGAATGCCGACCAGGGCAAGGCCCACCTCTCTCCTAGGTGGTCTCAACCTGCCCTGTCGCTTCGCCACAAAGATCCACTCAGAGGGCCGTCGAGACAAACGTCCTTTCAGACCCAATCCGTGGATCACTCGCGGGTACTCCTACGAGCCGACCCATCTTTAGTCACCACAAGTATCATATATCATGTATAGGTATATACCCGTGATCAACTCCCCAGTGATCACGGCCCGATAGTATAACATGGCAGACGGACAAGAATGTATGGCCATTGATGATAAACTAGCATCCTATACTAAGCATTAGGATTGCAGGTAAAGGTAACAACAGTAGTAGCAAGGACAGGCTATGCATCAGGATAGGATTAACGGAAAGCAGTAACATGCTACACTACTCTAATGCAAGCAGTATAGAGGAGAGTAGGCGATATCTGGTGATCAGGTGGGGGCTTGCCTGGTTGCTCTGGCAAGAGAGAGGGGTCGTCAACACCGTAGTCGTACTGGGTAGCAGCGGCGTCGGTCTCGGTGTCTAACGAGAGAAGAGGGGGAAGAAACAATAAATATAATGCAAACAAATGCATGATGATGCATGACATGACAAAGCGTGATGCTAGGTGTGCCCTAACGCGGTATGAGGTGGTACCGGTGAAGGGGAAAACATCCGGGAAAGTATCCCCAGTGTTTCGCGTTTTCGGGCAGAGGAGCCGGAGGGGGAAAGTCGTGTGTTCGCTATGCTAGGGATACGTGAAGGACGAACGGGCTGCGTATCCAGATTCATCTCGTCATTCTGAGCAACTTTCATGTTGAAAATAATTTAATCCGAGTTACGGATTAAAAGATATGATTTTCTAAAGATTTTATTAATTTCTGGAATTATTTTTAATTCGAAAATAATTGCTAAATTGCTAGGCGCACCCAGCACAGTGTACACAAAAGTGTACCCAGTGACTGACAGGTGGGCCAGAGGGACCCAGTTGACCAGTCAACATTTGACTGGTCAACAGGGGTGGGACCCCCCTGTCATTGACTGTTTTAGTTAATTAGGGATTAGGCTAATCAAACTACTGTTTAATTAAACTAACAGATTAATTAGATTAATTAACTAGGATTAATTAACTTAATTGTTTTAGTTAATTAATTAATTAATTAAGTTTATTTATTTTTAGTTATTATTATTATTTTAAATCCTTTTTTAATCTCTTTCTTTTTTTGTTTCGGACGAGGGCCCCGTTCGTCATAGGGCCAAGGGGAGGCCATAGCGGATCGGGTGGGGGCGACGGGCGCCTGGGCATGGGCGAACCCGCCTGGCATCGGGGGAGCCCCGCCAGGAGGTTGCGGCCACGGCGACGGTCGTCAGCTGTGGGTGCCGGACCCGGGCGGCGCGGGGCGGCACCGCGGACAGAGGCCGAGCGGCGAAGGGCGCAACGGAGCACGGAGACGAAGCAGGGACGGCATCAGCGATGGAGGCGGGGCGGCGAGCAGCAGGCAGAAGGAGCCAGGGCGCGGGCAGCGATGAGCGGCTCAGGTGCGGTAGGCGCGAGCGGGGAGGCTCAGCGGGGGTGGACGTGGCGATGGCCACGAGTGGCCGAGCGGGCGCGAAGTAGAGGGAGCGTGAGCGATGGCGGGGACTGCGGGCGTGTGAGCCGATGGCCAGGCACGAGCAACGGCACGCGGGCGCGGCTAGCGTGCGTTGAGCGGAGGGTCGCGGTGGGCGCGGCGCGTGCGAGGGTTGCGGGCATGCATAGGCCGCAGCGGGCGCGAGGCCTGCACCGGGCACGCGCGGACAGGGGACGGCGCGGGAGCTCGGGCACGAGGCGGAGGCGTTGGCGCGGCGAGGCCGTGGTGGTGCAGGGCCGTGGTGAGCACGGACAGGCGGGTGGCTGCGGGCGCGGGCGGCGTCAGCAGCAAAGGCAGCATCGACAGCGGCGATGCGGTATCAGGCGAGCAGCGGCAGCGCAGGCAGGCGCGTCCAGGGACGGCGAGCGGGCGCAGTGCACGGGGAGGCAACGACGGAGGGAGAGCAGCGGCAAGGGTCAGCTCGCGGCCACGGGCGAGAGTGAGAGAGGAGGGGGAGCGCGGGGCGTGCTCACGGGGGGGGAGGAGTAGGGGTTTGGGCAGCGGGGCGTGGGGAGGTAGTCGGGGACGATGCGACGGAGAGGGGCAGGCCGGCGGGGGCGTCCGGCGAGGCGGCGTGTGATCCTGGCGGCGGCGGGCGACGAGTGCCCCCTCCCTCGATCCCGATCAAGTCGGGGGAGAGGGGAGATATTTTTTGGGAGTGGGGGGAGTGTCAGTGGTTGACTCGGGGGAGTGGGGGGTTATGGGGAGAGGGAGTGGGCCGGCCAGGTGGGTGGCCCAATGGCCTGCTGGGCCGAAGCCCAGTGGGGGTGTGTTTCCTTTTTTGTTAGTTTTCTGTTTTTATTTTTTTATTTCCCTTTTTCCTTTTCTATTTTAGTTCAATTTAAAACATTTATGCATTTTCTAAACATGTGTTTTCTTCACCATAATTAACTATGTGATATTATGCACCAACCGAACATTTTTGTTTAATGTTTGGAAAACTTTTGTCGTTTGACTTGTTTAGAATTTAAATTTGAAAGGATTTCGAATTAACCCGAGATTAACTACAGTGACAGAGGTGACGTGGCACCATCATCGTGAGATTACTGTAGCATGATTATCCGGGCGTTACAGCACCCTAGGGGGGTGGGCGCGCCCCCTACCTCGTGGCTCCCTCGTTTCTTTCCTAACGTGCACTCCAAGTCTATCAGGTTGCTTTCCTTCCAAAAATAAGTTCCGTGAAGTTTCAGGTCAATTGGACTCCGTTTGATTTTCCTTTTCTGCCATACTCTAAAACAAGGAAAAAATAGAAACTGGCACTGGGCTCTGGGTTAATAGGTTAGTCCCAAAAATCATATAAAATAGCATATAAATGCATAAAAAACATCCAAGGTTGATAATATAATAGCATGGAACAATCAAAAATTATAGATACGTTGGAGACGTATCAGACGACACTCTACTTGGAACTGCACCAACTGACAGCTCCACCATTCAATATAAATACGTATCCGATTTGCGACTTAGAGTCATCTTGATCAGTGTCAAAGATTGCATCGACATAACCGTTTATGACGAGCTCTTTGTCACCTTCATAAACAAGAAACATATCCTTGGTCCTTTTCAGGTATTTCAGGACGTTCTTGACCGTTGCCCAGTGATCCACTCCTGGATTACTTTGTTACCTCCCTGCTAAACTAATAGTAAGGCACACATCAGGTCTGGTACACAACATTTCATACATGATAGAACCTATGGCTGAGGCATAGGGAATGACTTTCATTTTCTCTCTATCTTCTGCAGTGGTCGGGCATTGAGTCTAACTCAACTTCACACCTTGTAACACAGGCAAGAACCCTTTCTTTGACTGATCCATTTTGAACTTCTTCAAAACTTTATCAATGTATGTGGTTTGTGAAAGTCCAATTAATCGTCTTGATCTATCTCTATAAATCTTGATGCCCGATATATAACCAGCTTCTCCGAGGTCTTTGATTGAAAAATTCTTATTCAAGTATCCTTTTATGCCATTCAGAAATTCAGTATCATTTATGATCAACAATATGTCATCCACATATAATATCACAAATGCTATAGAGCTCCCACTCACTTTCTTGTAAATACAGGCTTCTCCAAAAGTTTGTATAAAACCATATGCTTTGATCACAATATCAAAGCATATATTCCAACTCCAAGAGGCTTGCACCAGTCCATAAATGGATCGCTGGAGCTTGCACACTTTGTTAGTACCTTTTGGATGGACAAAACCTCTGTATAAAACCATATGCTTTGATCACAATATCAAAGCATATATTCCAACTCCAAGAGGCTTGCACCAGTCCATAAATGGATCGCTGGAGCTTGCACACTTTGTTAGTACCTTTTGGAACGACAAAACCTTCTGGTTGCATCATATACAACTCTTCTTTAAGATATCCATTAAGGAATGAAGTTTTGACATCCATTTGCCAAATTTCATAATCATAAAATGCGGCAATTGCTAACATGATTCGGACAGACTTAAGCATCGCTACGGGTGAGAAGGTCTCATCGTAGTCAACTCCTTGAACTTGTCGAAAACCTTTCGCAACAAGTCGAGCTTTGTAGACAGTAACATTACCGTCAGCGTCAGTCTTTTTCTTGAAGATCCATTTATTCTCTATTGCTTGCCGATCATCGGGCAAGTCAACCAAAGTCCATACTTTGTTCTCATACATGGATCCCATCTCAAATTTCATGGCCTCGAGCTATTTCGTGGAATCTGGACCCATCATCGCTTCCTCATAGTTCGTAGGTTCGTCATGGTCAAGTAACATGACCTCCAGAACAGGATTACTGTACCACTCTGGTGCGGATCTTAATCTGGTTGACCTACGTGGTTCGGTAGTAACTTGATCAGAAGTTTCATGATCATCATCATTAGCTTCCTCACTAATTGGTGTAGGAATCACTGGAACTGATATCTACGATGAACTACTTTCCAATAAGGGAGAAGGTACATTTACCTCATCAAGTTATACTTTTCTCCCACTCACTTCTTTCGAGAGAAACTCCTTCTCTAGAAAGGATCCATTCTTAGCAACGAATATCTTGCGTTCAGATCTGTGATAGAAGGTGTACCCAATAGTCTCCTTTGGGTATCCTATGAAGACACATTTCTTCGATTTCGGTTCAAGCTTATCAGGTTGAAGCTTTTTCACATAAGCATCGTGATGTCTACTACACAACCATATTATTGTAGACGTTGTTGGGCCTCCAAGTGCAGAGGTTTGTAGGACAGTAGCAAATTTCTCTCAAGTGGATGACCTAAGGTTTATCAGTTCGTGGGAGGCATAGGAAGAAGATGGTCTCTCTCAAACAAACCTGCAACCAAATAACAAAGAGTCTGTTGTGTCCCCAACACACCCAATACAATGGTAAATTGTATAGTGCACTAGTTCGGCGAAGAGATGGTGATACAAGTGCAATATGGATGGTAGATATAGGTTTTTGTAATCTGAAAATATAAAACAGCAAGGTAACTAATGATAAAAGTGAGCGAAGACGGCATTGCAATGCTTCGAAACAAGGCCTAGGGTTCATACTTTCACTAGTGCAAGTTCTCTCAAAAATAATAACATAATTGGATCATATAACTATCCCTCAACATGCAACAAACACTCACTCCAAAGTCACTAATAGAGGAGAACAAACGAAGAGATTATTGTAGGGTACGAAACCACCTCAAAGTTATTCTTTCCGATCAACCCGTTGGGCTATTCCTATAAGTGTCACAAACAGCCCTAGAGTTCATAGTAAAATAACACCTTAAGACACAAATCGACCAAAACCCTAATGTCATCTAGATACTCCAATTTCACCTCAAGTATCCGTGGGTATGATTATACGATATGCATCACACAATCTCAGATTCATCTATTCAACCAACACAAAGAACTTCAAAGAGTGCCCCAAAGTTTCTACCGGAGAGTCAAGACGAAAACGTGTGCCAACCCCTATGCATAAGTTCACAAGGTCACAGAACTCGCAAGTTGATCATCAAAACATACATCAAGTGGATCACATGAATATCCCATTGTCACCATAGAAAAGCACATGCAAGACATACATCAAGTGTTCTCAAATCCTTAAAGACTCAATCCGATAAGATAACTTCAAAGGGAAAACTCAATTCATCACAAGGAGATAGAGGGGGGATAAACATCATAAGATCCAACTATAATAGCAAAGCTCGCGGTACATCAAGATCGTGCCATATCAAGAACACGAGAGAGAGAGAGGGAGAGAGAGAGAGATCAAACACATAGCTACTGGTACATACCCTCAGCCCCGAGGGTGAACTACTCCCTCCTCGTCATGGAGAACGTCGGGATGATGAAGATGGCCACCGGTGATGATTCCCCCTTCGGCAAGGTGCTGGAACAGGGTCCCGATTGGTTTTAGGTGGCTACAGAGGCTTGCGGTGGCAGAACTCCCAATCGTGGTTAAGTTCTGGAAGTTTAGGGGTTTATAAGAGAGGTTGGCGTCGAGAACAAGTCAGGGGCCCCATAGCGAGTCCACGAGGCACGGGGCGCGCCCTCCACCCTTGTGGGGCCCACGGGACTCCCCTCCGGTAACTCTTCGTTCAAGTATTTTTTATATTTTCCAGAAAAAATCTCCGTTGATTTTCAGCGCATTCCGAGAACTTTTACTTCTGCACAAAAACAACACCACGGTAGTTCTGCTGAAAACAACGTCAGTCCGGATTAGTTCTAACCAAATCATACCAAAATCATGTAAAAATATTATAAACATGGCATGAATACATAAAAAATTATAGATACGTTGGAGACGTATCAGCATCCCCAAGCTTAATTCCTGCCCGTCCTCGAGTAGGTAAATGATAAAAACATAATTTTTGATGTGGAATGCTACCTAACATATTCATCAGTGTAATCATGTCTATTGTGGCAAGAATATTCATATCCATAAGATTCAAAACAAAAGTTTAATATTGACATAAAAATAATAATACTGCAAGCATACTAACAATGCAAGCATGTCTTCTCAAAATAACACGGCCAAAGAAAGCTATCCCTACAAAATCATATAGTCTGGCTATGCTCTATCTTCATCACACAAAATATTTAAATCATGCACAACCCCGATGACAGGCCAATCAATTGTTTCATAGTTTTGATGTTCTCAAAAAATTTCAATCTTCATGCAATACATGAGCGTGAGCCATGGACATAGCACTATAGGTGGAATAAAATGGTGGTTGTGGAGAAGACAAAAGGGAGAAGATAGTCTCACATCAACTAGGCGTATCAACGGGCCATGGAGATGCCCATAAATAGATATCAATGTGAGTGAGTAGGGATTTCCATGCAACAGATGCACTAGAGCTATAAGTGTATGAAAGCTCAACAAAACAAACTAAGTGGGTGTGCATCCAACTTGCTTGCTCACGAAGACCTAGGGCATTTTGAGGAAGCCCGTCATTGGAATATACAAGCCAAGTTCTATAATGAAAATTCCCACTAGTATATGAAAGTGACAAAAGAGGAGACTCTCTATCATGAAGGTCATGGTGCTACTTTGAAGCACAAGTGTGGAAGGATAGTAACATTGTCCCTTCTCTCTTTTTCTCTCATTTTTTTTATTTGGGCCTTTTCTCCCTTTTTTGTGGCCTCTTTTTTTTTCTTTTTTTTCTTTTTCGTCCGGAGTCTCGTCCCGACTTGTGGGGAAATCATAGTCTCCATCATCCTTTCCTCACTGGGACAGTGCTCTAATAATGAAGATCATCACACTTTTATTTACTTACAACTCGATGCTGAGAACAAAATATGACTCTATATGAATGTCTCCAGCGGTGTACCGGGATGTGCAATGACTCAAGAGTGACATGTATGAAAGAATTATGAAAGGTGGCTTTGCCACAAATACGATGTCAACTACATGATCATGCAAAGCAATATGACAATGATGAAGCGTGTCATGATAAACGAAACAATGGAAAGTTGCATGGCAATATATCTCGGAATGGCTATGGAAATGCCATAATAGGTAGGTATGGTGGCTATTTTGAGGAAGGTAATGGTGGGTGTTATGGTACCGGCAAAATTTGCACAGCACAAGAGAGGCTAGCAATGGTGGAAGGGTGAGAGTGCGTATAATCCATGGACTCAAAATTAGTCATAAAGAACTCACATACTTATTGCAAAAATCTATTAGTCATTGAAACGAAGTACTATGCGCATGCTCCTAGGGGGATAGATTGGTAGGAAAAGACCATCGCTCGTCCCCGACCGCCACTCATAAGGAAGACAATAAAAAAATCATGCTCCGACTTCATCACATAACGGTTCACCATACGTGCATGTTACGGGAATCACAAACCTTAACACAAGTATTTCTTAAATTCACAACTACTCACTAGCATGACTCTAATATCACCATCTTCATATCTCAATCAAACTGCTCATAGTATTCAGCGCACTTTATATGGAAGTTTTTATTATATCCCTCTTGGATGCCTATCATATTAGGACTAAATTTATAGCCAAAGCAAATTACCATGCTGTTTAAGCTTCTCAAAATAATATAAGTGAAGCACGAGAGTTCATCTATTTCTTCAAAATAAAACCACCACCGTGCTCTAAAAGATATAAGTGAAGCACTAGAGCAAATGACAAACTACTCCGAAAGATATAAGAGAAGATCAATGAGTAATCGGATAATTATGTAACTATGTGAAGACTCCTTCTCATAAATAAAATTTCTGATATTAAGTACTTTATTCGGACATCAAGCAGAATAAAAAAATTACATTGCAACTATAGCACATATCATGTGAAGAAGCAAAAACTTAGGTTCAACCAAAATTGACCGATAGTTGTTGAAGAAGAAAGGTGGGATGCCAACCGGGGCATCCCCAAGCTTAGATGCTTGAGACTTCTTGAAATATTTATTAGGGATGCCTTGGGAATCCCCAAGATTGAGCTTTTGTGTCTCCTTAATTCCTCTCATATCACGGTCTCCCTAGTTCTTAAAAACTTCATCCACACAAAACTCAACAAGAACTCGTGAGATAAGTTAGTATAATCCATGCTCAACCTTATCATTCTCTACTGTAGGAAATCACTAAAATTATTATTTAACATTTCCTACTAATTTCCTCTACATATTTAGCACTCCTATCCTCAAATAGAATCATTAAACAAGCAAACATATGCAAACAATGCAATCATAACAGCAATCTATCTAAACAGGATAGTCTGTAAAGAATGCAAGAAGAATCATACTTCTTTAACTCCAAAAATTATGAAAAATTACCACGCCGTAGATAATTTGTTTTTACTCATTGTGTAAAAATTTCAAGATTTTATCGTGTTCTGACTATTCACAAATATTCAAAACATAACAGCAAACTTTCTGTTTTTAAAACAGCAACATATGGACTTGCAAAATAAGCATGGTAAATGCTATACTTGACCTTTTAATTGAAGTAAAAGATTCAAAATATTACTCTAAATAACATCAATCAAATCCTAATAAAATAAAATGACGCTCCAAGCAAAACACATATCATGTGGTGAATAAAAATATAGCTCCAATTAAAGTTACCGATAAACGAAGACGAAAGAGGGGATGCCATCCGGGGCATCCCCAAGCTTAGGCTCTTGGTTGTCCTTGAATATTACCTTGGGGTGCCTTGGGAATCCCCAAGCTTAGGCTCTTTACACTCCTTATTCCATAGTCCATCGAATCTTTACCCAAAACTTGAAAACTTCACAACACAAAACTCAACAGAAAACTCATAAGCTCTGTTAGTATAAGAAAACAAGTCACCACTTTGGTACTGTCAAGAAAAGATACATATTTTTTCTCACATGATACCTATTGTGCCCTATAATTTCTACAATTTATATTAAGCAATATAAGCCATAGAAACTAGAAAACAAGCAAACTATGCATCGAAAACAGAATATGTCAAAAATAGGATAGTATGTAGTAATTTGTAGCTCTCGAATACTTCTGTAAGTCCAACAATTCTGAAAAATTAGGACAACCTGAGGAATTTTTTCATTAATCTTCTGCAGAAAGAATCAGTATTTTATCACGCTTCTATTAAAAATGAGAATTGTTTTCCTGAGCACAAAAGTTTCTATTTTTCAGCAAGATCAAATCAACTATCACCATAGATCATCCCAAAGGTCTTACTTGGCACTTTATTGAAACAAAAGCTATAAAACATGATTACTACAGTAGCTTAATCATGTGAACACACAAAAACAGTAGGTAAAGGTGTTGGGTTGTCTCCCAACAAGCGCTTTTCTTTAATGCCTTTTTAGCTAGGCTTGACGATTTCAATGATGCTCACATAAAAGATAAGAATTGAAACATAAAGAGAGCATCATGAAGAATATTACTAGCACATTTAAGTCTAACCCACTTCCTATGCATAGGGATTTTGTGAGCAAACAATTTATGGGAACAAGAATCAACTAGCATAGGAAAACAAAACAAGCATAACTTGATTTTAAGCACATAGAGAGGAAACTTGATATTATTGCAATTCCTACGAGCATATATTCCTCCCTCATAATAATTTTAAGTATCATCATGAATGAATTCAACAATATAACCATCACATAAAGCATTCTTTTCATGATCTACAAGCATAGAATTTTTATTACTCTCCACATAAGCAAATTTCTTCTCATGAATAGTAGTGGGAGCAAACTCAACAAAATAAATGTCATGTGAGGCATAATCCAATTGAAAGTTAAAATCATGATGACAAGTTTCATGGATATCATTAATCTTTATATCATACATGTCATCACAATAATCATCATAGATAGGAGGGACGGTTTCATCATAATAAATTTGCTCATCAAAACTTGGGGAACAAAAAATACCATCTTCATCAAACATAGCATCCCCAAGCTTGTGGCTTTGCATATCATTAGCATCATGGATATTCAAATAATTCATACTAGCAACATTGCAATCATGCTCATCATTCAAATATTTAGTGCCAACCATTTTAATGCATTCTTCTTCTAACACTTGAGCACAATTTTCCTTTCCATCATTTTCACGAAAGATATTAAAAAGATGAAGCATATGAGGCAACCTCAATTCCATTTTTTTGTAGTTTTATTTTATAGACTAAACTAGTGATAAAACAAGAAAAAAAGATTTGATTGCAAGATCTAAAGATATACCTTTAAGAACTCGCCTCCCCGGCAACGACGCCAGAAAAGAGCTTGATGTCTACTACACAACCTTCTTCTTGTAGACGTTGTTGCGCCTCCAAGTGCAGAGGTTTGTAGGACAGTAGCAAATTTCCCTCACCTAAGGCTTATCAATCCGTGGGGGCGTAGGATGAAGATGGTCTCTCTCAAACAACCCTGCAACCAAATAACAAAGAGTCTGCTGTGTCCCCAACACACCCAATACAATGGTAAATTGTATAGGTGCACTAGTTCGGCGAAGAGATGGTGATACAAGTGCAATATGGATGGTAGATATAGGTTTTTGTAATCTGAAAATATAAAAACAGCAAGGTAACTAATGATAAAAGTGAGCGAAAACGGTATTGCAATGCTTCGAAACAAGGCCTAGGGTTCATACTTTCACTAGTGCAAGTTCTCTCAACAATAATAACATAATTGGATCATATAACTATCCCTCAACATGCAACAAAGAGTCACTCCAAAGTCACTAATAGCGGAGAACAAACGAAGATATTATTGTAGGGTACAAAACCACCTCAAAGTTATTCCTTCCGATCAATCCGTTGGGCTATTCCTATAAGTGTCACAAACAGCCCTAGAGTTCGTAGTAAAATAACACCTTAAGACACAAATCAACCAAAACCCTAATGTCACCTAGATACTCCAATGTCACCTCAAGTATCCGCGGGTATGATTATATGATATGCATCACACAATCTCAGATTCATCTATTCAACCAACACAAAGAACATCAAAGAGTGCCCCAAAGTTTCTACCAGAGAGTCAAGACGAAAACATGCGCCAACCCTATGCATAAGTTCACAAGGTCACAGAACTCGCAAGTTGATCACCAAAACATACATCAAGTGGATCATGTGAATATCCCATTGTCACCACAGATAAGCACATGCAAGACATACATCAAGTGTTCTCAAATCCTTAAAGACTCAATCCAATAAGATAACTTCAAAGGGAAAACTTAATTCATCACAAGGAGATAGAGGGGGAGAAACATCATAAGATCCAACTATAATAGCAAAGCTCGCGGTACATCAAGATCGTGCCATATCAAGAACACGAGAGAGAGAGAGAGAGATCAAACACATAGCTACTGGCACATACCCTCAGCCCTGAGGGTGAACTACTCCCTCCTCGTCATGGAGAGTGCCGGGATGATGAAGATGGCCACCGGTGATGATTCCCCCCTCCGGCAAGGTGCCGGAACAGGGTCCCGATTGGTTTTTGGTGGCTACAGAGGCTTGCGGCGGCGGAACTCCCGATCTACGTTAAGTTCTGGAAGTTTGGGGATTTATAAGAGAGGTTGGCATCGAGAACAAGTCAAGGGCCCCCACAGGGAGTCCACGTGGCAGGGGGTACGCCCTCCACCCTCATGGGGCCCATGGGACTCCCCTCCAGTAACTATTTGTTCCATAATTTTTATATTTTCCAGAAAAAACCTCCGTTGATTTTCAGCGCATTCCGAGAACTTTTATTTTTGCACAAAACAACACCACAATAGTTCTGCTGAAAATAATGTCAGTCCGAGTTAGTTCTACCCAAATCATACCAAAATGATGTAAAAATATTATAAACATGCCATGAATACATCAAAAATTATAGATACATCGGAGACGTATCACATCACAGCCCCAAACTTTAAGAAACGACAACTTGGGTTTCTTGCCAAACCACATATCATATGGTGTCGTCTCAACGGATTTCGATGGTGTCCTATTTAATGTGAATGTAGCCGTCTCTAAAGCATAACCCCAAAACGATAGCGTTAACTTAGTAAGAGACATCATATATCGCACCATATCTAATAAAGTGCGGTTACGACGTTCGGACACACCAATACGCTGTGGTGTTCCAGGTGGCGTGAGTTGCGAAACTATTCCACATTGTTTCAAATGAAGACCAAACTCATAACTCAAATATTCACCTCCACGATCAGATTGTAGAAACTTTATTTTCTTGTTACGATGATTTACCACTTCACTCTGCAATTCTTTGAACTTTTCAAATGTTTCAGACTTATGTTTCATTAAGTAGATATACCCATATCTGCTCAACTCATCTGTGAAGGTCAGAAAATAACGATACCCACCGCGAGCATCAACACTCATCGGACCGCATACATCAATATGTATTATTTCTAATAAGTCTGTTGCTCGCTCCATTGTTCCAGAGAATGGATTCTTAGTCATCTTGCCCATGAGGCATGGTTCGCAAGCATCAAGTGATTCATAATCAAGTGATTCCGAAAGCCCATCAGCATGGAGTTTCTTCATGCGCTTTACACCAATATGACCTAAACGGCAGTGCCACGAATAAGTTGCACTATCATTATTAAACTTGTATCTTTTGGGTTCAATACTATGAATATGTGTATCACTATTATCGAGATTCAATAAAAATAGACCACTCATCAAGGGTGCATGACCATAAAAGATATTACTCATATAAATAGAACAACCATTATTCTCTGATTTAAATGAATAACCGTCTCGCATCAAACAAGATCCAGATATAATGCTCATGCTTAACGCTAGCACCAAATAACAATTATTCAGGTCTAAAACTAACCGCGAAGGTAGATGTAGAGGTAGCATGCCGACGGCGATCACATCGACTTCGGAACCATTTCCCACGCGCATCGTCACCTTGTCCTTAGCCAACCTTTGTTTAATCCGTAGCCCCTGTTTTGAGTTGCAAATATGAGCAACAGAACCAGTATCAAATACCCACGCGCTACTACGAGCATTAGTAAGGTACACATCAATAACATGTATATCAAATATACCTTTTACTTTGCCATCCTTTTTATCCACCAAATTCTTGGGGCAGTTCCGCTTCCAGTAACCAGTCCCTTTGCGGTAGAAGCACTCAATCTCAGGCTTAGGTCCAGACTTGGGCTTCTTCACTTGAGCAGCAGCTTGCTTGCCGTTCTTCTTGAAGTTCCCCTTCTTCCCTTTGCCCTTCTTCTTGAAACTAGTGGTCTTGTTGACCATCAACACTTCATGATCCTTCTTGATTTCTACCTCCGCAGCCTTTCGCGCTACGAAGAGCTCGAGAATGGTCTTATCCATCCCTTGCATATTATAGTTCGTCACGAAGCTTTTGTAGCTTGGTGGCAGTGATTGAAGAACTCTGTCAATGACACTATCATCAGGAAGATTAACTCCCATTTGAGTCAAGTGGTTGTGGTACCAGACATTCTGAGTATATGTTCACTGACAGAACTATTCTCCTCCATCTTGCAGCTGTAGAACTTATTGGAGACTTCATATCTCTCAATCCGGGCATTTACTTGAAATATTAACTTCAACTCCTAGAACATCTCATATGATCCATGACGTTCAAAACGTCATTGAAGTCCTGGTTGTAAGCCGTAAAGCATGGCACACTGAACTATCAGGTAGTCATCAACACGTGTCTGCCAGGCATTCACAATGTCTGCATTTGCTGGTGCGGGTGGTACACCTAGCGGTGCTTCCAGGACGTAATTCTTCGGTGCAGCAATGAGGATAATCCTCAAGTTACGGACCCAGTCCGTGTAGTTGCTACCATCATATTTCAACTTAGCTTTCTCTAGGAACGCATTAAAATTCAAAGGAACAGTAGCACGGGCCATGGATCTACAACAACATAGACATGCAAAATACTATCAGGTACTAAGTTCATGATAAGTTAAAGTTCAATTAATCATATTACTTAAGAACTCCCACTTAGATAGACATCCCTCTAGTCATCTAAATGATAACGTGATCCATATCAACTAAACCATGTCCGATCATCACGTGAGATGTGATACGTCTCCAACGTATCTATAATTTTTTATTGTTCCATGCTATTATATTATCAACCTTGGATGTTTTATATGCATTTATATGCTATTTTCTATGATTTTTGGGACTAACCTATTAACCCAGAGATCAGTGTCTGTTTCTATTTTTTCCCCTTGTTTCAGTGTTTCGCAGAAAAGGATTATCAAACGGAGTCCAAACGGAATGAAACCTTCGAAAAAGTTATTTTTGGAAAGAAAGCAATACAGGAGACTTGGTTTGCACGTCAGGGGATCAACGAGGAAGCCACGAGGCAGGGGGCGCGCCCACCCCCCTGGGCGCGCCCTCCACCCTCGTGGGCCCCTCGTGGCTCCCCTGATGTATTTCTTCCGCTTATATATATCCATATACCCACCATTGGGGAGCACAATTGATCGGGAGTTCCGCCGCTAGAAGCCTCCGTAGCCATCGAAAACCAATCTAGACCCGTTTCAGCACCCTGCCGGAGTGGGAATCCCTCTCTGATGGCCATCTTCATCATCCCGGTGCTCTCCATGACGAGGAAGGAGTAGTTCTCCCTCGGGGCTGAGGGTATGTACCAGTAGCTATGTGTTTGATCCCTCTCTCTCTCTCTCTCGTGTTCTTTGGGTGATACGGTCTTGATTTATCACGAGCATTGCTATTATATTTGGATCCTATGATGTTTCTTCCCCCCTCTACTCTCTTGTAATGGATTGAGTTTTCCCTTTGAAGTTATCTTATCGGATTGAGTCTTTAAAGATTTGAGAACACTTGATATATGTCTTGCCATGCGTATCTGTGGTGACAATGGGATATCACGTGATTCACTTGATGTATGTTATGGTGATCAACTTGCGGGTTCCGCCCATGAACCTATGCATAGGGGTTGGCACATGTATTCGTTGTGATTCTCCGGTAGAAACTTTGGGGCACTCTTTGAGGTTCTATGTGTTGGTTGAATAGATGAATCTGAGATTGTGTGATGCATATCGTATAATCATACCACCGGATACTTGAGGTGACATTGGAGTATCTAGGTGACATTAGGGTTTTGGTTGATTTGTGTCTTAAGGTGTTATTCTAGTACGAACTCTAGGGCTGTTTGTGACACCTATAGGAATAGCCCAACGGATTGATTGGAAAGAATAACTTTGAGGTGGTTTCGTACCCTACCACAACCTCTTTTGCTCTCCGCTGTTAGTGACTTTGGAGTGACTCTTTGTTGCATGTTGAGGGATAGTTATGTGATCCAATTATGTTATTTCTAGTCGTCAACCCGTGCTACTGCACGGGCTAGCAATTTTTAATATTGTACGGGCTACTGCACGGAAAATTATAATATTGTTCATTGAGTTTTGAAAGTATTGTATTGTCTAAAGTTGTGTAGAAATTAGAATACAAATTATATATATATATCAATCACAAAATAAATATGAGGATTGTTTTCTTGTTAATATTATCATGCATATATTATCTATGATTTTTCTCTCTACCGATTACTATTAACATATTCCACTAAAACACAGTGCAACAACCCTTCTTCAAGGTGAGTTCATACGGGTCATTTTCGATCCCATTCCCATGTTGATGTTGTTGCCAACCAAGTGCTTATACGTTCAACATACTGGTGAGTCCCATGACTCGATAAGACACATAGTTCAACGTTATCCTTGGATTTCTATAATATTTCTAAGGTCATTAAACTTGTTGAGGTTTTTTTAACTCATGGAAGCCTTCCTTGTGTTGTCAATAATTTCCTATATTTATAGTTTTCTGATCAAATCTTTCTTTTACTTAGACTGTAACATTCTAGTAGCCATGGTTACATCTTTAAGTTCAACACTATAATTTGGATATTTGTTCGATTATTCTAAAATCTCTCTCAATTATTGGATGCATACCAGTAAGATTTTAAACAATCATTTTTTACATTTAAAAAAAATAACTGATCCTTCTGACATCCCAAATGAGACGCTGGGAAAAGTGGTGATGCTATTATTCTTTAGGCGATGAGCGCTAGCTAGCCGTTGTTCTAATCCATGATATATAGCTTTATCCATCCGATGCCTATGTACATCTCTCCTTCTGGCTACTATTTAATAAGTACTCTGGCATCATTGTGGTCTTATTCCTTGAATACAAAAGTTAAACAACATGCCCAAACTTTTAAAACACAATAGGCTTTTTTAGGCGTTTGCACAGTTTCAGAATTTGATTTCCTTTAAATATAATCTAGGATTTTTTATTAATACATTTGTGACATAGATTTCAAAAAAATTACATATTTTTTTCATTTTTAGAAAACTAAGTGCTGTCCCAAACGAATTTGGGCGTATACATGTATGAGTGATTTCTAGAAGGTATTTCTTTTTTCCACGAGTATATCTCTTTTGTTTGTGTGAATGAAGATTTCTGCGTGAGTAAAAATAGTTCACATATGAATATGTACGCACCACACATTGCAATATTGTACGTAGATTTTTAGTGAAGAAGACACGTTGGTCTGTGACAGTTGAGCTGTGATACATATTTTTTTATCGGCTACATGCATGCTTCTAGTACGTTTTGGGAAAGGAAAGGTTTAGTTTGTTTGGTGATTTTATTTTGGACGTCTCCTTCTTCTCTTTTTAATACTTGGACGTTTCTTTCCTTCTGTATTCTGTACAAATACAAAAAGCTAGGAGATTCTTCTATTGTAACACGTATGGAGTCTTGTCCCTTGTACGTGATGTGCTAGAGTTTCCTTAGCTCCTTTAACCCTGGACGTTGCCCTAAAAAAAGATCCTGGACATTGTAACATGTATGGACTTAGCCTGTACATTTTTTTCTTCTCGTAAAAAAAGAAAAAGAAAACTGGATGTTTTTTTCTATTGTAACATGTATGGACTCTTTGCTTATATCGTTTAATCTTAGACGCATAATTAAGATCTAATGGCTATTTTTAAGCAGTTTTAATGATTAACGTGGAGGCTCGTATGGTGCTTCCAATTAGTAAATATAAGATTGTTGAGAGGACTTGAACTAGTGAAAGTATGAACCCTAGGCCTTGTTTCAACGCATTGCAATACCGTTTGTGCTCACTTTTATCATTAGTTACCTTGTTGTTTTTATATTTTCAGATTACAAAAACCTTTATCTACTATCCATATACCGCTTGTATCACCATCTCTTCGCCGAACTAGTGCACCTATACAATTTACCATTGTCTTGGGTGTGTTGGGGACACAAGAGACTCTTTGTTATTTGGTTGCAGGGTTGCTTGAGAGAGACCATCTTCATCCTACGCCTCCTACGGATTGATAAACCTTAGCTCATCTACTTGAGGGAAATTTGCTACTGTCCTACAAACCTCTGCACTTGGAGGCCCAACAACGTCTACAAGAAGAAGGTTGTGTAGTAGACATCAACCTCTTTTCTGGCGCCGTTGCCGGGGAGGTTAGCACTTGAAGGTATATCTTTAGATCTTGCAATCAAGTCTTTTAGTTTCTTGTTTTATCACTAGTTTAGTTTATAAAAGAAAATTACAAAAAAATGGAATTAAGTTTGCCTCATACGCTTCATCTTTTTAATATCTTTTGTGAGTATGATGGAAAGGAAAATTGTGCCAAAGTGTTAGAAGAATAATGCATTAAAATGTTTGGCACTAAATATTTGTATGATGAGCATGATTGCAATGTTGTTAGTATGAATTCCTTGAATATCCATGATGCTAATGATATGCAAAGCCAGAAGCTTGGGGAAGCTATGTTTGATGAAGATGGTTTTTTTTGTCCCCCAAGTTTTCATGAGAAAAATTATTATGATGATAGCATGCCTCCTATTTATGATGATTATAATGATGAAACTAGATTTGGAGAGGTCATGACTTTATTTTGTGATGAATCCACAATTCCGGAAGAGGTTCCAATTGATTATGAGAACAAAGTTGCTATCTATGATGATTATTGTGATGACTTGTACGCTATAAAGAATAATGATATCCATGAAACTTGTCATCATGATTTTAGTTTTCAATTGGATTATGACTCACATGATAATTATTTTGTTGAATTTGCTCCCACTATTATTCATGAGAAGAATTTTGCTTGTGTGGAGAGTAATAAAATTTCTATGCTTGTAGATCATGAAAAGAATCTTTAGGTGATGGTTATATTGTTGAATTCATTCATTATGCTGCTGAAAATTATTATGAGGGAGGAACATATGCTTGTAGGGATTGCAATAATATCAAGTTTCCTCTCTATGTGCTTAAAATCTTGAAGTTATGCTTGTTTTGCTTTCCTATGCAAGTTGATTCTTGTTCACACAACATGTTTGCTCACAAAATCCCTATGCATAGGAAGTGGGTTAGACTTAAATGTGCTAGTCATATTCTTCTTGATGCTCTCTTTATCTTTCAATTCTTATCTTTTATGTGAGCATCGTTGAAATCATCATGCCTAGCTAGGGGCGTTAAACGATAGCGCTTGTTGGGAGGCAACCCAATTTTATTTTTATTCCATGATTTTTGCTCCTGTTTAGTAATAAATAAATTGTCTAGCCTTTGTTTTGATTGTGTTTTTTGTGTTTAATTAGTGTTTGTGCCAAGTAGAACTGTTGGGAAGACTTGGGGAAAGTCTTTCCGATCATGCTGTAAAAAATAGAAACTTTAGCGCTCACGAGAATTGCTGCCATTTTATATTGGAGAGTGATATTTTGTTAATTATTTTTGCAGATGATTAATAGATAAATTCCTCACGTCCAGCAATTTATTTTAGAATTTTTGGGGTTCCAGAAGTATACGTTTGATCCAGATTACTACAGACTGTTCTGTTTTTGATAGATTCTGTTTTCTATGTGTTGTTTGCTTATTTTGATGAATCTATGAGTAGTATCGGAGGGTATGAACCATAGAGAAGTTGGAATACAGTAGATATTACAACAATATGAATTTAGAATGAGTTCACAACAGTACCTAAGTGGTGATTTATTTTCTTATACTAATGGAGCTTACGAGTTTTCTGTTAAGTTTTGTGTTGTGAAGTTTTCAAGTTTTGGGTAAAGATTCGATGGATTATGGAATAAGGAGAGGCAAGAGCCTAAGCTTGGGGATGCCCAAGGCACCCCAAGGAAATATTCAAGGACAACCAAGAGCCTAAGCTTGGGGATGCCCGGAAGGCATCCCCTCTTTCGTCTTCGTTCATCGGTAACTTTACTTGGAGCTATAATTTTATTCGCCACATGATATGTGTTTTGCTTGGAGCGTCATTTTATTTTCTTTTGTTTTGCTTGCTGTTTGAATAAAATACCAAGATCTGAAATTCTTAAATGTTGAAGAGTCTTCATATAGTTGCATAATTATTCGACTACTCATTGATCTTCACTTATATCTTTCGGAGTAGTTTGTTGTTGCTCTAGTGCTTCACTTATATCTTTTTAGAGCACGGTGGTGGTTTTATTTTATAGAAATAGATGAACTCTCGTGCTTCACTTATATTATTTTGAGAGTCTTTATAACAGCATGGTAGTTTGCTTTGGTTATGAATTTAGTCCTAATATGATGGGCATCCAAGAGGGATATAATAAAAACTTTCATATAAAGTGCATTGAATACTATGAGAAGTTTGATACTTGATGATTGTTTTGAGATATGAAGATGGTGATATTAGAGTCATGCTAGTTGAGTAGTTGTGAATTTGAGAAATACTTGTGTTGAAGTTTGTGATTCCAGTAGCATGCACGTATGGTGAACCGTTATGTGATGAAGTCGGAGCATGAATTATTTATGGATTGCCTTCCTTATGAGTGGCGGTCGGGGACGAGCGATGGTCTTTTCCTACCAATCTATCCCCCTAGGAGCATGCGCGTAATACTTTGTTTCGATAACTAATAAATTTTTGCAATAAGTATGTGAGTTCTTTATGACTAATGTTGAGTCCATGGATTATACAAACTCTCACCCTTCCACCATTGCTAGCCTCTCTAATACCGCGCAACTTTTGCCGGTACCATAAACCCACCATATATCTTCCTCAAAACGTCCACCATACCTACCTATTATGGCATTTCCATAGCCATTCCGAGATATATTGCCATGCAACGTTCCACCGTTCCGTTTATTATGACACGCTCCATCATTGTCATATTCCTATGCATGATCATGTAGTTGACATCATATTTGTGGCAAAGCCATTGTTCATAATTCTTTCATACATGTCACTCATGCATCATTGCACATCCCGGTACACCGCCAGAGGCATTCATATAGAGTCATATCTTGTTCTAAGTATCGAATTGTAATTCTTGAGTTGTAAGAAAATAAAAGTGTGATGATCATCATTATTAGAGCATTGTCGAAGTGAGGAAAGGATGATGGAGACTATGATTCCCCCACAAGTCGGGAGGAGACTCCAGACGAAAAAAAAGAGGCCAAAGAAGCCCAAAAAAAGAGGCCATAAAAAAAAGAGAAGGCCCAAATAAAAAAATGAGAGAAAAAGAGAGAAGGGACAATGCTACTACCCTTTTACCACACTTGTGCTTCAAAGTAGCACCATGATCTTCATGATAGAGAGTCTCTTATGTTGTCACTTTCATATAATAGTGGGAAATTTTCATTATAGAACTTGGCCTATATATTCCAATGATGGGCTTCCTCAAAATGCCCTAGGTCTTCGTGAGAAAGCGAGTTGGATGCACACCCACTTAGTTTCTTTTTGAGCTTTCATACACTTATAGCTCTAGTGCATCTGTTGCATGGCAATCCCTACTCACTCACATTGAATCTATTGATGGGCATCTCCATAGCCCGTTGATACGCCTAGTTGATGTGAGACTATCTTCTCCTTTTTGTCTTCTCCACAACCACCATTCTATTCCACCTTTAGTGCTATGTCCATGGCTCACGCTCATGTATTGTGTGAAGATTGAAAAAGTTAGAGAACATCAAAAGTATGAAACAATTGCTTGGCTTGTCTTCAGGGTTGTGCATGATTTAAATACTTTGTGTGATGAAGATAGAGCATAGCCAGACTATATGATTTTGTAGGGATAGCTTTCTTTGGCCATGTTATTTTGAGAAGACATGATTGCTTTGTTAGTATGCTTGAAGTATTATTATTTTCATGTCAATATTAAACTTTTGTCTTGAATCTTATGGATCTGAATATTCTTGCCACAATAAAGAAGAATTACTTAGAGAAATATGTTAGGTAGCATTCCACATCAAAAATTCTGTTTTTATCATTTACCTACTCGAGGACGAGCAGGAATTAAGCTTGGGGATGCTGATACGTCTCCAATGTATCTATAATTTTTTATTGTTCCATGCTATTATGTTATCAACCTTGGATGTTTTATATGCATTTATATGCTATTTTATATGATTTTTGGGACTAGCCTATTAACCCAGAGCCCAGTGCCAGTTTTTGTTTTTCCCTTGTTTCAGTGTTTCGCAGAAAAGGAATATCAAACGGAGTCCAAACGGAATGGAACCTTCGGAAAAAGTAATTTTTGGAAAGAAAGCAATACAGGAGACTTGGAGTGCACGTCAGGGGATCAACGAGGAAGCCACGAGGTAGGGGGCGTGCCCTCCACCCTCGTGGGCCCCTCGTGGCTCCCCTGATGTATTTCTTCCGCCTATATATATCCATATACCCTAAAACTATTGGGGAGCACAATAGATCGGGAGTTCCGCCGCCATAAGCCTCCGTAGCCACCGAAAACCAATCTAGACCCGTTCTGGCACCCTGCCGGAGGGGGATCCCTCTCCAGTGGCCATCTTCATCATCCCGGTGCTCTCCATGACAAGGAGGGAGTAGTTCTCCCTCGGGGCTGAGGGTATGTACCAGTAGCTATGTGTTTGATCTCTCTCTCTCTCTCTCTCTCTCGTGTTCTTGAGGTGATGCGATCTTGATGTATCGCGAGCTTTGCTATTATATTTGGATCCTATGATGTTTCTTCCCCCCTCTACTCTCTTGTAATGGATTGAGTTTTCCCTTTGAAGTTATCTTATCGGATTGAGTCTTTAAAGATTTGAGAACACTTGATGTATGTCTTGCCGTACGTATCTGTGGTGACAATGGGATATCACGTGATTCACTTGATGTATGTTTTGGTGATCAACTTGCGGGTTCCACCCATGAACCTATGCATAAGGGTTGGCACACGTTTTCGTCGTGATTCTCCGGTAGAAACTTTGGGGCACTCTTTGAGGTTCTATGTGTTGGTTGAATAGATGAATCTGAGACTGTGTGATGCATATCGTATAATCATACCCACATATACTTGAGGTGACATTGGAGTATCTACGTGACATTAGGTTTTTGGTTGATTTGTGTCTTAAGGTGTTATTCTAGTACGAACTCTAGGGCTGTTTGTGACACCTATAGGAATAGCCCAACGGATTGATTGGAAAGAATAACTTTGAGGTGGTTTGGTACCCTACTATAATCTCTTCGTTTGCTCTCCGCTATTAGTGACTTTGGAGTGGCTCTTTGTTGCATGTTGAGGGATAGTTATGTGATCCAATTATGTTATTATTGTTGAGAGGACTTGCACTAGTGAAAGTATGAACCCTAGGCCTTGTTTCAACGCATTGCAATACTGTTTGTGCTCAATTTTATCATTAGTTACCTTGGTTTTTATATATTTTCATATTACAAAAACCTTTATCTACCATCCATATACCGCTTGTATCACCATCTCTTCGCCGAACTGGTGCACCTATACAATTTACCATTGTATTGGGTGTGTTGGGGACACAAGAGACTCTTTGTTATTTGGTTGCAGGGTTGCTTGAGAGAGACCATCCTCATCCTACGCCTCCTACGGATTGATAATCCTTAGGTCATCCACTTGAGGGAAATTTGCTACTGTCCTACGAACCTCTGCACTTGGAGGCCCAACAATGTCTACAAGAAGAAGGTTGCGTAGTAGACATCAAGATGGAGTAGCTTTCAATGGTTAACATCACTATGTTGATCATGTCTACTATATGATTCACGCTCGACCTTTCGGTCTCAGTGTTCGAAGGCCATATCTACACATGCTAGGCTCGTCAAGTTTAACCTGAGTATTCTGCGTGTGCAAAACTGGCTTGCACCCGTTGTATGTGAACGTAGAGCTTATCACACCCGACCATCACGTGGTGTTTCAGCACGACGAACTGTAGCAACGGTGCATACTCAGGGAGAACACTTGTACCTTGAAATTTAGTGAAAGATCATCTTATAATGCTACCGCCGTACTAAGCAAAATAAGATGCATAAAGGATAAACATCACATGCAATCAATATAAGTGATATGATATGGCCATCATCATCGTGTGGCTTTGATCTCCATCTCCAAAGCACCGTCTTGATCACCATCGTCACCGGCTTGATACCTTGATCTCCATCATAGCATCGTTGTCGTCTCGCAACTATTGCTTCTACAACTATCGCTACCGCTTAGTGATAAAGTAAAGCAATTACATGGCGATTGCATTTCAACAAATAAAGCGACAACCATATGTCTCCTTCTAGTTGCCGATAACTGTTAAAAAACATGATCATCTCATACAACAATTTATATATCATCACGTCTTGACCATATCACATCACAACAAGCCGTGCAAAAACAAGTTAGACGTCCTCTACTTTGTTGTTGCAAGTTTTACGTGGATGCTATGGGCTTCTAGCAAGAACCGTTCTTACCTACACATCAAAACCACAATGATTTTTCATCAAGTGTGCTGTTTTAACCTTCAACAAGGACCAGGCGTAGTCAAACTCGATTCAACTAAAGCTAGAGAAACAGACACCCGCTAGCCACCTATGTGCGAAGCACGTCGGTAGAACCGGTCTCATGAACGCGGTCATGTAATGTCTGTTCGGGCCACTTCATCCAACAATACCGCCGAATCAAAGTAAGAAGTTGCTGGTAAGGAGTATGACTATTATCGCCCACAACTCATTGTGTTCTACTCGTGTATATAACATCTATGCATAGACCTGGCTCGGATGCCACTGTTGGGGAATGCAGTATTTTGATAAATTTCCTACGATCATGCAAGATCTATCTAGGAGATGCATAGCAACGAGAGGGGAGAGTGTGTCTATGTACCCTCATAGACTGAAAGCGGAAGCATTTTAGTAAGGCGGTTGATGTAGTCGAACATCTTCGCGATCCAACCGATCCAAGCACCGAACATACGGCACCTCCGCGTTCAGCACACGTTCAGCTCGATGACGTCCCTCGAACTCTTCATCCAGGTGAGGCCAAGGGAGAGTTTCGTCACACGACGGTGTGGTGACGATGATGATGAAGTTTACCAGCGCAGGGCTTCGCCTAAGCACTACAACGATATAACCGGGGTATGTAACTATGGAGGGGGGCACCGCACACGGCTAAGAGAAACTTTGGTGTGTCTTTGGGGTGCCCCCCTCCCACGTATATAAAGGGGGAGGAGAGGTGGCCGGCCCTAGAGGGGGGCGCGCCATGGGGTGAGTCCTACTTGGACTCCCAGTCTAAGTAGGATTCGTTTCCCCCTTCCTAGTCCAAGTAGGGGAAGAAGGGAAGGAGGAAAAGAAGAGAAGGAAGGAGGGGGGCGTCGCCCCCTTCCCTTGCCCAATTCGGACGGGGCAAGGGGGGTGCCACCTCTGGCAGGCCCTCTCGCTTCTCCACTAAGGCCCATGATGGCCCATTAACTTCTGGGGGGGGGGGGGTTCGGTAACCCCCGGTAATCCGAAACTTATCTGAAACGACTCGAACCATTCAGGTGTCCGAATGTAGCCTTCCAATACATGAATCTTTATGTCTCGACCATTTTGAGACTCCTCGTCATGTCTGTGATCTCATCCGGGACTCCGAACAAACTTCGGTTCATCAAAAACACAAAACTCATAATACAAATCGTCATCGAACGTTAAGCGTGCGGACCCTACGGGTTCGAGAACTATGTAGACATGAACGAGAGAGAGAGAGAGATTAGACACATAGCTACTTGTACAAACCCTCAGCCCCGAGGGTGGACTACTCCCTCCTCGTGGTGGTGGCCGCCGGGATGATGAAGATGGCCACCAGTGATGATTACCCCCTCCGGCAGGGTGCTGGAACGGGGTCTAGATTGGTTTTCGGTGGCTATAGGGCCTTGTGGTGGTGGAACTTCTAGGTTAACCCCGAGGGTCTTTGGAATATTTGTGAATTTATAGGGTAAAGTGGGGGGTGCGGGAGGCCACCGAGGTGGGCACAACCCACCTGGGTGCGACTGGGCCCCCAGGCGCGCCCTGGTGGGTTGTGCCCCCCTTGGGGCACCCCCCAAGTGCTGCTCTGGCACATTGGTGGTCTTCTGGTCCATAAAAAATCCACAAAAAGTTTCGCGGTGTTTGGACTCCATTTGATATTGATTTCCTGCGATGTAAAAAACAAGCAAAAAAACAGCAACTGGCACTGTACACTTGGTCAATAGGCTAGTCCCAAAAAATGTTATAAAGTTGCTATAAAATGATTGTAAAACATCCAAGAATGATAAAATAACATCATGAATACTTCATAAATTATAGATATGTTGGAGACGTATCAAAGCTCGGTAAGATCCGTTAGTATAATAAAGCAAATCGCTACTCTAAGTACTATGGCAAACCAATTCATATTTTATTTTGCATTGTAGCTACTGTAATATAACTTTTCCATTGCTTATTCCACCGACAGAATCGATAGTTTCATCAAAATGAGCAAAACAATGCATCAAAAAACAGAATCTGTCTTAAACAGGACAGTCTGTAGTAATATGAACATTCACCATACTTCTGGTACTCCAAAAATTCTGAAAAATTAGGACAAAATAAATAATTTGTATATAAGGACTGTGCAAGAAGTTTTAGAACCTTTCGATGTTCCAATTAAAAATGTAAAATCACGCACTACATCCAAAGTTTCTGTTTTTGCTCCGCACATACCAACAAGCAATCTACTCATCCTAAAGGCAAATCTTGGCACATTATTTTTATAATACAATGAAATTGTACAAGGGGATAATTATTTTTGTTGAAAATTTTCTGCAATTCAAGATTCACAAAGTTTCCATGGGCATGAACAAAGTTCAAGGCATGCTCCCGCTTCCACGGTGCTCGTCTATCTCACTTTCACTTTTCTTCTTGTAAAGTTTTAAGGTCCCCTCTATATTTTTTGTTTGAACTATATAAAAGCACTCAACAGAAATAAACGACTCTCTAAAACTTCTGGGTTGTCTCCCTGGCAGTGCTTTCTTTAAAGCCATTGAGCTAGGCATAAAGTGCTCAAGTAATGGATCCACCCGGATCCCAAGGTATATCAAAGCCAATTTTAATTAACAATGATTTGGCATTTAGTAATGAGCACAAAGCAACATATATCATGCAATGAAGAAGTCTAACCCTCTTCCTATGCATCGGCATGTCATACAAGAACAATTCATGCACATCAAGTAAAGGCCAATACATAGCATAAGAAGTTTCCTACAATTCTTTCGTGTTGGAAACATAGAGAGGCGGAGATGTAGTTCCTCTCTCATAATAATTGCAACTAGGAGCAGCAAGCACATGCATATTATATTCATCAAAATCATCATGTGCAACGGTAAAAGGCAACCCATCAATGCAATCCTTAATAAGAGCAAACTTCTCCGATATAGTGTAGTTGAGAGAATCCAAAAGGATAATAGGACTATCATGTGTGGGTGCAATAGCAACAATTTCATTATTAACACAAGGAACTATAGCAAGTTAATCTCCATAAGCATAATTCATATTGGCATCATGGCCACAAGCATAGCAAGCATCAAGTTCATCAAAAAGGGATATTTCAAATGAATCAACGGGATCATAGCAATTATCATAGCATTCATCCTTCGGTAAGCATGAAGGGAAATTAAATAATGTATGAGTTGAAGAGTTACTCTCATTAGAAGGTGGGGACGGGTAGCTAATCCGCTCTTCCTCCTTTTGTTCTTCGCTCACCTCATCATCTTTTTCATCCAATGAGCTCATAGTTTCATCAATTTCTTCTTCCATAGACTCCAGCAAAATATTAGTCTCTTCTTGGACAACGGAGATTTTCTCAATAAATTCATCAATATCATAATTGTATTTATAATTATCATAGCAATATTTAAGGATAGAAAAAATTTCAGGTCTATAAACATCATCATCAAAAGCTTCATACTTTAAAAACAAAGATTCAATTTCATAAGCACCCTTAAAAGCAACAAATTCTTCTATTCATTCCACATCACAATAATCATATATACCATTAGCATAAGAAGCTAAGGTTTCATTATCATTAAATTTGCATGAAAAGGGAAGATGTAGAGTGTTCATCCTAGAGCAACAAGTATAATCATATCTCAAGCATAGCTCCCGAGCATACCTATGCAACATATGAATTTGATCCCATAACAATTTCCCTTTATGAGTCAAGCGATAATCCCTAAAGTATTCACGTTGATCCAATGTTACTCCCATTATATAATTGAATGGGTTTTTCTCAGGATTATCAAAGTAGTGCATAATATCTTTCACATAACAAGCATCGAGGGTTTTAGGAGGTTCCCCATCTCCATGAGTAGCAAGTACAACTAATTTTTTTGGTGTTTTGTGTTCCATATCCATAACTAAAGATAGAGAACAACTTAGAACAGGCAATAAAAACTGCTTAGTAATAAAGCAAACAAGCACACACGAGAATATTCACCCCACGCTATTGCTCCCCGGCAATGGCGCCAGAAAAAGGTCTTGATAACCCACAAGTATAGGGGATCGTTTGTAGCCTTCTTTGATAAATAAGAGTGTCGAACCCAACGAGGAGCTAAAGGTAGAACAAATATTCCCTCAAGTTCTATCGACCACCTATACAACTCTACGCACACTTGACGTTTGCTTTACCTAGAACAAGTATGAAACTATTTTGCAAGAATAAAACTACGAGTACTTTGTGAGAATAAAACTACGGATAAATTGCAAGGTAATAAAATTGGATAGCTTTTGTCAACAAGAAAGTCATTTGTCCCTAGGCAATCGATACCAAGTATCGGTAATCATTCTTGTAATTTTATATGAGGGAGAGGCATGAGATAACATACTTTCTCTACTTGGATCATATGCACTTATGATTGGACCCCTAGAAAGCATCCGCAACTACTAAAGATCATTAAGGTCTTGAAACCCAACCATAGCATTAAGTATCAAGTCCTCGTTACTCCCATACGCCGTAACCCACTTATCTGCGTTTAGGCTATTGTCACCCCCGCAACACTGACAATAAGCAAACCATGAACATATTGCAACACCCTACAGCAGGGGCCCCTCACGTTTGCGCGAAATGGGGGCACCATAGGACATCACCATAGATAAAATATACAATCATAGCAACCAAGATCACGATTAACCCACCGGACAAAACGGATCTACTCAAACATCACAGGATAACCATAGATCATTGGGAAATAATATATGGAGTTGAGCACCATGTTTAAGTAGAGATTACAGCGGGGAGAAGGGATGTTACACCACTGCATAGAGGTGGAGAAAGTTGGTGTTGACGGTAGCAAGATTGTTGATGTAGATCGTCGTCACAATCATAGCCCCGGCGGCACTCTGGCGCCACCGGGAGAGAGCCCCCCTCCTTCTTCTTATTCCTTGGCCTCCCCCTAGATGGGAGGAGATTTACCCCTCTGTTCCATGGCCTCCATGGTGGCGGAGGGGTGGGAGCCCCTCCGAGATTGGATCTCCCTCTCTGTTCTCTTCTGTTTCGCGCTGCCCAGATCTGGCCGAAAACCGTTTCTTATATTTCCGGAGATCCGTAACTTCGATTGTGCTGAGATTTTAACTCGATTTTTTCGGATATAAGCTTCCCTGCGTCGTAAGTAGATCTCCAACCAACGTACGTGGTGAGCACAACCCACCACCATGAGCCTGGCTCCTAGGTTGCGTCCTGGTGTCTTGTGGGCTGTGTGGGCCTCGGTTTGCGGTGATTCGAACTCCCAAAAATCATGTATATTCCAAAATAATTCTCCGTAAAAATTTATTGCATTTGGACTTCGTTTGATATGGATTTTCTGCGAGACGAAAAACATGCAAAAAACAGGAACTGTCATTGGGCACTGGATCAATAGGTTAGTCCAATAAAGCATATAAAAGTTGCCAAAATATGTGAAAGTTGTATAATATTGGCATGAAACAATCAAAAATTATAGATACGACGAAGACGTATCAACAAACTATAAGATACAAAAATGCAACGACTTCTCTCCCAATTATATGGTATGTATATATGGTTCCCGGTGTTTCTCTCAAGATGATCAGATATGACAATCTTATATGCAATGTGGTAGGATGCTATGGCTATTGCTTACAAGCTTCTTTGCTCTCTCTTTCTTTGCTTAAAAGCTTATTCTTTTTTTGGTATGGCCATAATGCGAAATGCACAAACCAAAATAGCAATTGTGTATATACGGGAACAATCCCGTGACACAATGGATGATATGATGCCAATATGATATGGTATGTATGCAATGGATGGTGTAGATCACTAATGTGCACAAGTAACGTTGCCGGCAATACTCAATGGCTAGTCTTGATAGGCAAGTGACGCAAAATGGTCTAGGGGTTAACAATGCAATTACAAGGGGAATATACAATGGTGTCGTCGAGGTTACCGTCAATGGTTTGTCGAGTGTACATAAGGACGGATAATGATGAAGTGGTCAATGTCGATGACAACTTCGTGGCGATAATGAGTGGTAGTGTTCTCTATGTCGAACCATTCCTAATGAGACGAAACACCTTAGGAAACGGAAAAACCGCGAACTCAAAATCTCAAACGTCAAATGTCAAATGGTGGTGGCGGGAAAGCGGTGGTGGTTGCGGAAGTATTGGTGGAAAACCGATCAAAATGGGTTAAGGTGGTGGAAGCATATGGTTGAGCTATACACGTTATCGGAGTTGAAGTCACATTCCCTAAGTAGCATGAACACCTTAGGAGACACAAACCACAACTCAAACAAGCTCAAACAAAATTGGGTTTAGTTGGTGTGGCGGAAGTTATGGTGGGCAAGCCTATGCGGAAGTTCTGGTGGGGGTTAATGAAGAAGCAACCGTCCCTAAGTAGCCTAAACACCTTAGGAGACTCAAATCACAACTCAAACAACCACTAATGCGAAGGGGAACAAAATGGGTTAAGTTGCGGAAGTCGGTGGTGGTTATGCGGATGATATGGTGGAAGCCCTAGGCAAAGATGCCAAACTTACAAAATTTTGATGGAGTCAAATGGTGTTTAAACCTATCTAGATGGATGGGGGATGTCAATAGCTACTCAACGAGCAAAAGAACACAAAAATCGGACTCCGGATGAATTAGTTATGGTCAAAACAGTGAAACACCGAAGGCTGAAATGCCGGGGGTCGGACATCCGGGGGTGGGGGCCAGATATCCAGGGGCTGATGTCGAGAACTGTGCGGATTTTGTGCTCCAGGAGCCGGATGCCCAGCCGGGGACCTGATACGTCTCCAACGTATCTATAATTTTTGATTGCTCCATGCTATATTATCTTCTGTTTTGGACATTATTGGGATTTATTATTCACTTTTATATTATTTTTGGGACTAACCTACTAACCGGAGGCCCAACCCAGAATTGTTGTTTTTTGCCTATTTCAGAGTTTCACAGAAAAAGAATATCAAACGGAGTCCAAACGGAATGAAACCTTCGGGAACGTGATTTTTGGAACGAATAAGATCTAGGAGACTTGGACCCTATGTCAAGCAACCAATAGGGAAGCCACGAGGTAGGGGCGCGCCTACCCCCCCCCCCCCCCCCCCCCCCCCCCCCCCCCCCCCCCCCCCCCCCCGACCCCCCTCCCCCCCCCCCCCCCCCAGGTGCGCCCTCCACCCTCATGGGCCCCCTGTTACTCCACCGACGTACTCCTTCCTCCTATATATACCTACGTACCCCCAAACGATCAGATACAGAGCCAAAGCCCTAATTCCACCGCCGTAACTTTCTGTATCCATGAGATCCCATCTTGGGGCCTGTTCCGAAGCTCCGCTGGAGGGGGCATCAATCACGGAGGGCTTCTACATCAACACCATAGCCTCTCCGATGAAGTGTGAGTAGTTTACTTCAGACCTTCGGGTCCATAGTTATTAGCTAGATGGCTTCTTCTCTCTTTTTGGATCTCAATACAATATTCTCCCCCTCTCTTGTGGAGATTTATTCGATGTAATCTTCTTTTGCGGTGTGTTTGTTGAGACCGATGAATTGTGGGCTTATTATGGACAATATTTGAATCTTCTCTGAATTCTTTTATGTATGGTTGGTTATCTTTGCAAGTCTCTTCGAATTATCAGTTTTGTTTGGCCTACTAGATTGATCTTTCTTGCAATGGGAGAAGTGCTTAGCTTTGGGTTCAATCTTGTGGTGTCCTTTCCCAGTGACAGTAGGGGCAACAAGGCACGTATTGTATTGTTGCCATCGAGGATAACAAGATGGGTTTTTTGTCATATTGCATGAATTTATCCCTCTACATCATGTCATCTTGCTTAAAGCGTTACTCTGTTCTCTTGAACTTAATACTCTAGATGCATGCTGGATAGCGGTCGATGTGTGGAGTAATAGTAGTAGATGCAGGCAGGAGTCGGTCTACTTGTCTCGGACGTGATGCCTATATACATGATCATACCTAGATATTCTCATAACTATGCTCAATTCTGTCAATTGCTCAACAGTAATTTGTTCACCCACCGTAAAATACTTATGCTCTTGAGAGAAGCCACTAGTGAAACCTATGGCCCCCGGGTCTATCTTCATCATATTAATCTTCCAACACTTAGTTATTTCCTTTGCCTTTTACTTTGCTTGTATTTGACTTTGCATCTTTAGCATAAAAATACTAAAAATATTATCTTATCATATCTATCAGATCTCACTCTCGTAAGTGACCGTGTAGGGATTGACAACCCCTTATCGCGTTGGTTGCGAGGATTTATTTGTTTTGTGTAGGTGCGAGGGACTCGCGCGTAGCCTCCTACTGGATTGATACCTTGGTTCTCAAAAACTGAGGGAAATACTTACGCTACTTTGCTGCATCACCCTTTCCTCTTCAAGGGAAAACCAACGCAGTGCTCAAGAGGTAGCAAGAAGGATTTCTGGCGCCGTTGCTGGGGAGGTCTACGCAAAAGTCAACATACCAAGTACCCATCACAAACCCTTATCTCCCGCATTACATTATTTGCCATTTGCCTCTCGTTTTCCTCTCCCCCACTTCACCCTTGCCGTTTTATTCTCCCTCTCTCTCTATCCTCCCTCTCTTTCTCTATTTGCCTCTTTTTGCCCGTTCCTCGTTTGCTTCTGTGTTGGATTGCTTGCTTGTCACGATGGCTCAAGATAACACTAAATTGTGTGACTTTACCAATACCAACAACAATGATTTTATTAGCACTCCGATTGCTCCTTTTACCGATGTGAATCTTGTGAAATTAATGTTGCCTTGCTGAATCTTGTCATGAAAGATCTGTTTTCCGGCCTTCCTAGTGAAGATGCCGCTACCCATCTAAATAGCTTCGTTGATTTGTGTGATATGCAAAAGAAGAAAGATGTGGACAATGATATTGTTAAATTGAAGCTATTTCCTTTTTTGCTTAGAGATCGTGCTAACGCTTGGTTTTCGTCTTTGCCTAAAAATAGTATTGATTCTTGGAATAAGTGCAAAGATGCTTTTATCTCTAAGTATTTTCCTCCCGCTAAGATTATCTCTCTTAGAAACGATATTATGAATTTTAAGCAACTTGATCATGAAGATGTTGCACAAGCTTGGGAGAGGATGAAATTAATGATACGTAATTGCCCTACTCATGGTTTGAATTTTTCGACGATTATACAAAACATTTATGTCGAATTGAATTTTGCTTCTAGAAATCTTTTAGATTCGGCCGCGGGAGGCACTTTTATGGAAATCACTTTAGGAGAAGCTACTAAAATCCTAGATAATATTATGGTTAATTATTCTCAATGGCACACTGAAAGATCTACTAATAAAAAAGTGCATGCGATAGAAGAAATTAATGTTTTGAGTGGAAAGCTGGATGAACTTATGAAATTATTTGCTACTAAGAGTGTTTCTTCTGATCCTAATGATATTCCTTTGTCTACTTTGATTTAGAATAATATAAATCTATGGATGTGAATTTTGTTGGTAGGAATAATTTTGGTGACAACGCGTATAGAGGAAACTTTAACCCTAGGCCTTATCCTAGTAATTCCTCTAATAATTATGGTAATTCCTACAACAATTATTACGGAAATTTTAATAATATGCCCTCTGAATGTGAGACTAGTGTTAAGGAATTTATGAATTCACAAAAGAATTTCAATGCTTTGCTTGAAGAGAAATTGCTTAAAGTTGATGATTTGACTAGGAACGTTGATAGAATTTCTCTTGATGTTGATTCTTTAAAACTTAGATCTATTCCTCCTAAGCACGATATCAATGAGTTTCTCAAAGTCATGAGAATTTCCATTGATGAGTGCAAAAAAAGAACCGCTAGGATGCGTGCTAAGAAGATTCCTTTATAAGAGCGTGTTCTTCTAATTTCCATGATAATAAGATGAAGATCTAAAAGTTATTGATGTGTCCCCTATTAAATATTTGTTTTGCAATATGAATCTTGATAACGATGGGACTGAATATGATCCACCTTTACCTAGAAGGCGTTCCAAAAATTCAGAGTTTTTAGATCTTGATGCTAAATGTGATAAAAGTGGGATTGAAGAGATCAAAACTCTAGATGTTAATGAACCTGCTATTTTGGATTTCAAGGAATTTAATTATGATAGCTGCTCTTTGATAGATTGTATTTCCTTGTTGCAATCCTTGCTAAAGTCCCCCCATGTTTATAGTCAAAATAAAGCTTTTACCAAACATATCGTTGATGCTTTGATGCAATCTTATGAAGAAAAACTTGAGTTGGAAGTTTCTATACCTAGAAAACTTTATGATGAGTGGGAACCAACTATTAAAATTAAAATTAAGAATCATGAATGCTATGCTTTGTGTGATTTGGGTGCTAGTGTTTCCACGATTCCAAAGACTTTGTGTGATTTGTTAGTTTTCCGTGATTTTGATGATTACTCTCTAAACTTGCACCTTGCGGATTCCACTATTAAGAAACCTATGGGAAGAATTAATGATGTTCTTATTGTTGCAAATAGGAATTATGTGCCCGTAGATTTTATCGTTCTTGATATAGCTTGCAATCCTTCATGTCCTATTATTCTCAGTAGACCTTTCCGTAGAACGATTGGTGCAATTAATGATATGAAGGAAGGAAATATTAGATTCCAATTTCTGTTAAGGAAAGGCATGGAAAACTTTCCTAGAAATAAAATTAAATTACCTTACGTATCTATTATGAGAGCCACTTATGGATTGCCTACCAAAGATGTCAATACCTAGATCTAGCCTTGCTTTTTATGCCTAGCTAGGAGCGTTAAACGATAGCGCTTGTTGGAAGGCAACCCAATTTTATTTTTATTCCTTGATTTTTTCTCCTGTTTAGTAATAAATAATTTATCTAGCCTCTGTTTTGGTTGTGTTTTTGTGTTTAATTAGTGTTTGTGCCAAGTAGAACCGTTGGGAAGACTTGGGGAAAGTCTTGTTAATCTTGCTGTAAAAAACAGAAACTTTAGCGCTCGCGAGAACTGCTGCCATTTTTATTTGGAAAGAGCTATTTAGTTAATTCTTTTTTAATATGATTAATAGATAAATTACTCGCGTCCAGCAGTTTATTTTAGAATTTTTGGGGTTCCATATCTTGCTCTAGATACAGATTACTACAGACTGTTCTGTTTTTGACAGATTCTGTTTTTCGTGTGTTGTTTGCTTATTTTGATGAATCTATGGCTAGTAAAATAGTTTATAAACCATAGAGAAGTTGGAATACAGTAGGTTTAACACCAATATAAATAAATAATGAGTCCATTACAGTACCTTGAAGTGGTCTTTTGTTTTCTTTCCCTAACGGAGCTCACGAGATTTTCTACTCTAAGTTTTGTGTCGTGAAGTTTTCAAGTTTTGGGTAAAGATTTGATGGATTATGGAACAAGGAGTGGCAAGAGCCTAAGCTTGGGGATTCCCATGGCACCCCCAAGATAATCTAAGGACACCTAAAAGTCAAAGCTTGGGGATGCCCCGGAAGGCATCCCCTCTTTCGTCTACTTCTATCGGTAACTTTACTTGGAGCTATATTTTTATTCACCACATGATATGTGTTTTGCTTGGAGCGTCTTGTATGATTTTAGTCTTTATTTGTTAGTTTTACACAATAATATTTTCCATACACACCTTTTGAGAGAGACACACATGATTCTAAAATTATTAGAATACTCTATGTGCTTCACTTATATCTTTTGAGTTATATAGTTTTGCTCTAGTACTTCACTTATATCTTTTAGAGCACGATGGTGGATTTGTTTTATAGAAACTATTGATCTCTAATACTTCACTTAGATTATTTTGAGAGTCTTAAATAGCATGGTAATTTGCTTAAATAATCCTAATATGCTATGTATACAAGATTAGTAAAAACTTTCTTATGTGTGTGTTGAATACTAAGAGAAGTTTGATGCTTGATGATTGTTTTGAGATATAAAGATGGTGATATTAGAGTCATGCTAGTTGAGTATTTGTGAATTTGAGAGATACTTGTGTTAAAGTTTGTGATTCCCGTAGCATGCACGTATGGTGAACCGTTATGTGATGAAGTCGGAGCATAATTTATTTATTGATTGTCTTCCATATGAGTGGCGGTCCGGGACGAGCGATGGTCTTTTCCTACCAATCTATCCCCCTAGGAGCATGCACGTAATACTTTGCTTTGATAACTTGTAGATTTTTGCAATAAGTATATGAGTTCTTTATGATTAATGTTGAGTCCATGGATTATACGCACTTTTCCTCCTTCCACCATTGCTAGCCTCTCTAATACCGCGCACTTTTTGCCGGTATCATACACCCACCATATACCTTCCTCAAAACAGCCACCATACCTACCTATCATGGCATTTCCATAGCCATTCCGAGATATATTGCCATGCAACTTACCACCGTTCCGATTATTATGACACGCTCCATCATTGTCATATTGCTTTGCATGATCATGTAGTTGACATCCTATTTGTGGCAAAGCCATCGTTCATAATTCTTTCATACATGTCACTCTTGATTCATTACATGACCCGGTACACCACCGGAAGCATTCACATAGAGTCATATTTTGTTCTAAGTATTGAGTTGTAATTGTTGAGTTGTAAGTAAATAAAAGTGTGATGATCATCATTATTAGAGCATTGTCCCAAGTGAGTAAAGGATGATGGAGACTATGATTCCCCCACAAGTTGGGATGAGACTCCGGACTGAAAAAAAGAGAAAAAAAAGGCCATAAAAAATAGAAAAGGCCCAAATAAAAAAATTGAGAGAAAAAGAGAGAAGGGACAATGCTACTATCCTTTTACCACACTTGTGCTTCAAAGTAGCACCATGATCTTCATGAAAGAGAGTCTCCTATGTTGTCACTTTCATATACTAGTGGGAATTTTACATTATAGAACTTGGCTTGTATATTCCAATGATGGGCTTCCTCAAAATGCCCTAGGTCTTCGTGAGCAAGCGAGTTGGATGCACACCCACTTAGTTTCTTTTGTTGAGCTTTCATATACTTATAGCTCTAGTGCATCCGTTGCATGGCAATCCCTACTCACTCACATTGATATCTATTGATGGGCATCTCCATAGCCCGTTGATACGCCTAGTTGATGTGAGACTATCTTCTCCTTTTTGTCTTCTCCACAACCACCATTCTATTCCACATATAGTGCTATATCCATGGCTCACGCTCATGTATTATGTGAACATTGAAAAAGTTTGAGAATGTCAAAAGTATGAAACAATTTCTTGGCTTGTCATCGGGGTTGTGCATGATTTAAATACTTTGTGTGGTGAGGATAGAGCATAGTCAGACTATATGATTTTTTAGGGATAACTTTCTTTGGCCATATTATTTTGAGAAGACATAATTGCTTAGCTAGTATGCTTGAAGTATTATTATTTTTTATGTCAATATTAAACTTTTGTATTGAATCTTTCGGATCTAAATATTGATACCACAATTAAGAAGATACCACAATTAAGAAGAATTACATTGAAATTATGCCTAGTAGCATTCCACATCAAAAATTCTGTTTTTATCATTTACCTACTCGAGGACGAGCAGGAATTAAGCTTGGGGATGCTTGATACGTCTCCAACGTATCTATAATTTTTGATTGCTCCATGTATATTATCTTCTAGTTTTGGATGCTTTATTATTCACGTTTATATATTTGGGACTAACCTATTAACCGGAGCCCAGCCCAGAATGTTGTTTTTTGCCTATTTCAGAGTTTCGCAGAAAAAAGAATATCAAACGGAGTCCAAATGGAATTGAAACCTTCGGGAACGTGATTTTTGGAACCAAACAAGATCCAGAGACTTGGACCCTACGTTCAAGGCAACCACAGGGAAGGCCACGAGGTAGGGGGCGCGCCTACCCCCCTAGGCGCGCCCTCCACCCTCGGGCGCCCCTGTGCTCCACGATGTACTCCTCCTCCTATATATACCTACGTACCCCCAAACGATCAGATACGGAACTAAAACGCTAATTCCACCGTCGTAAGTTTCTATGATCCATGAGATCCCATCTTGGGCCTGTTCCGAGCTCCGGCCGGAGGGCATCATCACGGAGGCTTCTACATCAACACCATAGCCTCTCTGATGAGTGGTGAGTAGTTTACCTCAGACCTTCGGGTCCATAGTTATTAGCTAGATGGCTTCTTCTCTCTTTTTGGATCTCAATACAATTTTGGATCTCAATACAATGTTCTCCCCCTCTCTTGTGGAGATCTATTCGATGTAATCTTCTTTTGCGATGTGTTTGTTGAGACGGATGAATTGTGGGTTTATGATCAAGTTTATCTATGAACAATATTTGAATCTTCTCTGAATTCTTTTAGGTATGATTGGTTATCTTTGCAAGTCTCTTCGAATTATCAGTTTTGTTTGGCCTACTAGATTAATCTTTCTTGCAATGGGAGAAGTGCTTAGCTTCGGGTTCAATCTTGTGGTGTCCTTTCCCAGTGACAGTAGGGGCAGCAAGGCACATATTGTATTGTTGCCATCGAGGATAACAAGATGGTTTTTTTATCATATTGCATGAATGTATGCCTCTACATCACGTCATCTTGCTTAAAGTGTTACTCTGTTCTCTTGAACTTAATACTCTAGATGCATGTTGGATAGCGTTCGATGTGTGGAGTAATAGTAGTAGATGCAGGCAGGAGTCGGTCTACTTGTCTCGGACGTGATGCCTTTATACATGATCATACCTAGATATTCTCATAACTATGTTCAATTCTGTCAATTTCTCAACAATAATTTGTTCACCCTCCGTAAAATACTTATGCTCTTGAGAGAAGCCACTAGTGAAACCTATGGCCCCCGGATCTATCTTCATCATATTAATCTTCCAACGCTTAGTTATTTCCTTTGCTTTTTTACTTTGCTTTTATTTAATTTGCATCTTTATCATAAAAATACTAAAATATTATCTTATCATATCTATCAGATCTCACTCTCGTAAGTGACAGTGTAGGGATTGAAAACCCCTTATCGCGTTGGTTGCGAGGATTTATTTGTTTTGTGTAGGTGCGAGGGACTCGCGCGTAGCCTCCTACTGGATTGATACCTTGGTTCTCAAAAACTGAGGGAAATACTTACGCTACTTTGCTGCATCACCCTTTCCTCTTCAAGGGAAAACCAACGCAGTGCTCAAGAGGTAGCAGGACGCCGGATGTCCAGCCCGATGGCCCGGATGTCTGGCCCGACGATTCCAAATCGGGATTTGGACTTCGCAACTCGATTTGGGGGGGATTCATGATTTCAGGGGCAAATTTTGATGGATTTTGTGGATGGAAAGGGGGAAAAGATGGGGGAAAGCTAGATCCACTTGAAACCAAGAAAATGCATGGATCAAAATCAATAAAACATCATCAAACTAACAAATCACAAAAAAATTGGGGGCTATTTTTGGTGGGGATTTTCGAAATTAGGACGAAACCAAACAAAAGAAGGCTAGAAAACAAGGCGTAGGGGCTCCAAATTCATGATCAACCTTGCTCTGATCCAAGATGATCATGAGCAAGTTGGCTCTGATCCAAGATGATGTAGGGTGGAAACCCTAGGGCCGATCTTTCATGAAATGGAGGGAATCCCACGAAGAATACGAGGGGGAAAACACGAGGGGAGACGAGAAGAATCACTCAAATCAACAAGAAACGATCACACATGTGCTAGATCCTCGAAACACAAAGAGATACACGATCCACGATCAACAAAGGATGATACAAATGGTAACTAGTTCATCTCCGCGAGGAGGTCTTGAAGGGGTATGCCCGTGAGGGGGTCTTGAATCAAAGATGGATCTTCTCCGTAGAGGCCGCGGTCTCTCTCGGTGGAGTAGATCCGGATGGATGAGCAAAGCTCTATCTCAAATGAGCTAAACCTATGCTAACCCTAGCTAGGAGGAGGAGGGGGTCTATATATAGTCTAAGCCACAAAGGGGTAAGTTGGAAAGGGATACATGGGCCTCTGTCCCGGTTAGGCACGCGCAGGTGCCGGACGTCCGGGCTGGGGGGCGGATGTCCGGGGCATCAGGACGAGTCGGATGTCCGTGGTCTCGGTCGAATGTCCATGCTGAAGTGGAGGTTCGGTTGCTCTCTGGATACATTGCTACCGGATTTCCAGGGGAAGGGACGGATGTGCAGGGCCTGGAGCTAGATGACGGCTGGTCGGCTGTTGCGGCAGTTCCGTGTGGCTGCCCAGGCGCCGGATGTCCAGCCTCTGGCTCGGATGTCCGGCCACTGTAGCTTTAGCAGCTCCGTCTTCTTCCGTCTTCGCTTCCATGCTTCCCTCGCGGATGGTGTAGTTCTTCCTTGGCGCTCGCACTCCTCCTCTAGATCTGTGAAGATCCGACAATACCTATGCATGCGCACGGGAGAAGTGTCAAGTAGTATACCATCCTCGAAGGGGTCAAGTAGGCACGTGTAAAGGAGATGATTCACCTTTGTGTATGTGAAGTAGATGTCGCACGTGTCACTCGCCGAACGGACTCTTGACATGGTGATGTCCATAGGATGCTCCGCATCAGGGTGGCTCCCCCTTCTCACGAGTTTTCGGCCAGCACCGCTCTAGAGCGTCAACGCCCGCATTCATGCCCTGCCAGAACGGACATGGCTGCTCACTAGCGCCTGCATCGAAGCAGCACACTGGCCGAGAGAGCATTGCTCGCGCCGCTTCCCAGTGCTTGCGACCACTGCGTGTTCAAACGACACGATGATCGCTCGTTTGTCCGTCGGCCGCCCACATTGATGGCATGCGGTTGCCGAGGCATCTTCTCCGGCGCCACATGTCCTTCCCTTCACCGCCCACCATTGCAATAAAAACTGGTGCCCCGTCCATAACCACATCTATCCACCTCTGATTGATTTCGGCACCACTCCCACCATGTATTCCTTCCCGCCAATGCTCACTGGGATGGGCTGGCGTCGGACTAGAAGAAGGAGATGAACGAAATATGCCCTAGAGGCAATAATAAAGTTGTTATTTATATTTCCTTATATGATGATAAATGTTTATTATTCATGCTAGAATTGTATTAACCGGAAACTTAGTACATGTGTGAATACATAGACAAACTGAGTGTCACTAGTATGCCTCTACTTGACTAGCTCGTTAATCGAAGATGGTTAAGTTTCCTAACCATTGACATGAGTTGTTATTTGAGTGATGAGATCACATCATTAGAGAATGATGTGATTGACTTGACCCATCCGTTAGCTTAGCACGATGATCGTTTAGTTTGTTGCTATTGCTTTGTTCATAACTTATACATGTTCCTATGACTATGAGATTACGCAACTCCCGAATACCGGAGGAACACTTGGTGTGCTATCAAATGTCACAACGTAACTGTGTGACTATAAAGATGCTCTACTGGTGTATCCGATGGTGTTTGTTGAGTTGGCATAGATCAAGATTAGGATTTGTCACTCTGTGTATCGGAGAGGTATCTCTGGGCCCTCTCGGTAATGCACATCACTATAAGCCTTGCAAGCAATGTGACTAATGAGTTAGTTATAGGATGTTGCATTATGGAGCGAGTAAAGATACTTGCCGGTAACGAGATTGAACTAGGTATTGAGATACCGACAATCGAATCTTGGGCAAGTAACATCCCGATGACAAAGGAACAACGTATGTTGTTATGTGGTTTGACCGATAAAGATCGGCATAGAATATATAGGAACCAATATGAGCATCCAGGTTCCGCTATTGGTTATTGATCGGAGATGAGTCTCGGTCATGTCTACATAGTTCTCGAACCCGTAGGGTCCACACGCTTAATGTTCGATGACGATCGGTATTATGAGTTTATGTGTTTTGATGTACCGAACGTAGTTTGGAGTCCCGGATGTGATCACGGACATGACGAGGAGTCTCAAAATGGTCGAGACATAAAGATCGATGTATTGGAATGCTATGTTTGAACATCAGAATGGTTCCGGGTGAGTTCGGGCATTTACCGGAGCACCGGGGGGTTACCGGAACCCCCCGGGGAGTGTATGGGCCTTAGTGGGAGAGAGGAGGAGGCGGCTAAGGTGGAGGGCGCGCCCCCAAGCCCAATCCAAATTGGGTGGGGGCCAGCCCCCCCCTTCCTTCCCTCTCTCTCCCCCTTCCTTTCTCTCCTACTCCAACAAGGGAAGGGGGAATCCTACTCCCGGTGGGAGTAGGATTCCCCCCTTGGGCGCGCCATGAGAGGGTCGGCCCTCCCCCTCCTCCACTCCTTTATATACGGGGGAGGGGGCACCCCATAGACACACAAGTTGATTGTTTAGCTGTGTGCGGTGCCCTCCTCCACAGATTTCCACCTCAGTCATATCGTTGTAGAGCTTAGGCGAAGCACTGCGTCGGTAACTTCATCATCACCGTCATCACGCTGTCGTGCTAACGAAACTTTTCCTTGACCTCAGCTAGATCTTGAGTTCGTGGGACGTCACCAAGCTGAACATGTGCAGATCGTGGAGGTGCCGTACTTTCGGTGCTAGGATCCGTTGGATCGTGAAGACGTACGACTACATCAACCACGCTGTCATAACGCTTACGCTTACGGTCTACGAGGGTACATGGACAACACTCTCCCCTCTTGTTGATATGCATCACCTAGATGGATCTTGCGTGTGCGTAGGAATTTTTTTGAAATTACTGCATTCCCCAACAGTGGCATCACAGCTAGGTCTATGCGTAGATGTTATATGCATGAGTAGAACACAAAGGAGTTTTGGGCGTGGGTATATACATATTGCTTTCTGTCACTAGTTGATTCTTGATTCAGCAATATTGTTGGATGAAGCGGCTCAGACCGAAATTACGCGTACGCTTACGCGAGACTGGTTCTACCGACGTGCTTCGCACATAGGTGGCTAGTGGGTGGGTGTTTCTCCAGCTTTAGTTGAATCGGATTCAATGAACATGGTTCTTTCTGAAGATCAAAAAGCAATCACTATACCGCGTTGTGGTTTTTTATGCGTAGGTAAGAACGGTTCTTGCTAAGCCCGTAGCAGCCACGTAAAACTTGCAACAACCAAGTAGAGGACGTCTAACTTGTTTTTGCAGGGCATGTTGTGATGTGATATGGTCAAAACATGATGTTAAATTTTATTGTATGAGATGATCATGTTTTGTAATAGAGTTATCGGCAACTGGCAGGAGCCATATGATTGTCACTTTATTGTATGAAATGCAATCGCCATGTAATTGTTTTACTTTATCACTAAGCGGTAGTGATGGTTGTAAAAGCAATAGTTGGCGAGACGACAACGATGCTTCGATGGAGATCAAGGTGTCAAGCCGGTGACGATGGTGATCATGATGGTGCTTTAGAGATGGAGATCAAAGGCACAAGATGATGATGGCCATATAATATCACTTATATTGATTGCATGTGATGTTTATCCTTTATGCATCTTATTTTGCTTAGTTCGGCGGTAGCATTATAACATGATCTCTCACTAAATTTCAAGGTATAAGTGTTCTCCCTAAGTATGCACCGTGGCTACAGTTCTTTGTGTCGAGACACCATGTGATGATCGGGTGTGATAAGCTCTACGTTCACATACAAAGGGTGCAAGCAAGTTTTGCACACGCAGAATACTCGGGTTAAACTTGACGAGCCTAGCGTATGCAGATATGGCCTCGGAACACTGAGACCAAAAGGTCGAGCGTGAATCATATAGTAGATATGATCAACATAGTGATGTTCACCATTGAAAACTACTCCATCTCACGTGATGATCGGACATGGTTTAGTTGATATGGATCACGTGATCACTTAGATGATTAGAGGGATGTCTATCTAAGTGGGAGTTCTTAAGTAATGTGATTAATTGAACTTTAATTTATCATGAACTTAGTACCTGATAGTATTTTTGCATGTCTATGTTGTTGTAGATAGATGGCCCATGCCAATGTTCCATTGAATTCTAATGCGTTCCTAGAGAAAGCTAAGTTGAAAGATGATGGTAGAAATTACACAGACTGGGTCCGTAACTTGAGGATTATCCTCATTGCTGCACAGAAGAATTACGTCCTGGAAGCACCGCTAGGTGACAAACCCGCTGTCGGTGTCAAAACCGGCAGATCTCGGGTAGGGGGTCCCGAATTGTGCGTCTAAGGATCGATGGTAACAGGAGACAAGGGACACGATGTTTACCCAGGTTCGGGCCCTCTTGATGGAGGTAATACCCTATGTCCTGCTTGATTGACTTTAATGAGTATAAGGGTTACAAGAGTTGATCTACCACGAGATCGTAATAGCTAAACCCTAGTTGTCTAGCATGTATGATTATGATTGTATCTACTGACTAAACCCTCCGGTTTATATAGACACGGGAGGGGGTGCTACCTCTTGAGCACTGCGTTGGATTTCCTTGAAGAGGAAAGGATGATGCAGCAAAGTAGCGTAAGTATTTCCCTCAGTTTTTGAGAACCAAGGTATCAATCCAGTAGGAGGTTACGCGCGAGTCCCTAGTACCTGCACAAAACAAATAACTCCTTGCAACCAACGCGATAAGGGGTTGTCAATCCCTTCACGGTCACTTACGAGAGTGAGATCTGATAGATATGATAAGATAATTTTTTTTCGTATTTTTGTGATAAAGATGCAAACTAAAATAAAAGCAAAGTAAAAAAGCAAAGGAAGTAACTAAGTATTGGAAGATTAATATGATGAAGATAGACCCGGGGGCCATAGGTTTCACTAGTGACTTCTCTCAAGAGCATAAGTATTTTACGGTGGGTGAACGAATTACTGTTGAGGAATTGACAGAATTGAGCATAGTTATGAGAATATCTAGGTATGATCGTGTATATAGGCATCACGTCCAAGACAAGTAGACCGGCTCCTACCTGCATCTACTACTATTACTCCACTCATCGACCGCTATCCAGCATGCATCTAGAGTATTAAGTTCATGAAAACAGAGTAACGCCTTAAGCAAGATGACATGATGTAGAGGGATAAATTCATGCAATATGATAAAAAACAACTTGTTATCCTCGATGGCAACAATACAATACGTGTCTTGCTGCCCCTACTGTCACTGGGAAAGGACACTGATGTCTACTACACAACCTTCTTCTTGTAGACGTTGTTGGGCCTCCAAGTGCAGAGGTTTGTAGGACAGTAGCAAATTTCCCTCAAGTGGATGACCTAAGGTTTATCAATCCGTAGGAGGCGTAGGATGAAGATGGTCTCTCTCAAGCAACCCTGCAACCAAATAACAAAGAGTCTCTTATGTCCCCAACACACCCAATACAATGATAAATTGTATAGGTGCACTAGTTCGGCGAAGAGATGGTGATACAAGTGGTATATGGATAGTAGATAAAGGTATTTGTAATCTGAAATTATAAGAACAGCAAGGTAACTAATGATAAAAGTGAGCGTAAACGGTATTGCAATGCGTTGAAACAAGGCCTAGGGTTCATACTTTCGCTAGTGCAAGTTCCCTCAACAATAATAACATAATTGGATCACATAACTATCCCTCAACATGCAACAAAGAGTCACTCCAAAGTCACTAATAGCGGAGAACGAACGAAGAGATTATGGTAGGGTATGAAACCACCTCAAAGTTATTCTTTCCAATCAATCCGTTGGGCTAGTCCTATAAGTGTCACAAACAGCCCTAGAGTTCGTACTAGAATAACACCTTAAGACACAAACCAACCAAAACCCTAATGTCACCTAGATACTCCAATGTCACCTCAAGTATCCGTGGGTATGATTATACGATATGCGTCACACAATCTCAGATTCATCTATTCAACCAACACAAAGGACCTCAAAGAGTGCCTCAAAGTTTCTACAGGAGAATCACGACGAAAATGTGTGCCAACCCCTATGCATAGGTTCATGGGCGGAACCCGCAAGTTGATCAACAAAACATACATCAAGTGAATCACGTGGTATCCCATTGTCACCACAAATACGCACGGCAAGACATACATAAAGTGTTCTCAAATCTTTAAAGACTCAATATGATAAGATTACTTCAAAGGGTAAACTCGATTCATTACAAGAGAGAAGAGGGGAAGGAGAAACATAAGATCCAACTATAATAGTAAAGCTCGCGATACGTCAAGATCGTGCCAAATCAAGAACACGAGACAGAGAGATCAAACACATAGCTACTGGTACATACCCTCAGCCCCGAGGGAGAACTACTCCCTCCTCGTCATGGAGAGCACCAGGACGATGAAGATGGCCACCGGAGAGGGATTCCCCCCTCCGGAAGGGTGCTGGAACGGGTCTAGATTGGCTTTCGGTGGCTACGAAGGCTTTTGGCGGTGGAACTCCCGATCTATTGTCCGTTCTGGAAGTTTTAGGATACATGGGTATATATGGGTGAAAGGAGTACGTCGGTGGACCGAAGGGGGGGGGCACGAGGCAGGTGGGCACGCCCCAGGGGGGTGGGCGTGCCCCCTACCCTCATGAGCTCCTCCTTGATCTTCTGACGTAGGGTCCAAGTCTATCCGGTAGGTTCCAAAAATAACTTCTCCAGTTGATTTTGTTCCGTTTCGACTTCGTTTGATATTCCTTTTCTTCGAAACACTGAAATAGGCATAAAATAGCAAATCTGGGCTGGGCCGCCGGTTAATAGGTTAGTCCCAAAAATAATATAGAAGTGGAAAATAAAGCCCAATATTGCCCAAAATAGTAGATAGTATAGCATGGAGCAATCAAAAATTATAGATACGTTGGAGACGGATCAAGCATCCCCAAGCTTAATTCCTGCTCGTCCTCGAGTAGGTAAATGATAAAAAGATAATTTTTGATGTGGAATGCTAGTTGGCATAATTTAAATATAATTCTTCTTACTTGTGATATGAATATTAAGATCCGAAAGATTCAAGACAAAAGTTCATATTGACATCAAAATAATAATACTTCAAGCATACTAATAAAGCAATTATGTCTTCCCAAAATAACATGGCCAAAGAAAGCTATCCCTACAAAATCATATAGTCTGGCTATGCTCTATCTTCACCACACAAAGTATTTAAATCATGCACAACCCCGATGACAAGCCAAGAAATTGGTTCATACTTTTGATGTTCTCAAACTTTTTCAATCTTCACGCAATATATGAGCGTGAGCCATGGACATAGCACTATAGGTGGAATAGAATGGTGGTTGTGGAGAGGACAAAAAGGAGAAGATAGTCTCACATCAACTAGCCGTATCAACGGGCTATGGAGATGCCCATCAATAGATATCAATGTGAGTGAGTAGGGATTGCCATGCAATGGATGCACTAGAGCTATAAGTATATGAAAGCTCAAAAAGAAACTAAGTGGGTGTGCATCCAACTCGCTTGCTCACGAAGACCTAGGGCATTTTGAGGAAGCCCATCATTGGAATATACAAGCCAAGTTCTATAATGAAAGATTCCCACTAGTATATAAAAGTGACAACATAGGAGACTCTCTATCATGAAGATCATGCTGCTACTTTGAAGCACAAGTGTGGTAAAAGGATAGTAGCATTGCCCCTTCTCTCTTTTTCTCTTATTTTTTTATTTTTTTATTTGGGCCTTCTCTTTTTTATGGCCTCTTTTCTCTCTTTTTTTATTTGGGCTTCTTTGGCCTCTTTTATTTATTTATTTTCGTCCGGAGTCTCATCCCGACTTGTGGGGGAATCATAGTCTCCATCATCCTTTCCTCACTGGGACAATGCTCTAATAATGATGATCATCACACTTTTATTTACTTACAACTCAAGAATTACAACTCGATACTTAGAACAAGATATGACTCTATATGAATGCCTCCGGCGGTGTACCGGGATGTGCAATGATGCATGAGTGACATGTATGAAAGAATTATGAACGGTGGCTTTGCCACAAATACAATGTCAACTACATGATCATGCTAGGCAATATGACAATGATGAAGCGTGTCATAATAACGGAACGGTGGAAAGTTGCATGGCAATAAATCTCGGAATGGCTATGGAAATGCCATAATAGGAAGGTATATGGTGGGTTTATGGTACCGGCGAAAGTTGCGCGGTACTAGAGAGGCTAGCAAAGGTGGAAGAGTGAGAGTGCGTATAATCCATGGACTCAACATTAGTCATAAAGAACTCGCATACTTATTGCAAAAATCTATTAGTTATCGAAACAAAGTACTACGCGCATGCTCCTAGGGGGATAGATTGGTAGGAAAATACCATCGCTCGTCCCCGACTGCCACTCATAAGGAAGACAATCAATAAATAAATCATGCTCCGACTTCATCACATAACGGTTCACCATACGTGCATGCTACGGGAATCACAAACTTCAACACAAGTATTTCTCAAATTCATAACCACTCAACTAGCATGACTCTAATATCACCATCTCCATATCTCAAAACAATTATCAAGTATCAAACTTCTCATAGTATTGAACACACTCATAAGAGAATTTTATTATTCTTGAATACCTAGCATATTAGGATTTTAAGAAAATTACCATGCTATTTAAGACTCTCAAAATAATCTAAGTGAAGCATGAGAGTTCATCTATTTCTATAAAATAAAACCACCATCGTGCTCTAAAAGGATATAAGTGAAGCACTAGAGCAAATGACAAACTACTCTGAAAGATATAAGTGAAGATCAATGAGTAGTCAAATAATTATGCAACTATGTGAAGACTCTCTAACATTTAATAATTTCAGATCTTGGTAATTTATTCAAGCAAACCAAAATAAAATGACATCTAAGAATATCAAACATCATGTGAAGAAGCAAAAACTTAGGATCAACCGGTACTAACCGATAGTTGTTGAAGAAGAAAGGTGGGATGCCAACCGGGGCATCCCCAAGCTTAGATGCTTTAGACTTCTTGAAATATTATCTTTGGGTGCCTTGGTCATCCCCAAGCTTGAGCTTTTGTGTCTCCTTAATTCCTCTCATATCATGGTCTCCCTAAATCTCAAAAGCTTCATCCACACAAAACTCAACAAGGACTCGTGAGATAAGTTAGTATAAACCATTGCAAAAACCTTATAATACTCTACTGTAGCAAATCACTAAAATTATTATTCAACATTGCATACTAAATTCCTCTGCATATTTAATAGTCCTATCCTAAAATAGAATCATTAAAGAAGCAACCATATGCAAACAATGCAAACATAACAGCAATCTGCCCAAACAGGATAGTATGTAAAGAATGCTGCAACATCCATACTTCCCTAGCTCCAAAATTATTAAAGAAAATTCCCACTGTATTAAATTTATCATAGCTTAATATTCAAAAGGTTTCGACATTTTATCACATTCTTACTTTTCTAGGGAATTATTGCAACAGCGGTAAACTTTCTGTTTTCAAACAGCAACATGTATACTTGTAACATAGGCATAGTAAAGGCTATCAATGCCACTTTTATTGAAATAAAAGATGCAAAACATTGTTATAAATAACAGCAAGCAAATCCCAACAAAATAAATTGACGCTCCAAGCAAAACATATATCATGTGGCGAATAAAAATATAGCTCCAAGTAAAGTTACCGATGAAAGTAGACGAAAGAGGGGATGTCTTCCGGGGCATCCCCAAGCTTAGGCTCTTGGTTGTCCTTGAATACTACCTTGGGTTGACTTGGGCATCCCCAAGATTAGGCTCTTGCCACTCCTTATTCCATAGTCCATCGAATCCTTACCCAAAACTTGAAAACTTCACAACACAAAACTTAAAGTAGAAAACTCGTGAGCTCCGTTAGCGAAAGAAAACAAAAGACCACTTCAAGGTATTGTAATGAACTCATTCTTTATTTATATTGGTGTTAAACCTACTGTATTCCAACTTCTCTATGGTTTATAAACTATTTTACTAGCCATAGATTCATCAAAATAAGTAAACAACACATGAAAAACAGAATCTGTCAAAAACAGAACAGTCTGTAGTAATATGGATCAAACGTATACTTATGGAACTCATAAAATTCTAAAATAAATTTATGGACCTCAGGAATTTATCTATTAATCATCTGAAAAAATAATTAACTAAATATCACTCTCCAAATAAAAATGGCAGCAATTCTCGTGAGCGCTAAAGTTTCTGTTTTTGACAGCATGATCAACAAGACTTTCCCCAAGTCTTCCCAAAGGTTCTACTTGGCACAAACACTAATTAAACAACTAAAACCACATCTAAACAGAGGCTAGATGAATTATTTATTACTAAACAGGAACAAAAAGCAAGGAACAAAAATAAAGTTGGGTTGCCTCCCAACAAGCGCTATCGTTTAACGCCCCTAGCTAGGCATGATGATTTCAATGATGCTCCCATAAAGGATAAGAATTATAACATAAAGAGAGCATCATGAAGAATATGACTAGCACATTTAAGTCTAACATACTTCCTATGCATAGGGATTTTGTGAGCAAACAACTTGTGGGAACAAGAATCAACTTGTATAAGAAGGTAAAACAAGCATAACTTCAAAACTTTAAGCACATAGAGAGGAAACTTGATATTATTGCAATTCCTACAAGCATATGTTCCTCCCTCATAATAATTTTCAGTAGCATCATGAATGAATTCAACAATATAACCAGCACCTAAAGCATTCTTTTCATGATCTACAAGCATAGAAATTTTATTACTCTCCACACAAGCAAAATTCTTCTCATAAATAATAGTGGGAGCAAACTCAACAAAATAATTATCATGTGAGGCATAATCCAATTGAAAACTAAAATCATGATGACAAGTTTCATGGATATCATTGTTCTTTATAGCATACAAGTCATCACAATAATCATCATAGATAGCAACTTTGTTCTCATCATAATCGATTGAAACCTCTTCCAAGATAGTGGATACATCACTAAATAAAGTCATGACCTCTCCAAATCCACTTTCATAAATATTATAAGATTCAACATACTCCAAAATAGTGGGATCATTACTTCCTAAAGTTGACACTCTTCCAAACCCACTTTCATCAATATAATCATCGTAAGTAGAAGGCATGCTATCATCATAACAACTTTGCATATCAAAACTTGAGAGGCTAAAAATATCATCTTTATTAGACATAGCATCCCCAAGCTTGGGACAAACATTAATTGCAGCAAATATATTCTCAAATATATCATCCTCATCAAACATAGCTTCCCCAAGCTTGGGCCTTTTCATATCATAAGCACAATCACCCTCATCATTAATAGTATAGATAGCAACAATAGTATAGCAATTATAATATTCTTCCAAGCAAGTGCCAAAAAGATTTTCAAGATCATAAGAAGTGACATTATCTTCCCAATCATAATCATCACAACAAGCAATAGGCATAACGAGATCATCATCAAGTGTATCATTTTCATGAGGCACATCAATAATAGGAGCAACTTTATTTGGGAGAGATACCTTTTTACCTCTCTTCCATTTTATTTTCTTCCTCTTCACCACATAATGTGTGGGTTCAATCATCTTTTTGGAGCTCCTTATTAATGAGATTGGTTGAATAGAGGGCTCCTCTTCGTTACCTGATTCATCATAAGTAATAATAGGAGAATATTGGGAAGTCTCTTCCCTTTCGTTAGCATTCTCTTCATCTTCTATTTGTTTTCTTTTCTTTATGTAATTGGCAATATAAGGATTTTCAATGCAATTCACCGCGCAATACATATAAATTTCCTCTAGATCAAAATGAAGAACTTTATCAAGGGCAAATTTTGGAATATCCTTAGTTCTACGTTTAATTTCTTCATAACCCAAGAGCAAACTAAGTTCATTATGATGTGCAAGGGAAATCAAGTCATCACAATTTTTGGACACGATACGCTCATGAAACAATTTGCATTGGGTACTAAAATGATCACGTTCATTGCAAAGTTCACAAGTAGGCCTAAGAAAAGATAAATTTTCAGCACATTCATCTAGCTCTTCTTGCAACAATTTGGTTTCTAAGTACTTATGCCTCTTGCAATATCTATCTTCCCTATTTGGTGTGTACTTGCAAACCCAGTCTACTCCACAAAAATTGACATGTTTATAGGAGGCATTTTCATCATAACTAGTGCAGTCATCATTAGCATCATGGATATTCAAAGAATTCGTACTAACAACATTGCAATCATGCTCATCATTCAAATATTTAGTGCCAAATATTTTATAGATTTCTTCTTCTAGCACTTGAGCACAATTATCATTTCCATCATACTCACGAAAGATATTAAAAATGTGAAGCGTATGAGACAAACTCAATTCCATATTTTTGTAGTTTTCTTTTATAAACTAAACTAGTGATAAAACAAGAAACTAAAAGACTCGATTGCAAGATCTAAAGATATACCTTCAAGCACTCACCTCCCCGGCAACGGCGCCAGAAAAGAGCTTGATGTCTACTACACAACCTTCTTCTTGTAGACATTGTTGGTCCTCCAAGTATAGAGGTTTGTAGGACAGTAGCAAATTTCCCTCAAGTGGATGACCTAAGGTTTATCAATCCGTAGGAGGCGTAGGATGAAGATGGTCTCTCTCAAGCAACCCTGCAACCAAATAACAAAGAGTCTCTTGTGTCCCCAACACACCCAATACAATGATAAATTGTATAGGTGCACTAGTTTGGCGAAGAGATGGTGATACAAGTGGTATATGGATAGTAGATATAGGTATTTGTAATCTGAAATTATAAAAACAGCAAGGTAACTAATGATAAAAGTGAGCGTAAATGGTATTGCAATGCGTTGAAACAAGGCCTAGGGTTCATACTTTCGCTAGTGCAAGTTCCCTCAACAATAATAACATAATTGGATCACATAACTATCCCTCAACATGCAACAAAGAGCCACTCCAACGTCACTAATAGCGGAGAACAAACGAAGAGATTATGGTAGGGTACGAAACCACCTCAAAGTTATTCTTTCCAATCAATCCATTGGGCTATTCCTATAAGTGTGACAAACAGCCCTAGAGTTCGTACTAAAATAACACCTTAAGACAGAAATCAACGAAAACTCCAATGTCACCTAGATACTCCAATGTCACCTCAAGTATCCGTGGGTATGTTTATACGATATGCGTCACACAATCTCAGATTCATCTATTCAACCAACACAAAGGACCTCAAAGAGTGCCCCAAAGTTTCTACCGGAGAATCACGACGAAAACGTGTGCCAATCCCTATGCATAGGTTCATGGGCGGAACCCGCAAGTTGATCACCAAAACATACATCAAGTGAATCACGTGGTATCCCATTGTCACCACAGATACGCACGGCAAGACATACATCAAGTGTTCTCAAATCTTTAAAGACTCAATCCGATAAGATTACTTCAAAGGGGAAAATCGATTCATTACAAGAGAGAGGAGGGGGAGGAGAAACATAAGATCCAACACGAGCGATACATCAAGATCGTGCCAAATCAAGAACACGAGAGAGAGAGAGAGATCAAACACATAGCTACTGGTACATACCCTCATCCCCGAGGGAGAACTACTCCCTCCTCGTCATGGAGAGCACTGGGATGATGAAGATGGCCACCGGAGAGGGATTCCCCCTCCGGCAGGGTGCCGGAACGGGTCTAGATTGGCTTTCGGTGGCTACGGAGGCTTCTGGCGGCGGATCTCCCGATCTATTGTCTATTCTGGAAGTTTTAGGATACGTGGGTATATATGGGTGAAAGGAGTATGTCGGTGGACCGAAGGGGGGGGCACGAGGCAGGGGGCGTGCCCCAGGGGGGTGGGCGCGCCCCCTACCCTCGTGAGCTCCTCCTTCATCATCTGACGTAGGGTCCAAGTCTATCCGGTAGGTTTCCTTCCAAAAATAACTTCTCTAGTTGCTTTTGTTCCGTTTCGACTCCGTTTGATATTCCTTTTCTTCGAAACACTGAAATAGGCATAAAACAGCAAATCTGGGCTGGGCCTCCGGTTAATAGGTTAGTCCCAAAAATAATATAAAAGTGGAAAATAAAGCCCAATATTGCCCAAAACAGTAGATAATATAGCATGGAGCAATCAAAAATTATAGATACGTTGGAGACGTATCAGACACCGCAAGATTGAACCCAAAGCTAAGCACTTCTCCCATTGCAAGAAAGATCAATCTAGTAGGCCAATCCAAACTGATAATTCGAAGAGACTTGCAAAGATAACCAATCATACATAAAAGAATTCAAAGAAGATTCAAATATTGTACATAGATAATCTTGATCATAAACCCACAATTCATCGGTCTCAACAAACACACCGCAAAAAGAAGATTACATCGAGTAGATCTCCACAAGAGAGGGGGAGAACATTGTATTGAGATCCAAAAAGAGAGAAGAAGCCATCTAGCTAATAACTATGGACCCGAAGGTCTGAGGTAAACTACTCACACTTCATCGGAGAGGCTATGGTGTTGATGTAGAAGCCCTCCATGATGGATGCCCCCTTCGGCGGAGCTCCGGAACAGGCCCCAAGATGGGATCTCGTGGATACAGAAGGTTGCGGTGGTGGAATTAGATTTTTGGCTCTGTATCTGATCGTTTGGGGGTACGTGGGTATATATAGGAGGAAGGAGTACGTCGGTGGAGCAACAGGGGGCCCACGAGGGTGGAGGGCGCGCCTGGGGTGTAGGCGCGCCCCCCTACCTCGTGGCCTCCTCCTTTATTTCTTGATGTAGGGTCCAAGTCTCCTGGATCGTGTTCGGTGAGAAAATCACGTTCCCGAAGGTTTCATTCCGTTTGGACTCCGTTTGATATTCCTTTTCTTTGAAATCCTAAAATAGGCAAAAAAAAACAACAATTCTGGGCTGGGCCTCCGGTTAATAGATTAGTCCCAAAAATAATATAGAAGTGGATAATAAAGCCCAAGAATGTCCAAAACAGTATATAATATAGCATGGAGCAATCAAAAATTATAGATACGTTGGAGACGTATCAGGGGGCTGGGGTTGTACAGAGTTGGTTTACAGCGAAAGGAATATTCATATCCGCACGCTAAGCTTGCCTTCCACGCCAAGGAGAGTCCCATCCGGACACGAGGGAAGGCCTTCTATCTTGTATCTTCACGGCCCATCTGTCTGGCCCACATCACGTAGCCCGGACACCCGAGGACCCCATAATCCAGGTCTCCGTCAGTAGCGCCTGAACCAGTCTTCAATGACGATGTGTCAGGCGCGCAGATTATCTTCGGCATTGCAAGGCGGGTTCCTCCTCCGAATTCTTCAAAGAATTTGATCATCAGTACTATATCTGACTCTGTACAACAGTCATACCTATGAATTAGAATACAGATAAGTTCTGTCCTCCGAAGATTTCACTGATGAGACGTTACGTCCGGCCATTCTATTATTTCAAACCATTTTTCGGCCTCCTGTTTCGCGTTTCGAGACACAACCACTGATGTCACATCTTATCAAAGCAGAGATCGTGCCCCCTTATTATGGATTCTCATCAATACAGGTATAGGAAACCCAACCGTGTCGTTTCGCACGACCCCTTGAAAATAGGCGAGCTTTAAGGCTCGTGGGGACGCATGGTATTTACTGCCTTTATAAGGAGATAAGATTCCCCTTTTTACTGTTGGGGAACGTAGTAATTTCAAAAAAAATCCAACGCACACGCAAGATCATGGTGATGCATAGCAACGAGAGGGGAGAGTGTTGTCCACGTACCCTCGTAGACCGAAAGTGGAAGCGTTAGCACAACGCGGTTGATGTAGTCGTACGTCTTCACGATCCACCGATCAAGTACTGAACGCATGACACCTTCGAGTTCTGCACACGTTCAACTCGACGACGTCCCTCGAACTCCGATCCAGCCGAGTTTTGAGGGAGAGTTTCGTCAGCACGACGACGTGGTGACGATGATGATGTTCTACCAATGCAGGGCTTCGCCTAAGCACCGCTACGATATGATCGAGGTGGATTATGGTGGAGGGGGGCACCGCACACGACTAAGAGATCAAGAGATCAATTGTTGTGTCTCTGGGGTGCCCCCCTGCCCCTGTATATAAAGCAGCAAGGGGGGTGCGGCCGGCCATAGGAGGAGGCGCGCCGGAGGAGTCCTACTCCCGGTACTCCCACCGGGAGTAGGACTCCCCTCCTTTTTCCTAGTTGGATTAGGACTTGGGGGGAAGGAGGAGAGAGGGGAAAGGAAAGGGGGGCGCCCCCTCCTTGTCGAATTCGGACTTGCGGGGGAGGGGCGCGCGGCTGCCCCTTGGCCACCTCTCCTCTTCCTCCAATTGGGCCCATAAGGCCCAATAGCCTCCGGGGGGGTCCCGTAACCCCTCCGGTACTCCGGTAAAATCATTATTTCATCCGGAACACTTCCGATATCCAAACATAGGCTTCCAATATATCAATCTTCATGTCTCGACCATTTAGAGACTCCTCGTCATGTCCGTGATCACATCCGGGACTCCGAACAACCTTCGGTACATCAAAACACATAAACTCATAATAAAATTGTCATCCTAACGTTAAGCATGCGGACCCTACGGGTTCGAGAACTATGTAGACATGACCGAGACACGTCTCCGGTCAATAACCAATAGCGGAACCTGGATGCTCATATTGGCTCCTACATATTCTATGAAGATTGTCGGTGTCAAAACCGGCGGATCTCGGGTAGGGGGTCCCGAACTGTGCGTCAAGGCCGGATGGTAACAGGAGGCAGGGGACACAATGTTTTACCCAGGTTCGGGCCCTCTTGATGGAGGTAAAACCCTACGTCCTGCTTGATTAATATTGATGATATGGGTAGTACAAGAGTAGATCTACCATGAGATTAGAGAGGCTAAACCCTAGAAGCTAGCCTATAGTATGATTGTCTGTTGTCCTATGGACTAAAACCCTCCGGTTTATATAGACACCGAAGAGGGTTAGGGTTACACAAGGTCGGTTACAAAGGAGGAGATATCCTTATCCGTATTGCCTAGCTTGCCTTCCACGCCAAGTAGAGTCCTATTCGGACACGAGACGAAGTCTTCAATCTTGTATCTTCATAGTCTAACAGTCCGGCCAAAGGATATAGTCCGGTTGTCCAGAGACCCCCTAATCCAGGATTCCCTCAGTAGCCCCTGAACCAGGCTTCAATGAGGATGAGTCCGGCGCGTAGTATTGTCTTCGGCATTGCAAGGCGGGTTCCTCCTTCGAATACACCACGGAAGAATTTGAATACAAGGACAGTGTCCGACCCTGCAAAATAAGTTCCACATACCACTGTAGAGAGAATAATATTTTCGCAAATCTAATTTGCTGACTTGTTTTGGCAGCACGACGTTATGTCATGGCCCGGTGATTATTCGAACCGTTTTTCTTCAACCAGCTCCACACATAACGCGAGGCGGTTTCTTGACACGTCTTGTCAAAGCAGAGATCGTGTTCCCCCAATTACGGGATTCTCATTAATACGGTCGTGGGTAACCACACCGTGTCTAGGACTCCTAGATTATAGGCAAGTCCCAAACGGCTACGGAGAGGACGCTTGATATTCACCCTCTTTATAAAGGGACAAGGTTTTCACTTTTTCCCTCTCGTGCTCAATCGAACCCCTCTTCTGCCTCGAGTTCTAACACCCAAAGCCCAGGTCAGGTGCTCCGGATCTTCAATCATGTCCGGATCCGGCCTTCAAGGCCGGTGGATGCCCTCCTCCGTCACGGAAGAGGATATCAAGAAGTTGAGGGAGGCCAGATACCTGACCGCCGAGGTTTCGCATCGGCTGCCTGCTCGAGGGCGGGTTGTCCCCACTCCCGAACCCGACGAGAACGTCGTGTTCGTCTCCCACTTCCTCTGAGGCCTAGGCCTCACTCTGGATCCCTTCGTCAGGGGTTTGATGTTCTATTACGGGCTAGATTTCCACGATCTAGCTCCGGACTCCTTTCTCCACATCTCGTCATTTATTGTCGTGTGTGAGGCCTTCCTCCGCATTACCCCTCACTTCGGAATGTGGCTCAAGACCTTTGAAGTGAAGCCGAAGATGATCGAGGGGCAACATGCAGCATGCGGAGGCGCGTCAATAGGCAAGATGACAGGAGCTCCATGGCTGAAAGGTTCCTTTCCAGAGGTGTCTGAATTATGGCAACGGGAGTGGTTTTACATCACGGCTCCCAGAAGTGCCAAGTGGGCGGCTGCCCCTGCTTTCCGCTCGGGCCCCCCACCATGACTGATGTCATGGATTAGCAGAGGTCTGAGCTGGGGTCCAGCCAAGGACGTGCCTATACTGCAAAGCCGCATTCAAGATCTCTTCGAGGGAGATTTTAATTTGGTTGTGGTAATGCAAGTTATGCTGGTTCGTCGAGTCCAGCCTTGCAAACGCCGGCCCCTTCGCTTGTGGGAGTTCAACCCAGAAGGACCGCGTGCCATTCAAAGTTTCCTCAGCCTGACGCATGAGGAGATGTACAAGTCATTCTTCGGACCTCAAATAGGGTGTCCAAATACTACCGAGGATGTGGGCCTGAGTAGTAACTGCGCCGCCGAACAAGTAAGAAATCCTCTAGCCGAACACGCCGTATTTTATTCATGAAGTTATTTCTAAGAGATTGCTCTTTGACCAGGACTAGCTAACAAAGGTGAAGATGATTCGGTGTTCGGCCCCCCTCCCTGAGGGTTTGGAAAATCCGGTTTTGGAAAAGATGCTCGAGCTCGCACCTTGCCCGGAGCCCTCGAAGGAAGATACAGGGGGGAATAATATGGGCAGAAGCGGGCCCCCATCGCTGCCAGTTCCAACCGAGGGAATGAGCGCCTCCATAAAGGAGGATAACCGGGGGAGGAAGAGGACTTCTTCCGAGGATCCGGAAGCCGAGGCCTCCAAACGGGAGAAGAAATCTCCAATAGAGGGTCCTGCCTCGGGGGGTGCTCCTACCGCACAAAGTCCGCGGGGGAATCAGCCCTCCAACGAGTCGTAAGTAATCCAAAAAATACTTTAATAGTGAAGGTATACCATCTTTCTTCTGGGAAAATAACTGCCGCATATTAGCCCCTCTCAGCTAAGCTCGTCTTCGGGGGATCTTCTTCCGGAGATGATGGAGAGCGAAACGCCTCCCTCGGACTCCTCCGCTCAAGAAGCGGGCGACCCCGAAGTGTCGTCACGGAGGGCCTCTCCGGATCCGGTGAGGCCAGAAGATAATCCCATAGACCCCCAAAGTCCCCAGCGTCCGGCTCTCGAAGAGAACAAACAAAAGAGTCCGGCACCGTCTGGTATGCGGTTGGACGTTCTGAGGGAGCTGGTGGGGCGATCGGCCATCTTAGAAGAACACCGTACGCTGATGGGTACGGTGATGAAGAGAATTTCGTCCGCCGAAAGCGGATTACATGAAACCTTTATGAGTCTACTGACAGGCTTTGAGGTACGTGAGATAATATGTGATAGTACCGCACATGTTAGGTGTGCCCTGTGTAGATAGTAGCCCCTGAGACTCTGGTTGTCGTCGAGAACGGCGGCGAACAGAGGATCATAGTCCCAGGCAATAACCAGACTGCCTTTATGTGCAGGTTGTGGAAGCTCCGGTGGCTAGCCGGACTAGTGAGTTTGCCGAATTAAAACGGCAACTGGATGCGGAAGACACCGACATCGAGCTTGTTAACAAGCGGCTTGACGAATCACAGGGTAAGTAATGTTTTCTGGTGAATGTCACAAATAAGAGCAGCATGATGCCAGTATCTTTAATATGTTGTGACTGCAGACGGAGCTGCCACCGTGGAGACCCTTCGGGCAGAGCTCGCCCGAGCCAAGGAACAAGCGAGGGTTAGTATTGCAGCTGCTTTGAAGGAGGCCGAGGAGTTAAGAGCCGAGAAGGCCGCCCATTGCGAAAGCAAAGAAAAGATGGCCAAGATGGCCATAGAATTAAAAGGCAATGCCGACCATTGCCAGTTCCTTGAAGAGGAGAACCGAGTGAAGGCAGCGAACCTGGAGAAGGCCACTATGGCGACCAAAGACAGTCACTCTACAATGAGGGCGAAGAAGGAGGAGCTGCGCGAAGCCGGGGATATTGCGGCTGGGAAGCCCTTTCTGCTACGGAGGAAGTTCGGAGATCCGTGGTATGCCCCTCTGGATCGGCTGTGGAGTTCGGCAGACGCATATATGGACTTGGCGGCGAGCGCTGTCGATGCGGTCGAATACTTCCAAGATCAATCAATTCATGAAGTGGACAAGCTATTCTGGTCGCAATTCAACGTTCCAGAGAGTCCGCTTCCCTTGACTGATCAGCTAGCCGAATGGGCCGAACTTAATAGGTTGTCCGGACTCGCCATGAGGTCTGTTGTAGATCAGTTGTGGCCGGAGAAGCCGAAGCCGAACAGCTATTTCAGCTTAGTGCAGCAGTTCCTTGGCGCGGTGCCGCGTATCAACGCGATGAAGAGGTCGGCGTGCATAGAAGGCTCGCGGATGGCCTTTTCCCGTGTCAAGGCATACTGGGCAGAGATGGATGCTACCACTGTTGCGGCGCAAGGTTCGGCCATGGGCCGAGTAGCTGCCGAGCACTATTTTGAAGAGGTTCTTGAGGGTGCTCGTTTGATAGAGTCCCAGTGCTCGAAGAATATTATGTTTGAATGACATGTATTCCCATTGTAAACACAATGTTTTTATGAAATATAGTAAGGCTGTATTTATACTTTTGCCGGAAAGTAACGTGATGCCTCCTGTGCGGCCGTTTATGTATATATGTATATAACCTGAAGGATTGCAGTCGTTGGCTTCAACCCCCACGCATATAATGCAGAGGTGCTCGCAAAAAACGCGTGTTCACACTTAACCCAATATCTTGGTCCTATTAAGGAGGTGACAGCACAGCGAACGAGGCAACCGGACTATAATGCTTTAACACTTTCACTTAGCCATAGGAGTTTGACAGTGGGGCTACTAGATAGCCCCTGGTGGCTCCGCACTCTCCCGATCTCGGGGTGCGTACATGCCTGGCCAGAAAACGGCCCTTCGTTAAGGCGGAAGAATTCTAATATTCCGATAGGTCATCGAGTGGTTGACCAGTCTCACGCTATATCATGACAGTCAGTTTTCGACTTTCTCTACTGAGGTGCTCTTCCGGATGAACCAGGGCACAATCGCAGTAGTTCTCCTGGTGCTGCCTTAGCCGATAAAGCGGAACGTAAGGCACCAAAACACAGGAGCCAGGCAAACCCAACATTTGACCAAAGACAATGATTCGGAGCTGATGCATATAAGGCCAAACTCGCAACGCCGAACACTCCCTAAGGTATTCGGTCTTTATGGTATAGACCGGGCCTAAATAGTGCCCTTTGTAAGAAGCCCCTTGTGTCTAGGTACGTGCATTACTCTGACGTGGCCACATGCCAAGACGTCAGCATCCTTCTCAATTGTACTGAGAATTCGAGGGATGTGTATCAACAAGAGACAGTAAAAAAGGTTTACGCAGGGTCTTAATCTAAAAAGAATTCTTGGAGCGGGTCCCTGCTGCACGTCTGCGCCAGTGTCTCTGTTGTGCCGTATCCTGGACAGGTGTAGCACGATGATCATTTGTCTGCGCGCGTTGAGCCCCTTGTATTTGTAATAGGGGTGTGGCCATCAATCCGGTACAAATTACATATAGCAGCGCTGGACTCGTCTAACCGCGTCCGTGGTCTTGACGACCTATCAAATGCTTTAGTTGGTGAGGCCATTTTTAGTGTGCGGCTACCAAGGCAGTCGCATTCTCTTCGGCGCGCAAAGATCTCTTAATACTTCCGTTCACTGTAATGATGCCACGTGGACCGGGCATCTTGAGCGTGAGGGAAGCGTAATGCAGTATTGCATTAAAGCGAGCAAAAGCTTCGCGTCCAAGTAGTGCTTGATAACCGCATTGGAACAGAGCAATGTGGAAGGTTAAATGTTCGCTATGGGAGTTATCGGGGAAGCCGAATATAACCTTTATTAGCAGGGAGCCCGTGCAGTGAGCCCCTGGGCCTGGCGTTACTCCTTTAAAGGTAGTGTTGCTATGGCAAATTTTCGTTGGGTCTATCCCCATTTCGCGGATTGTATCCTGGTATATCAGGTTTAAACTGCTCCCACCGTCCATCAGGACTCATGCAAAGTGGTATCTGTCAATTATTGGGTCTAATATGAGGGGAGGCCATCCTGCCCGTCGGATACTTGCTAAGTAATCACGATGGTCGAAAGTGACTGGTTGAGACGACCAGTGGCAGGGTTTCGCGGTGATAGGCCCTTGGGCATATTTATCTGGGACGGCCGCTTTGCTTCCCTTGATCACGTGTAATACGTTGACTGTTTTGACTTCTGATGGAAACCTCTTTTGTTCCCCAGTGTCTTGCTTGAGAGGCTCATCCTCATCTTCGCTTGGTGTATCCTCCCCCTTGTGTACGGCGTTGAGCTTGCCGGACTGCTTGAAGACCCAACATTCTTTGTGGGTATGATTAGCGGGTTTACCAGGAGTGCTATGGATCTGACATACCTGGTCCAGAATTTTGTTCAGGCTGGACAGTTCATCTCTGGCGCCTTTAGAGGGCGGCTTTTGTTGACCTGGCCGAGAGCTTCGGAATCCGGCGTTTACCGCCGTGCTCTTCGGGTTGTCTTCTTTATTCCGACGCTTATTATTTTTGCTGCGTCGTGATTTCCCATTTTCATCTCTAACTTCGGATGTGCTTGGGTCGCTGGTGCTGCATCTGGCTAGCCAGTTGTCCTCACCCGTGCAAAAGCGGGTCATGAGGCTTGTTAATGCTGCCATTGTTCTCGGCTTTTCTTGGCCAAGGTGTCTGGCAAGCCTTTCGTCACGGACGCTATGCTTAAAAGTTGCTGTCGGTGTCAAAACCGGCGGATCTCGGGTAGGGGGTCCCGAACTATGCGTCTAGGCTGGATGGTAACAGGAGGCAAGGGACACGAAGTTTTACCCAGGTTCGGGCCCTCTCGATGGAGGTAAAACCCTACGTCCTGCTTGATTAATATTGATGATATGGGTAGTACAAGAGTAGATCTACCACGAGATCGAAGAGGCTAAACCCTAGAAGCTAGCCTATGGTATGATTGTTAATGTGTATGTTGTCCTATGGACTAAAACCCTCCGGTTTATATAGACACCGGATAGGGTTAGGGTTACATAGAGTCGGTTACAATGGTAGGAGATATTCATATCCGTATCGCCAAGCTTGCCTTCCACGCCAAGGAAAGTCCCTTCCGAACACGGGACGGAGTCTTCAATCTTGTATCTTCATAGCCCAGGAGTCCGGCTGAAGGTATAGTCCGGCTATCCGAACACCCCCTAATCCAGGACTCCCTTAGTAGCCCCTGAACCAGGCTTCAATGACGACGAGTCTGGCGCGCAGATTGTCTTCGGCATTGCAAGGCGGGTTCCTCCTCCAAGTACTTTATAGAAGAATTTGAACACAAAGATAGTGTCCGGCTCTGCAAAATAAGTTTCCACATATTGCCATAGAGAGAATAATATTTACACCAATCTAATCTGCTGACGTATTCCGTAGCGTGACACACCACGGCCAAGCCTTTATCCGAGTCGTTTCATTATCCCACCTCAGCGCGTCGTGCGAGGCGGTTTCCTTGGCACGTCTTGTTAAAGCAGAGATCGTGTCCCCTTATTCCGGGATTCTCATCAATACGGGCGTGGGTAAACCAACCGCTTCTAGGACTCCTAGATTATAGGCAAGTCCAAACGAACACGGAGAGGACGCTTGATATTCACCCTCTTTATAAAGGGGACAAGGCCTTTATTTTTCCCTCCCGTGCTCAATCGAATCCTTCCCCCACCTCAAGCTCAAAACGCCTGAAGTTTAGGTCAGGTGCTCCGAACCTTCGGTCATGTCCGGATCTAGCCTTCAAGGCTGATGGGTGCCTTCCTCCGTCATGGAAGAAGACATCAAAAGGTTGAGGGAGGCCAGATATCTGACCGACGAGATTTTGCATCGGCTGCCTCCCCGAGGGCAGGCCGTCCCCACCCCCAAACCTAACGAAAACGTCGTGTTCGTCTCCCACTTCCTCCGAGGCCTGGGCCTCGCTCTGGATCCTTTCGTAAGGGGTTTGATGTTTACTATGGGCTAGACTTTCATGATCTAGCTTCGAACTCCTTTCTTCATATCACGACATTTATTGTCGTGTGCGAGGCCTTCCTCCGCGTTACCCCTCACTTTGGCCTATGGCTCAAGACCTTCGAAGTGAAGCCGAAGATGATCGAGGGGCAACATGCAGCATGTGGAGGTGCCTCAATACGCAAGATGACGGGAGCTCCATGGCCCAAAGGTTCCATCCCAGAGGTGTCTGAATTGTGGTAGCAAGAGTGGTTCTACGTCACGGCCCCTAGAAGTGCCAAGTGCGCGGCTCCCCCTGTTTTCCGCCCGGGCCCCCCACCACAGCTGATGTCATGGATCAGCAGAGGTCTGAGCTGGGGGCCAGCCAAGGACGTGCCTATACTGCAAAGTCACATTCGAGATCTCTTCAATGGAGATTTCAGTTTGGTTGCGGTAATATAGGTTATGCTGGCCCGTCAAGCCCAGCCTTGCAAACGTCGGCCTCTTCACCTGTGGGAGTTCAATCCCGAGGGACCACGTGCCATTCAAAATTTCCTCGGTCTGACGCACGAGGAGATGTACGAGTCATTCTTCGGACCTCAAGTGGAGTGTCCGGAGATCACAGAGGACATGGGCCTGAGTAGTAACCGCGCCGCCGATGAGGTAAGGCATCTTCCGGCCGAACATCTCTCTTCGTTACGAAGTTATTTCTGAAAGTTCGCTTTTTGACCAGGGCTGCCTAACAAAGGCGAAGTTGATTCGGTGTTCGGCCCCCCTCCCTGAGGGTTTGGAAAATCCGGTATTGGAAAAGATGCTCCAGACCGAACCTTGCCCGGAGCCCTTGAAGGAAGACACTGTGGAGGATAATGCGGGCGGGCGCGGGCCCCCAACGCTGCCCATTCTAGCCGAGGGAGCGAGCGTCTCCATGAAGGAAGGCGACCAGAAGAGGAAAAGGACTGTACCCAGGGACTCGGAAGCCGAAGCTTCCAAACAGGAGAAGAAGTCTCCCACAGAGGGTCCTACCTCGGGGGGCGTCGTTGCCGCACAAAGTCCGCGGGGGGTCAATTCTCCCGCGAGTCATAAGTGACCCGAAATACTTTTAATGGTACAGATATGTCATCTTCTTCTTCTGAGAAAATAACCACCGCATATATTTTTGCAGTTCGGGCCTTAGCCCCTCTCAAATGAGCTCGTCTTCGGGGGATCTTCTTCCAGAGATGATGGAGAGCGAAACGCCTCCTCCGGACTCCTCCGCGCCAGAGGCGGGCGACCCTGAAGTGTCATCGCGGAGGGCCTCTCCGAGTCCGGTGAGGCCAGAAGATAATCCCATTGACCCCCGAAGCTCCCAGTGTCCGGCTCCCGAAGAGAGCAGACAAAAGAGTCCAGCACCGTCTGGTGTGTGATCGGATGTTCTGAGGGAGTTGGTGGGGCGAGCGGCCATCTCAGATGAACACCGTGTGCTGATGAACACGGTGATGGAGAGAATATCGTCCGCCGAAAGCAGATTGCATGAAGCTTTTATGAGTCTACTGACAGGCTTTGAGGTACGTAAAAGAATGTATGATAGTCCTACACATGCTAGGTGTGCCCTGTGTAGATAGTAGCCCCTGAGACTCTGGTTGTCATCGGAAACGACGATGAACAGAGGATCATATTCCTAGGTAATAACCATACTGCCTCTATGTGCAGGTGATGGAAGCTCCGGTGGCTAGCCGGACTAGCGAGTTTGCCCATTTAGAATGGCAGTTGGATGCGGCAGACGCCGACATCGAGCTTGTTAACAAAAGGCTTGACGAGGCGCAGGGTAAGTGTCATTATCTGGTAAACGTCACATAGGAAGAGCAGCATGATGCCAGTATCTTTAATATGTTGTGACTACAGATGGAGCTGCCACTGTTGAAGCCTTACGGGCAGAACTTGCCCGAGCCAAGGAACAAGCGAGGTTGGGTAATGCGGCTGCTGTGAAGGCGGCCGAAGAGTTGCAAGCCGAGAAGGCCGCGCATGGCGAGACCCGAGACAAGATGGCCAAGATGGCTATAGAATTAAAAGCCGCCGCCGACCGTTGCCGGGTTCTTGAAAAGGAAAACCAAGCGAAGGCATCAGACCTTCAGAAGGCTGCTGCGACGAAAAAGGATCTCCACTCTGCTATGAGGGCAAAGAAGGAGGAGCTGCGGGAAGCCGGGGATATTGTAGCTGGGAAATCCTTTATGTTGCAGAGGAAATTCGGAGATCCACGGTATGCCCCTCTGGATCGGCTGTGGAGTTTGGAGGATGTGTATATGGATTTGACGGCAAGCGCTGCCGATGCGGCCAAGTACTTCCAGGGTCAGACAGACCGTGAAGTAGACCAGCTGTTTTGGAGACAATTCCATTCTCCCGAGCGTCCACTTTCATTGACTGACCAATTAGCCGAATGGGCCGAACTAAATAGGTTGTCCGGACTCTCCATGAGGTCTGTTGTGGATCAGCTGTGGTCGGAAAGGTCAAAACCGAGCAACTATTGTGGCTTGGTGCAGCAGGTCCTTGACGTGGTGCCGCGCATTGATGCGATGAGGAGGTCGGCGTGCATAGAGGGCGCACGGATGGCCTTTGCCCGTGTTAAGACATACTGGACAGAGATGGATGCTACCAATGTTGCAGCGCGGGATTCGGCTATAGGTCGAAAGGTTGCTGAGCACTACTTTGAAGAAGTTCTTGAGGGTGCCCGTTTGATAGAGACCCAGTGCTCAAAAAATATTATGTTTGAGTGATATGTAATCTCATTGTAAGCGAAATGCTTTTATGAATTTTTAGAAGGCTATTTTTATACTTTTGCCTGAAAGTAATATGATGCCTCCTGGGCGGCCGTTTATGTATACATGCGTATAACCTGAAAGGTTGCAGTCGTTGGCTTCAACCCCCACGCATATAATGTGGAGGTGCTCGCAAAAACACGCGTTCACACTTAACCCAACATCTTGGTCCTATTAAGGAGGTGATAGCGGAGCGAGCGAGGCAACCAGACTATAATGCTTTAGCACTTTCACTTAGCCATAGGAGTTTGACAGTGGGGCTACTAGATAGCCCATGGTGGCACCGGACTATCCCGATTCTGGGGTGCGTACATGCCTGGCCGGAAAACGGCCCTTCGTTAAGGCGGAGGAATTCTAACATTCCCACAGGTCATCGAGTGGTTGACCAGTCTCATGCTATATCATGACAGTCAGTTTTCGGCTTTCTCTACTGAGGTGCTCGTCCGGATGAACCAGGGCACAATCGCAGTAGTCCTCCTAGTGCTACCTTAGCCGGCAAAGCGGAACATAAGGCACCAAAACACAGGAGCCGGGCAAACCCAACATTTGACCAAAGACAATGATTCGGAGCTGATGCATATAGGGCCAAACTCGCGACGCCGAACACTCCCTAAGGTATTCGGTCTTTGTGGTATAAACCGGGCCTAAATAGTGGCCTTTGTAAGAAGCCCCGTGTGTCCAGGTACGTGCATTGTTCTGGCGTGGCCACATGCCAAGACGTCAGCATCCTTCTCAATGGTGGATATGTATCAACACAAGACAGTAAAAAAGGTTTACGCAGGGTCTTAATCTAAAAAGAATCCTTGGAGCGGGTCCCTGCTGCACGTCTGCGCCTGTGTCTCCGTTGTGCCGTATCCTGGACGGGTGTAGCACGATGATCGTCTGTAAAAGAGAGGAAGTTAAGTGAAAAAGTTGTCGTGCAAAAGGATAGTTTTTAAAGAAACCATGTATAATTCAAGATGATAAGAAATTGCCACTTGTCTGCGCGTGTTGAGCCCCTTGTATTGACAAATAGGGGTGTGACCACTTATTTCCATATAAATAGCAGCGCCAGACTTGATTAGTTGTATCTGAGGTCTTGACGACCTATTGGATGCTTTCATCTGTCCGAGCGCCTTTAGTGTGCGGCGGGCAAGGCAGCCTCACTCTCTTCAGCGCGCAGAGATCGCTTGATATTTCTGTGTACTGTAATGATGCCACGTGGACTGGGCATCTTGAGTGTGAGGGAGGCGTAGTGTGCTATTGCGTTAAAGCGAGCGAAAGCTTCGCGTCCGAGCAGTGCTTGATAGCCGTTTTGAAACAGAGCGATGTGGAAAGTTAAATGCTCGCGACGGAAGTTATCGGGGGAGTCGAATGTAACTTGTAGTAGGAGGGAGCCCGTACAACGAGCCCCTGGGCCTGGCGTTACTCCTTTAAAGGTAGTATTGCTATGGCGAATTTGTGTTGGGTCTAGCCCCATCCCGCGGATTGTATCCTGATATATTAGGTTTAGGCTACTGCCGCCATCCATCAAGACCTTTGTGAAGTGATATCCGCCAATTACTGGGTCTAATACCAGGGGAGCCCATCCTGGGTGTCGGATACTTGCTGAGTAATCATGATGCTCGAAAGTGATCGGTTGAGATGACCAGTGCCAGGACTTCGTGGTGATAGGCACTTGGGTATACTTTCCTGGGAGTGCCGCATTGTTTTTTCCCTTGATTACGTGTAACACGTTTACTGTTTTGACTTCTGGTGGAAATTGCTTTTGTTACCCCGTGTCTTGCTTGGGGGGCTCGTCCTCGTCTTCACTTGGTGTATCCTCCCCCTTATGTACGGCATTGAGCTTGCCGGACTGCTTGAAGACCCAACATTCTCTGTGGGTATGATTAGCAGGTTTACCAGGGGTACTATGAATCTGACATACTTGGTCCAGAATTTTATTGAGGCTGGACAGTTCGTCCCTGGTGCCTTTAGGGGGCGGCTTTTGGCTTGGCCGAGAGCTTTTGAATCTAGCATTTACTGCCGTGCCTTTCGTGCTGTCTTCTTTATTCCGGCGTTTTTTATTGTTGTTGCGCCGTGATTTCCCGTTTCCATCTCTAACTTCAGATGTACTGGGGTCGCTGGTGCTGCATCTGGCTAGCCAGCTGTCCTCCCCCGCGCAAAAGCGGGTCATGAGGTTTGTTAATGCGGCCATCATTCTCGGCTTATTTTGGCCGAGGTGTCTGGCGAGCCATTCGTCACGGACGCTATGCTTGAAAGCTGCTAAGGCTTCGGCGTCCGGACAGTGAACAATCTGGTTCTTTTTAGTAAGAAACCTGTTCCAAAGCTTTCGGGCTGACTCTCCGGGCTGTTGAATTATATGACTCAAATCGTCCACATCCGGAGGTCGGACATACGTCCCTTGAAAATTTTCCTGAAAGGCGTCTTCGAGCTCTTCCCAACTTCCAATGGAGCTTTCGGGGAGGCCTTTGAGCTAGTGACGAGCTGTCCCTTTGAGCTTGAGGGGTAGGTACTTGATGGCATGGAGATCATCTCCTCAAGCCATATGAATATGAAGGATGTAGTCCTCAATCCAGACCCCAGGGTCTGTTGTTCCGTTGTATGCCTCTATGTTTACGGGCTTGAATCCCTCTGGAAATTCGTGGTCCAGCACCTCATCGGTGAAACATAGGGGGTGTGCGGCACCCCTGTAGCTGGGTGTACCGTGTTGTTCGGATGTTTGTTGTGTTGCATTGTATGCTGGGGCGCGCTTGCGTGGTCCATAGATGGATCTTGTTGCACCGTCCTTTGGGTGCGAGCCCTCGCATTGGTTGCGTGTTGTATGGTGAGCGGCGTTGTATGCCGCTCTATGTTGGTAGAGCGGTCGTCTATCTGACCAGCTGGCTGCTTTGATATTTGGTTGTGGGGGGTCTGAGGCCTCCTCATCGAATTCGGGTAGCAGCTTCTGCTTTGGGTAGCTCTTGTAGGGGCGATTGTCGCCGTACCTTGCTGCTGTGTTGAGTATTTTACTCCATCTGATTTGGAGTGTGTCTTGCGCGGCCTTGAGCCTTTGCTTCTATTTTTTCAGACTCCTCGCGGTGGCAACAAGCCTTTTAAGGGCAGTCTACTGCTCCGGGTACGTGTCCGGCGTTATGTCGTCCGGACCATTATCCTTGATAGGATTTGTTTGTTCGGTTTGATTATCCGGATTGCCGTTGTGCGTCAGCGGTTCGCCCTGCTCCAGCGCTAGGTCTGTGTGATCGCTATTTCTGTCGAGGCGGGATTTGGGGCGGCGCTTGCGTCGCTGCTTTGACTGCTTTTCGGGGGAACAAGCCTTCGGTGCGTCCTTCCGCTCCTCGTCGTCATCTTTTGGTGCGTCCACCATGTATACGTCATATGACGAGGTGGCGTTCCAGGGCCCAATAGGCGCTGGTTCTTCATCGTCTCCTTCATCAGCGTCCATACCGTCGATGTCTTCCGAGTCGAGGTCGAGCATGTCGGTTAAATCGTTGACAGTGGCTACAAAGTGGGTGGTGGGTGGGCTTTGAATTTCTTCATCGTCCGTACCCCAACCTTGCTGACCGTAATTCGGCCAGGGCTCTCCTGATAAAGAGAGAGACTTTAGTATCTTCAGAATATCGCCGAAAGGCGAGTGCTGGAAGATGTTTGCGGCAGTAAACTCCATGATCGGCGCCCAATCGGATTCGATCGGCAGGGGCGCGGAGGGTTCGGGGTCCGGAGAGGAGTCCGGCTCCTTGGAGTCACGAGTCTCGCGGAGTGCGGGGCTGGTGTTCGGCTCAATCGCCGTTGGGATCGCAGCCCCCGAGGCGGCGTCCAACCACCCATCCTCGATCGGCGCGGTTGGCTCCGAATTAAGGGTCGAAGTCGATGCGGGTGCGGCCTCCAGGGCACTGTTCGGTGGCAGAGCTAGATCATGCTCGTCGGGACAGTGCGGCGCGCTCGGCAGTGGCTCGAATCCGTCAAAGATCAAGTCCCCGCGGATGTCAGCCGTGTAGTTTAAACTTCCAAATCTGACCTGACGGCCAGGGGCATATCTTTTGATCTGCTCCAGATGGCCAAGTGAATTGGCCCGCAGTGCGAAGCCGCCGAAGACGAAGATCTGTCCTGGGAGGAAGGTCTCACCCAGGACTGCATCGTTATTGGTGATCGTAGGAACCATTGAGCCTGACGGCGACGACACAGAGGAACTCTTAATGAAAGCACCAATGTCGGTGTCAAAACCAGCGGATCTCGGGTAGGGGGTCCCGAACTGTGCGTCTAGGCCGGATGGTAACAGCAGGCAAGGGACACGAAGTTTTACCCAGGTTCGGGCCCTCTCAATGGAGGTAAAACCCTACGTCCTGCTTGATTAATATTGATGATATGGGTAGTACAAGAGTAGATCTACCATGAGATCGAAGAGGCTAAACCCTAGAAGCTAGCCTATGGTATGATTGTTGATGTGTATGTTGTCCTACGGACTAAAACCCTCCGGTTTATATAGACACCGGATAGGGTTAGGGTTACATAGAGTCGGTTACAATGGTAGGAGATCTTCATATCCGTATCGCCAAGCTTGCCTTCCACGCCAAGGAAAGTCCCTTCCAGACACAGGACGGAGTCCTCAATCTTGTATCTTCATAGCCCAGGAGTCCGGCTGAAGGTATAGTCCGGCTATCCGAACAACCCCTAATCCAGGACTCCCTCAGCTGCCAAGGCTTCGGCGTCCGGGCAGCCAACTATTTGGTTCTTCTTAGTAAGAAACCTGTTCCAAAGCTTTCGGGCTGACTCTCCGGGCTGTTGAGTTATATGACTCAAATCGTCCGCATCCGGGGGTCGGTCATAAGTCCCTTGAAAATTTGCCCGAAAAGCGTCTTCGAGCTCTTCCCAGCTTCCAATGGAGTTTTCGGGGAGGCTTTTAAGCCAGTGCTGAGCTGGCCCTTTGAGCTTGAGGGGTAAGTATTTGATGGTATGGAGATCATCTCCTCGGGCCATATGGATATGGAGGATATAGTCCTCAATCCAGACCCCCGGGTCTGTTGTTCCGTCGTATGCCTCTATGTTTACGGGTTTGAATCCCTCTGGAAATTCATGGTCCAACACCTCATCGGTGAAACATAGGGGTGTGCGGCACCCCTGTATCTAGGTGTACCGCGTTGTTCTGATGTTTGTTGTGTTACATCATATGCTGGGGCGCGCTTGCGTGGTCCATAGATGGATCTGGCTGCGCTGTCCTTTTGGTGCGAGCCCTTGTGTGGACCGCGTATTGGCTTGTGAGTGGCGTTGTTTGCCGCTCCATGTTGGCCGTGAGGTCGTCTATCCGGCCAGGTGGCCATTTTTATTTTTGGTTGTGGGGGATCTAGGGCCTCCTCATCGAATTCGGGTAGCAACTTCCACTTCGGGTAGCTCTTGGTGGGGCAGTTACCAGCATACTTCGCTGTTTTGCTGAGTACTTTACTCCATCTGATTTGGAGTGTGTCTTGCGCAGCCTTGAGCCTTTGCTTCTATTTTTTCAGACTCCTCGCGGTGGCAACAAGCCTTTGACGGGCACTCTGCTGCTCCGGGTGCCTGTCCGGCGTTATGTCATCTGGACTATTATCTTTGACAGAATTGGTTTGTTCGGTTTGATTCTCCGTATTGCCGTGGTCCGGCAGTGGTTCGCCCTGCTCTAATGCTGGGTCTGTATGATCGTTATTTCTGTCGAGGCAGGATTTGGGGCAGTGCTTACGCCGCCGCTTTGACTGCTTCTCGAGGGGACAAGCCTTCGTTGCGTCCTTCCATTCCTCGTTGTCGTCTTCTTTTGGTGTGTCCACCATGTATACGTCACATGATGAGGTGGATGTCCAGCGCCCTGTGGGCGGTGGTTCCTCTTCGCCTCCCGCATCGTCATCCATACCATCGATGTCTTCGGAGTCGAAGTCGAGCATGTCGGTTGAGTCATCGATAGTGGCTACCAAGTGGGTGATGGGTGGGCCTCGAATTTCTTCGTCGTCCGCATCCCAGTCCTGCCGGACATAGTTCGGCCAGGATTCTCCTGACAAGGAGAGAGACCTTAATGTGTTCAGTATGTTGCCAAAGGGCGAGTGCTGAAAAATATCCACGGAGGTAAACTCCATGATCGGCGCCCAATCGGATTCGATAGGAACGGGCGCAGGCGGTTCGGAGTCTGGAGCAGGAGAAGGATCCACCAGTTTAACAACACGACTCTCGTGCAAGGCAGGGTCGATGTTCGGCTCGATCGCTGATGAGGGTAAGGCCTCCGTGGCGGGGTCCATCCACCCGTTCGCAGAAGGCGCAACTGGCTCCGAATTGAGGGTCGGAGCGGCTGCCAGTGCGATCTCCTTAACACTGTCCGATGTGAGAGCTAAGTCATGCTCATCGTGACCGTGTGGCGCACAAGGCACAGGCTCGAATCCGTCGAAGGTCAAATCTCCATGGATATCGGTCGTGTAGTTTAAGCTTCCAAACCTGACCTGGTGGCCAGGGGCGTAACTTTCCATCTGCTCCAGATGGCCAAGCGAATTGGCCCGCAGTGCAAAGCCGCCGAGCACGAAGATCTGTCCGGGGAGAAAAGTCTCACCCTGGACCGCATCGCTATCGATGATAGTAGGAGCGATCAAGCCTAACGGCGACGACATAGAGGAACTCTCAATGAAAGCACCAATGTCGGTGTCAAAACCGGTGGATCTCGGGTAGAGGGTCCCAAACTGTGCGTCTAGGCCGGATGGTAACAGGAGGCAGGGGACACAATGTTTTATCCAGGTTCGGGCCCTCTTGATGGAGGTAAAACCCTACGTCCTACTTGATTAATATTGATGATATGGGTAGTACAAGAGTAGATCTACCACGAGATCGGAGAGGCTAAACCCTAGAAGCTAGCCTATGGTATGATTGTCTGTTGTCCTACGGACTAAAACCCTCCGGTTTATATAGACACCGGAGAGGGTTAGGGTTACACAAGGCCGGTTACAAAGGAGGAGATATCCATATCCGTATTGCCTAGCTTGCCTTCCACGCCAAGTAGAGTCCTATTCGGACACGAGACGAAGTCTTCAATCTTGTATCTTCATAGTCTAACAGTCCGGCCAAAGGATATAGTCCGGCTGTCCGGAGACCCCCTAATCCAAGACTCCCTCAAAGATCTTTATCGGTCAGACCGCATAACAACATACGTTGTTCCCTTTGTCATCGGTATGTTACTTGCCCAAGATTTGATCATCGGTATCTCAATACCTAGTTCAATCTCGTTACCGGCAAGTCTCTTTACTCGTTCCGTAACACATCATCCCGCAACCAACTCATTAGTTGCAATCCTTGCAAGGCTTAACTGATGTGCATTACCGAGATGGCCCAGAGATACTTCTCCGACAATCGGAGTGACAAATCCTAATCTCGAAATACGCCAACCGAACAAGTACCTTCGGAGACACCTGTAGAGCACCTTTATAATCACCCAGTTACGTTGTGACATTTGGTGGCACACAAAGTGTTCCTCCGGTAAACGGAGTTGCATAATCTCATAGTCACAGGAACATGTATAAGTCATGACGAAAGCAATAGCAACAAACTAAGCGATCAAGTGCTAAGCTAACGGAATGGGTCAAGTCAATCACATCATTCTCTAATGATGTGACCCCGTTAATCAAATGACAACTCAAGTCTATGGTTAGGAAACATAACCATCTTTGATTAACGAGCTAGTCAAGTAGAGGCATACTAGTGACACTCTGTTTGTCTATGTATTCACACATGTATTATGTTTCCGGTAATACAATTCTAGCATGAATAATAAAAATTTATCATGATAAAGGGAATAAATAATAACTTTATTATTGCCTCTAGGGCATATTTCCTTCAGACTCCCACTTGCACTAGAGTCAATAATCTAGTTCACATCGCCATGTGATTTAACATCAATAGTTCACATCACCATGTGATTAACACCCATAGTTCACATCGTCATGTGACCAACACCCAAAGTGTTTACTAGAGTAAATAATCTAGTTCACATCGCTATGTGATTAATACCCAAAGAGTACTAAGGTGTGATCATGTTTTGCTTGTGAGGGAAGTTTAGTCAATGGGTGTGCCACATTCAGATCTGTATGTATTTTGCAAATTTCTATGTCAACAATGCTCTGCACGGAGCTACTCTAGCTAATTGCTCCCACTTTCAATATGTATCCAGATTGAGACTTTGAGTCATCTGGACCAGTGTCAAAACTTGCATCGACGTAACCCTTTACGACGAACCTTTTGTCACCTCCATAATCGAGAAACATATCCTTATTCCACTAAGGATAATTTTGACCAATGTCCAGTGATCTACTCCTTGATCACTAGTGTACTCCCTTGCCAAACTCAGGGCAGGGTATACAATAGGTCTGGTACACAGCATGGCATACTTTATAGAACCTATGGCTGAGGCATAGGGAATGCCTTTCATACTCTCTCTATCTTCTGCCGTGGTCGGGTTTTGAGTCTTACTCAACTTCACACCTTGTAACATAGGCAAGAACTCCTTCTTTGACTGTTCCATTTTGAACTACTTCAAAATCTTGTCAAGGTATGTACTAATTGAAAAACTTATCTAGCGTCTTGATCTATCTCTATAGATCTTGATGCTCAATATGTAAGCAGCTTCACCGAGGTATTTCTTTGAAAAACTCCTTTCAAACATTCCTTTATGCTTTGCAGAATAATTCTACGTTATCTCCAATCAACAATATGTCATTCACATATACTTATCAGAAATGTTGTAGTGCTCCCACTCACTTTCTTGTAAATGCAGGCTTCACCGCAAGTCTATATAAAACTATATGCTTTGGTCAACTTATCAAAGCGTATATTCCAACTCCGAGATGCTTGCACCAGTCCATAGATGGATCGGTGGAGCTTGAATATTTTGTTAGTACCTTTAGGATTGACAAAACCTTCTGGTTGCATCATAAACAACTCTTCTTTAATAAATCCATTAAGGAATGCAGTTTTGTTTATCCATTTGCCAGATTTCATAAAATGCAGCAATTGCTAACATGATTCGGACAGACTTAAGCATAGATACGAGTGAGAAACTCTCATCGTAGTCAACACCTTGAACTTGTCGAAAACCTTTTTGCGACAATTCTAGCTTTGTAGATAGTAACACTACTATCAGCGTCCGTCTTCCTCTTGAAGATCCATTTAATCTCAATGGCTCGCCGATCAATGGGCAAGTCAATCAAATTCCATACTTTGTTCTCATACATGGATCTCATCTCAGATTTCATGGCCTCAAGCCATTTCACGGAATCTGGGCTCATCATCGCTTCCTCATAGTTCGTAGGCTCATCATGGTCAAGTAACATGACCTCCAGAACAGGATTACCGTACCACTCTGGTGTGGATCTCACTTTGGTTTACCTACGAGGTTCGGTAGTAACTTGATCCGAAGTTACATGATCATCATCATTAGCTTCCTCACTAATTGGTGTAGTAGTCACAGGAACAGATTTCTGTGATGAACTACTTTCCAATAAGGGAGCAGGTACAGTTACCTCATCAAGTTCTACTTTCCTCCCACTCACTTCTTTCGAGAGAAACTCCTTCTCTAGAAAGGATCCATTCTCAGCAACGAATATCTTGCCTTCGGATCTGTGATAGAAGGTGTACCCAATAGTTTCTTTTGGGTATCCTATGAAGATTTACTTCTTCGATTTGGGTTCGAGCTTATCACGTTGAAACTTTTTCACATAAGCATCGCAGTCCCAAACTTTAAGAAACGACAGCTTAGGTTTCTTGCCAAACCATAGTTCATACGGTGTCGTCTCAACGGATTTAGATGGTTCCCTATTTAATGTGAATGTAGCTGTCTCTAATGCATAACCCCAAAACGATAGTGGTAAATCGGTAAGAGACATCATAGATCGCACCATATCTAATGAAGTACGGTTACGACGTTTGGACACACCATTACACTGTGGTGTTCCAGGTGGCGTGAGTACTGAAACTATTTCACATTGTTTTTAACTGAAGGCCAAACTCGTAACTCAAATATTTTACTTATGCGATCATATCATAGAAACTTTTATTTTTGTTACGATGATTCTCCACTTCACTTTGAAATTCTTCGAACTTTTCAAATGTTTCAGACTTGTGTTTCATCAAGTAGATATACTCATATCTGCTCAAATCATTTGTGAAGATCAAAAAAGAATGATACCTGCCGCGGGCCTTAATATTCATCGGACCACATACATCAGTATGTATGATTTCCAACAAATATGTTGCTCGCTCCATTGTTCTGGAGAACGAAGTCTTAGTCATCTTGCCCATGAGGCATGGTTCGCAAGCATCAACTGATTCATAATCAAGTGATTCCAAAATCCCATCAGCATGGATTTTCTTTATGCGCTTTACACGAATATGACCTAAACGGTAGTGCCACAAATAAGTTGCACTATCATTATTAACTTTGCATCTTTTGGCTTTAATATTATGAAAATGTGTACCACCATGATCGAGATCGAACAAACCATTTTCATTGGGTGTATGACCATAGAAGGTTTTATTCATGTAAACAGAACAACAATTATTCTCTAACTTACATGAATAACCATATTGCAATAAACATGATCCAATCACATTTATGCTCAACGCAAACACTAAATAACTTTTATTTTAGGTTTAACACTCATCCCGAAAGTATAGGGAGTGTGCGATGATGATCATATCAATCTTGGAACCATTTCCAATACACATCGTCACTTCGCCCTTAACTAGTCTCCGTTCATTCTGCAACTCCCGTTTCGAGTTACAATTCTTAGCAACTGAACTAGTATCAAATACTGAGGGGTTGCTATAAACACTAGTAAAGTACACATCAATAACATGTATATCAAATATACCTATGTTCACTTTGCCATCCTTCTTATCCGCCAATTACTTGGGGTAGTTCCGCTTCCAGTGACCAGTCCCTTTGCAGTAGAAGCACCCAGTTTCAGGCTTAGGTTCAGACTTGGGTTTTTCACTTGAGCAGCAACTCGCTTGCCGTTCTTCTTGAAGTTCCCCTTTCTTCCCTTTGTCCCTTTACTTGAAACTAGTGGTTTTGTTTACCATCAACACTTGATGCTTTTCTTGATTTCTACCTTCGTCGATTTCAGCATCACGAAGAGCTTGGGAATCGTTTTCGTTATCCCTTGCATATTATAGTTCATCACGAAGTTCTATTAACTTGGTGATGGCGACTAGAGAATTCTGTCAATCACTATTTTATCTGGAAGATTAACTACCACTTGATTCAAGCGATTGTAGTACCCAGACAATCTGAGAACATGCTCACTCCTTGAGCTATTCTCCTCCATCTTTTAGTTATAGAACTTGTTGGAGACTTCATATCTCTCAACTCGGGTATTTGCTTGAAATATCAACTTCAACTCCTGGAACATCTCATATGGTCCATGACGTTCAAAACGTCTTTGAAGTCCCGATTCTAAGCCGTTTAAGCATGGTGCACTAAACTATCAAGTAGTCATCATATTGAGCTAGCCAAACGTTCATAACATCTGCATCTGCTCCTGCAATAGGTTTGTCACCTAGCGGTGCATCAAGGACATAATTCTTCTGTGCAGCAATGAGGATAAACCTCAGATCACGGATCCAATCCGCATCATTGCTACTGACATCTTTCAACTTAGTTTTCTCTAGGAACATATCAAAAAAACAGGGGAGCTAAACGCGAGCTACTGATCTACAACATAGATATGCTAATACTACCAGGACTAAGTTCATGATAAATTTAAGTTCAATTAATCATATTACTTAAGAACTCCCACTTAGATAGACATCCCTCTAATCCTCTAAGTGATCACGTGATCCATATCAACTAAACCATGTCTGGTCATCACGTGAGATGGAGTAGTTTCAATGGTGAACATCACTATGTTGATCATATCTACTATATGATTGACGCTCGACCTTTCGGTCTCAGTGTTCCGAGGCCATATCTGTTGTATGCTAGGCTCGTCAAGTTTAACCTGAGTATTCCGCGTGTGCAACTATTTTGCACCCATTGTATTTGAATGTAGAGCCTATCACACCCGATCATCACGTGGTGTCTCAGCACGAAGAACTTTCGCAACGGTGCATACTCAGGGAGAACACTCGTTCCTTGATAATTAGTGAGATATCATCTTATAAAGCTACCGTCGAACTAAGGAAAATAAGATGTATAAAAGATAAACATCACATGCAATCAAAATATGTGACATGATATGGCCATCATCATCTTGTGCCTTTGATCTCCGTATCCAAAGCATCGTCATGATTTCCATCATCACTGGCATGACACCATGATCTCCATCATCTTGATCTATATCAATGTGTCGTCACATGGTCGTCTCGCCAGCTATTGCTCTTGCAACTATTGCTATCGCATAGCGATAAAGTAAAGCAATTATTTGGCACTTGCATCTTATGCAATAAAGAGACAACCATAAGGCTTCTGCCAGTTGCCGATAACTTCAACAAAACATGATCATCTTATACAACAACTTATATCTCATCACGTTTTGACCATATCACATCACAACATGCCCTGCAAAAACAAGTTAGACGTCCTCTACTTTGTTGTTGCAAGTTTTACGTGGCTGCTACGGGCTGAGCAAGAACCGTTCTTACCTACGCATCAAAACCACAATGATAGTTTGTCAAGTTAGTGTTGTTTTAACCTTCTCAAGGACCGGGCATAGCCACACTCGGTTCAACTAAAGTTGGAGAAACTGACACCCGCTAGTCACCTGTGTGCATAGCACGGCGGTAAAACCAGTCTCGCGTAAGCGTACGTGTAATGTCGGTCCGGGCCGCTTCATCCAACAATACCGCCGAACCAAAGTGTGACATGATGGTAAGTAGTATGACTTATATTGCCCACAACTCACTTGTGTTCTACTCGTGCATATTACATCAACGCATAAAACCTGGCTCGGATGCCACTGTTGGGGAACATAGTAATTTCAAAAAAAATCCTACGCACATGCAAGATCATGGTGATGCATAGAAACGAGAGGGGAGAGTGTTGTCCACGTACCCTCGTAGACCGAAAGCGGAAGCATTAGCACAACGTGGTTGATGTAGTTGTATGTCTTCACGATCCGACCGATCAAGTACCGAACACACGGCACGTCCGAATTCTGCACACGTTCAACTCGATGACATCCCTTGAACTCCGATCCAGCCGAGTGTTGAGGGAGAGTTTCATCAGCACGATGGCGTGGTGACGATGATGATGTTCTACCGACGCAGGGCTTCGCCTAAGCACCGCTACGATATGATCGAGGTGGATTATGGTGGAAGGGGGCACCGCACACGACTAAGAGATCAAGAGATCAATTGTTGTGTCTCTCGGGTGCCCCCCTGCCCCCGTATATAAAGGAGCAAGGGGGGTGCGGCCAGCCATAGGAGGAGGCGCGCTGGAGGAGTCCTAGTCCCACCTGGAGTAGGACTCCCCTCCTTTTTCCTAGTTGGATTAGGACTTGGGGGGAAGCAGGAGAGGGGGGAAAGGAAGGGGGCGCCGCCCCCCTCCTTGTCCAATTCGGACTTGGGGGGAGGGGCACGCGGCTGCCCCTTGGCCGCCTCTCCTCTTCCTCCATTTGGGCCCATAAGGCCCAATAGCCTCTGGGGGGTTCCGGTAACCCCTCCGATACTTCGGTAAAATCACTATTTCACCCGGAACACTTCCGATATCCAAACATAGGATTCCAATATATCAATCTTCATGTCTCGACCATTTCGAGACTCCTCGTCATGTCCGTGATCACATCCGGGACTCTGAACAACCTTCGGTACATCAAAACACATAAACTCATAATAAAACAGTCATCGTAACGTTAAGCGTGCGGACCCTACGGGTTCGAGAACTATGTTGACATGACCGAGACATGCTACCTCTTGAGCTTGTGTTAGTTTTCCCCGAAGAGGAAGGGATGATGCAGCAAAGTAGCGTAAGTATTTCCCTCGGTTTTTGAGAACCAAGGTATCAATCCAGTAGGAGGCCACGCTCAAGTCCCTCGTACCTGCACAAAACGATAGCTACTCGCAACCAACGCGATTAGGGGTTGTCAATCCCTTCACGGTCACTTACGAGAGTGAGATCTGATAGATATAATATTTTTGGTATAAAGATGCAAAGTAAAAAGCAAAACAAGATTAAAGTGATGGAGATTGATATGATGAGAATAGACCCGGGGGCCATAGGTTTCACTAGTGGCTTCTCTCAAGAGCATAAGTATTCTACGGTGGGTGAACAAATTACTGTTGAGCAATTGACAGAATTGAGCATAGTTATGAGAATATCTAGGCATGATCATGTATATAGGCATCACGTCCGTGACAAGTAGACCGAAACGATTATGCATCTACTACTGTTACTCCACTCATCGACCGCTATCCAGCATGCATCTAGAGTATTAAGTTAAAAATAGAGTAACGCCTTAAGCAAGATGACATGATGTAGAGAGATAAATTCATGCAATATGAAATAAAACCCATCTTGTTATCCTCGATGGCAACGATGCAATACGTGCCTTGCTGCCCCTTCTGTCACTGGGAAAGGACACCGCAAGATCGAACCCAAAGCTAAGCACTTCTCCCATGGCAAGAACTACCAATCTAGTTGGCCAAACCAAACGGATAATTCGAAGAGACTTGCAAAGATAACCAATCATACATGAAAGAATTCAGAGAAGATTCAAATATTATTCATAGATAGACTTGATCATAAACCCACAATTCATCGATCTCAACAAACACACCGCAAAAATAAGATTACATCGAATATATCTCCACAAGAGAGGGGCAGAACTTTGTATTGAGATCCAAAAAGAGAGAAGAAGCCATCTAGCTACTAACTATGGACCTGAAGGTCTGAGGTAAACTACTCACGCTTCATCGGAGAGGCTATGATGATGTAGAAGCCCTCCGTGATGACGGCCCTCTCCGGCGGAGCTCCGGAACAGGCCCCAAGATGGGATCTCGTGGATACAGAAAGTTGCGGTGGTGGAATTAGGTTTTTGGCTCCTCTTCTGATCGTTTGGGGGTACGTTGGTATATATAGGAGGAAGGAGTACATCGGTGGAGCACTGAGGGGCCCACGAGGCAGGGGCGCGCCCTAGGGGGGGCGCCCCCCACCCTCGTGACCGCCTCTTTGATTCCTTGGAGTAGGGTCCAAGTCTCCTGGATCATGTTCGGTGAGAAAATCATGTTCCCGAAGGTTTTATTCCGTTTGGACTCCGTTTGATATTCCGTTTCTTCGAAACACTGAAATAGGCAAAAAAACCAACAATTCTGGGTTGGGCCTCTGGTTAATAGGTTAGTCCCAAAAATAATATAAAAGTGGAAGCCCAATATAGTCCAAAACAGTAGATAATATAGCATGGAGCAATCAAAAATTTATAGATACGTTGGAGACGTATCAGGCATCCCCAAGCTTAATTCCTGCTCGTCCTCGAGTAGGTAAATGATAAAAAGAGAATTTTTGATGCGGAGATAGTATGCTTGAAGATAATTTCAATGCAAAATTTCTTAATTGTGGTATGAATATTCAGATTTGAAAGATATAAGACAAAAGTTCATATTGACATAAAGATACTTCAAGCATACTAACAAAGCAATTATGTCTTCTCAAAATAACATGGCCAAAGAAAGTTATACCTACAAAATCATATAGTCTGGCAATGCTCTATCTTCACCACACAAAGTATTTAAATCATGCACAACCCCGATGACAAGCCAAGCAATTGTTTCATACTCTAACTTTTTTAAAACTTTTTCAATCTTCACACAATACATGAGCGTGAGCCATGGATATAGCACTATAGGTGGAATAGAATGGTGGTTGTGGAGAAGACAAAAAGGAGAAGATAGTCTCACATCAACTAGGCGTATCAACGGGCTATGGAGATGCCCATCAATAGATATCAATGTGAGTGAGTAGGGATTGCCATGCAACGGATGCACTAGAGCTGTAAGTATATGAAAGCTCAAAAAGAAACTAAGTGGGTGTGCATCCACCTTGCTTGCTCGTGAAGACCTAGGGCAATTTGAGGAAGCCCATCATTGGCATATACAAGCCAAGTTTTATAATGAAAGATTCCCACTAGTATATGAAAGTGATAACATGAGAGACTCTCTACTATGAAGATCATGGTGCCACTTTGAAGCACAAGTGTGGTAAAAGGATAGTAACATTGTCCCTTCTCTCTTTTTCTCTCATTTTTTTTATTTGGGCCTTTTCTATTTTTTATGGCCTCTTCTCTTTTTTTATTTGGGCTTCTTTGGCCTCTTTTATTTACTTTTCGTCCGGAGTCTCATCCCGACTTATGGGGGAATCACAGTCTCCATCATTCTTTCCTCACTGGAACAATGCTCAAAAAAAGATGATCATCACACTTATATTTTTCTTACAACTCAACAATTACAACTCGATACTTAGAACAAAATATGACTCTATATTAACGCCTCCGGCGGTGTACCGGGATATGCAATATGACAATGATGAATGTGTCATGATAAACGGAACGGTGGAAAGTTGCATGGCAATATATCTCGGAATGGCTATGGAAATGCCATGATAGGTAGGTATGGTGTCTGTTTTGAGGAAGGTATATGGTGGGTGTATGATACCGGAGAAAGGTGCGCGGTATTAGAGAGGCTAGCAAAGGTGGAAGGGTGAGAGTGCGTATAATCCATGGACTCAACATTAGTCATAAAGAACTCATATACTTATTGCAAAAATCTAGAAGTTATCAAAGCAAAGTATTACGTGCATGCTTCTAGGGGGATAGATTGGTAGGAAAAGACCATCGCTCGTCCCCAACCGCCACTCATAAGGAAGACAATCAATAAATAAATCATGCTCTGACTTCATCACATAACGGTTCACCATACATGCATGCTACGGGAATCACAAACTTTAACACAAGTATTCTTTAAATTCACAACTACTCAACTAGCATTACTTCAATATTATCACCTCCATATCTCAAAACAATTATCAAGCATCCAACTTTTCTTAGTATTCAACACACTCAAAAGAAAGTTTCACAAATCTTGAATACCAAGCATATTATTATTAAGCAAATTACCATGCTATTAAGAGACTCTCAAAATAATTTAAGTGAAGCATGAGAGATCAATAGTTTCTTTAAAACAAATCCACCACCATGCTCTAAAAGATCTAAGTGAAGCACATAGAGCAAAATTCTAACGCTCAAAAGATATAAGTGAAGCACATAGAGCAAAACTACATAGCTCAAAAGATATAAGTGAAGCACATAGAGTATTCTAACAAATTCTAATTCATGTATGGCTCTCTCAAAAGGTGTTGTCGGTGTCAAAACCGGCGGATCTCGGGTAGGGGGTCCTGAACTGTGCGTCTAGGCCAGATGATAACAGGAGGCAAGGGACATGAAGTTTTACCCAGGTTTGGGCCCTCTTGATGGAGGTAAAACCCTACGTCCTGCTTTATTAATATTGATGATATGGGTAGTACAAGAGTAGATCTACCACGAGATCGGAGAGGCTAAACCCTAGAAGCTAGCCTATGGTATGATTGTTGTTCTGTATGTTGTCCTACAGACTAAAACCCTCTGGTTTATATAGACACCGGAGAGGGTTAGGGTTACACAAAGTCGGTTACAATGGTAGGAGATCTACATATCCGCATCGCCAAGCTTGCCTTCCACGCCAAGGAAAGTCCCTTCCGGACACGGGACGAAGTCTTCAATCTTGTATCTTCATAGTCCAGGAGTCCGGCTGAAGGTATAGTCCGGCCATCCGGACACCCCCTAATCCAGGACTCCCTCAGTAGCCCCTGAACCAGGCTTCAATGAAGACAAGTCCGGCGCGCAGATTGTCTTCGGCATTGCAAGGCGGGTTCTCCTCCAAATTCCGTGTACCTGTTGAATAAAGTCCGGTTTCTTGTAAATGTTGCGCTCCTTGGCTTCTATGCCCAATAATGGCCGTCTCCCACATGTCAAACGAATATGAAAAGTCTGAGTGTTTTTACATCCACACCCCTAGCCGCATAAATGAGCCGCCCATTTAAGGGGACGAGGATTTAGATCCAAACCACACCTTCCCCCCCTCACGAGTGTTCATTAGAGCGCATCCGACAAAGGTCCATACCACCATGGCCAGCCGTCGCAACTCCTCCTTTCGCCCTTCCAGCCCTCAGCCTGGATATTGGGAGAGATGCTCCATCCCGCATAGCGAGCTAGTGACGCTCCAGACCAAGGGATTTCTCCCCCCGGCCTATATGGTCCCGGTTCGAGCCGGTCTTGCCATCTATAATGGCGGAGAGCAAGCGGAGAGTGCCCCTAATCCCTCCAAAGGAGAGCGGGTATGCCTCGTCCCTTATTTAATAAGAGGGCTCGGATTTCCAATCCATCCGTTTCCCCCGGGGCTCCTGAGTTCTATGGCCTCCAGCTACACAATCTTACGCCTACCTCCGTATTGCATATCGCGGGCTTCGTAGCCCTCTGCGAGCTATTTTTGGGTGTTGAGGCTCATTTCGGGCTGTGGAAAGAGATATTCTGCCTTGTGCCCTGTTCTCAGAAGGGGTCAATATATCAAGTGGCCGGAGCCGAAGTGTGGCGCATCGTCGGGACCGGATATCTATCCGGAACCCCAAAGAAGGCGTCCGAGGACTGGCCTTCGGAATGGTTTTACATAGAGGACGTCCCGCTGCCGGATCCTGTCCAGATCGGCCTCCCTGAGTTCGACAGTGCTCCACTAAAGAAGTGCCTAAGTTGGCGTCCACGGAGCCCTCAAAGGGAAAGTGACAAGGACGTCCTTTACCTGATGGGCCGGATAAGATTGTTAGCTCATTCCGGACTGACCATGATCGGGGTCATGGCCGCATGCATCATGCGAGGGGTGCAGCCGCTACAGTATAGAGGCCACCCCATGTGGGATTTCAACGGGGAGGATGACGCCACCCGCTACGGCCGTAAGGGACCGGATTCAGCTGCGGCCCTAACAAAGACCTTGTCCGCTTTGTACAAGGGAGAAGAGGAGGAATTTCTCCGTGTCAACCCACAGGGTGGATTTTCTATGTACAATCCCCCAAGCTGGGTAAGTGGTCACATTTACTTGCCCATCCATTTTATATTCCCATTGTTAAATATTCAGTCTAACGACTTCAACGCAGGAACTGCGGCAGGCTGTTAAAGAAATAAACAGCCCTCCTCCACAACCCGAGGACCCAGGACGGTCCCTCGACCCGGCCTCTCAAGAGGATCCGGACTTATCTGTGGAGCTGATTGATGGAGTGTTCCATCAATTGAGCAAGGACAACGCCTTGGTGGCCATTACGGCCGATTACCCAGGGCTAATCCTGGCCTCCCAGGTAACTGAGATCAAAATCCCAGTACCTCGAATAGGGGTCCGCCCTGTCGTGTTTTCAGTTTCCTGATTACAACCGAGCTTTGCAGGGGAGGTTTTTGAGACGAGAGGCCGAACCTGCGGCGACAAGCCAACGAGGGGCCGCAGGGCCCCGTGGGCAGAAAAGAGGTGCAGTCCGGACCGAGGCATCAACGCAAAGGTATGGCGCACCCCTTATCCCAGGTGTTATACCTTCAAGGCATATTAACACTCGTGCTCTCTTCAGGACAAAGAGACCTCGCCGGACTATATCTGGAGAGGCTGCCAATCGCGCCTCCACCAGCCAGGCTCCAAAGCCTGGTCCGGAGGCGGAGGCGAACACAAGGCGCGCACCGGACGCTCCTCCGACGGAGGATGTGGACAGGTTGTCTGCCACCAACTCTGAGGTGGAGAGTGCCATGAACCACAGGCGTCGCTGGACAATTCTTCGCGATGCTTGTTTCTCCCGAGAGGCATTAGATGCCTTCAATTTGGGAGATGCGTACCTCCGTGCCGCTCAAAATGGTCTAGCCAGAGCCACGGAGCAATATGTAAAAGACATACGGGTAAGAAAATTTTGGTAATTATATATATACCAGTAGCCCCCGAGACTTGAAACAGTTAGAATAACTGATTTAAGGATCATTTGTTATGTAGGTTCTTACAGAAAAGAATTCCCTACTGTCCCAGGAGCTGGAAGAGTGCAAAGCCCAACTTGAGGCCGCACTAGCCGCGGCAGGGGAGCCCAAGGAGACCCCCTCTGGTAATATACACTTCGAAAGATAAGTATTTTGCGAAGCACGGCATGGGTGCGAATCTGACAAATGAAATTGCAGATGGCGCCGGATTGAGTCCGGAAAGGCAACAACTCCTACGCCAGCTGAGGGCTGGTGAGAAGGTGCTGACAAAGGTGAGGCAGGAGAAGAACGATCTCCAAGATGCCAACACCAAGCTGGGCGTCGACCTGAAAGATGTTCGTGCCCAGCTATCAGACTCTGTTAAGGAGAATCAGCGGCTTCGGCGCGGCATACTTAGTAAGTGCTTGAATGAACCTTTGAAAAAAAGTTCGGCGGGGAAGTCGACTAACAGAGTAATGTTTGTAGGTGTGCTAACAGGTCGTCCTGCAGAGGAGATGCCCGGTTCTACGGGTGACCTTCTTCCCGAGCTCTCGCAACTGCTCGAGCGAGTTCGGCAGGCGATGCAAGGCGTCGCCCAGGCTTTGTGGCCATCCATCTCCATACCCGAAGGTCTTGGAGAGCTTGCGGAGAAGCTAAAGGGAGCACGGCGGCGCTTCCGATTGTGGAAGATATCGGCCTGCCGTCAAGGCGCTAGGGAGGCCTGGGCCATGGTGAAGACGCGGTACACAAAGGATGACCCCAACCACATGCCAGAGGTCGGTCCTGTGGGGCCCGATGGGAAGGAGATCCCTGTAAGCTTAGTATACGGCCAAGTAGAATTGGCCGCAAAGTATTCCCAGCAGGACTGTAAATTAGACAGCCTGTTAGATGGTATTGAAGAGGAATACAATCAGTCAGAATGACTATGTAATTTAATTAACATTTATAATGCCTTCTAGCCGGATTGTAGATCATTTGTCATGGCCGACCTTTTCGCTTCAGCCTCGGGACCTGACGGTCCGGAGTGTGTCCGAATTCCCATGCGGTTATATAAGAACCGGGGAATGCATGGAGACCAGGCGTAGGGGTCATTAGTGCGTGAACAGACAAGTGCCCGACTAGTTATGTTATATTACATGGTTAGTAAGAAACATCTTCCAGTGAGAATAGTTCCGTTAGGGGTTCCTTTCCCTGGGAGGCATGCCCTAAAGTGCATGCCCATTCTGCGAAAAAGACGCGGGAAAAAGCATCTGGGGGCGCATAAATAAATAAGTGAAAAGATCATCTTTTAGGTCACCGACCGAATATTCCCTTAAGAACGCTAGCTTTCGGCTTCACCCAGTCTGAGGTACACATCCGGCTGATCCGGCAGTAACAATCGCAGAGGTGCTCCCTTTACCGCCTAGCCGAATAAACGGGAACGTAGGGGTAAGCACAGGAGCCAGGCAACCCAGCTTGGCCAAAACTTAAGTCATATCGATGCATATAATGGTGAAATAAAAGGTACATGCGGAAGTGTAACACATGTGTTGGGCATGAAGCCCGTATAAATAAGCTTCTGTTAAAAGAAGCCCCCAAGTTTAATGAGTGCGACTAGCACGTCATTTGATGAGCCTTTAAAGGCTATAAGAGAAAGGAAGGGGAGAAGGAGAGAAATGTAAGACAGACAGTATATAAAAAATGGACAGAGGAAGGAGACGAACCCAGAGTCCGGCGCTAGGCATAGAATCTTCGGAGACGGGCTGCGTTCCATGGGTTCGGCTCGAGTCGGTTATCCGATGCATCTCGCATGCGGTACGCTCCACCAGTCAGGACTTGGTCAATTATGAAGGGACCTTCCCACTTGGGCTTGAGTTTGTCCTTTTTCTTGTCCGGAAGGCGTAGAACTAATTCGCCAACGTTGTAATTTTTGGCCCATACTTCTCTGCTTTGGTATCTTTGAGCCTGCTGTTGATAGAATGCGGAACGGGCTTTTGCCATGTCACGCTCCTCCTCTAATGTGTCCAAACTGTCCTGCCGATCGAGCTCGGCTTCGCTTTCTTCGTACATGCGCACTCGAGGTGAGTCATGAATTATGTCGCAAGGCAAAACTACCTCTGCGCCGTACACCATAAAGAATGGTGTGTATCCGGTGGTGCGATTCGGCGTGGTCCGCAGCCCCCAGAGTACGGAGTCGAGCTCCTCTACCCAGTGCGTGTTAGATTCCTTGAGGGACCGCACTAATCTACGTTTGATGCCACTCATGATAAGACCATTTGCATGTTCGACCTGGCCGTTAGTTTGTGGGTGATAGACGGAAGCATAATCGAGCTTGATGCCCATGTTTTTGCACCAGAGTTTTACCTCGTCGGCCGTAAAGTTCGTGTCGTTATCAGTGATGATGCTGTGGGGGACGCCGTAACGGTGTACAACCCCGGATATAAAGTCTATCACCGGTCCGGATTCGGCCGTCTTAACAGGCTTGGCTTCTATCCATTTGGTGAACTTATCCACCATGACCAGTAAGTATTTTTGCTTGTGGGTTCCTCCTTTAAGGGGTCCAACCATGTCAAGCCCCCAGACCGCGAAGGGCCAAGTGATGGGGATAGTTTGGAGGGCGGTGGGTGGCATATGGCTTTGGTTTGCAAAGAGCTGGCAACCGACGCATCGTTGGACTAAGTCCTGGGCGTCTACCCGGGCCGTCGGCCGATAAAAGCCTGTACGGAAGGCCTTGCTTACAAGGGACCGAGCTGCAGCGTGATGACCACCGAGTCCGGCATGAATTTCAGCCAGGAGGTTCCGCCCTTCCTCTTCGGAGATGCACCTTTGAAGGACTCCGGTAGTGCTTTTCTTATAAAGCTCTCCCTCCTGGACTTTGTAGGTTTTGGATCGCCGCACTATGCAGCGTGCCTCATTTTGGTCCTCAGGGAGTTCCTGCCTAGTAAGGTAGGCGAGGAATGGTTCTGTCCACGGGGCGATGACGGCCATTATTACGTGGGCTGAAGGTGTTATTTCATTGGCAGAGCCTCCGATTGTGTCAGAATGTTCGGTGTCGGGAAGTGCGGTTGGGTCCGGGCTGTTATTGTTCGGCTCCCCTTCCGATACTACGGATGGCTTGAACAACCTTTCCAAGAAGATGTTGGGGGGGACTACATCGCGTTTTGCGCCGATGCGTGCCAGGACATTTGCCACCTGATTATTTTCCCGGGCTATATGGTGAAATTCAAGCCCTTCGAACCGAGCTGACATTTTTAGGACGGCGTTATGGTAAGCTGCCATTTTTGGATCCTTGGCATCGAAGTCTCCATTTATTTGGGATATTGCGAGGTTCGAGTCCCCGCGCACCTCTAGGCGTTGAATGCCCATGGATACTGCCATCCGGAGACCATGTAAAAGGGCCTCATATTCGGCTGCATTGTTGGAGTCTGTGTACATAATCTGGAGTACATATTGAACTGTGTCTCCTGTGGGGGACGTCAAAACGACGCCAGCCCCTAGTCCGGCCAACATCTTGGAGCCGTCGAAATGCCTGATCTAATTTGAATATGTGTCGTACTCTTTAGGGAGTTCGGCCTTCGTCCATTCTGCGACAAAGTCGGCCAAAACTTGCGACTTGATGGCTCGCCGTGGCTTATAAGTTATGTCGAACGGGAGGAGCTAATGTCCCATTTTGCAATCCGGCCCGTTGCGTCACGGTTGTTTATAATATCGTTAAGTGGTACTTCCGAGGCTACTGTTATTGAACACTCTTGAAAGTAGTGTCGTAGCTTCCGGGATGCCATGAATACCGCGTAAACAATCTTTTGATAATGCGGGTACCGTGATTTGCACGGAGAGAGGACAGTGGACACATAATAGACCGACTTTTGAAGGGGGAATTTGTGTCCGTCCGTTTCTCGTTCGACGACGAGCACTGCGCTTACAACCTGGTGTGTTGCTGCAATGTACAATAGCATTAGTTCGCCAATGTTTGGCGCGGCCAGGACTGGGTTTGTTGCCAATATGGCTTTTATTTCGTCGAGTCCGTCCGTGGCTGCATCCGTCCATTCGAAGTGTTCGGTGCGCCGAAGGAGGCAGTAAAGGGGTAGGGCCTTTTCTCCCAAGCGGGAGATAAAGCGGCTTAGAGCCGCCACGCATCCGGTTAACTTTTGTATTTGTTTGAGGTCCTTTGGGATATCCAATTGTGACAGAGCTCCGATCTTGGCTGGATTTGCTTCAATTCCTCTACTAGATACAATGAAGCCCAAGAGCTTTCCGGCTGGGACGCCGAAAACGCATTTTTCCGGGTTGAGCTTGATGTCGTATGTTCGGAGGTTATCAAATGTGAGCCTCAAGTCGTCTACTAGAGATTCGACATGTCTTGTTTTGACGACCACATCATCTACATATGCCTCCACTGTTTTGCCGATCTGGTTTGCCAGACATGTCTGAATCATGCACTGATATGTTGCGCCGGCATTTTTGAGCCCGAAGCGCATTGTGTTGAAGCAGAATGGGCTGTATGGTGTGATAAATGCCGTTGCGGCTTGATCTGATTCTGCCATCTTGATTTGATGGTTGCCGGAATATGCATCGAGGAAACACAACGAATCGTGTCCTGCGGTAGCATCGATAATTTGATCGATGCGGGGGAGGGGGAAGGGATCCTTTGGTCAAGCCTTGTTAAGGTCTTTAAAATCAATGCACAGGCGCCAGGATTTGTCCTTCTTTGGTACCATCACCAGGTTTGCTAGCCAGTCCGGATGTTTATATCTCTGATGAATCTGGCCTCCAATAGCTTTGCTAGCTCCTCTCCCATGGCATGTCTCTTAGGTTCGGAAAAGCGCCGAAGAGCTTGTTTGACAGGTTTGAATCCTTTTAGGATACTTAAACTGTGCTCGGCCAGCCTGCGTGGGATTCCTGGCATGTCTAAAGGGTGCCAGGCGAAAATGTCCCAGTTCTCTCGTAGGAACTCTCACAGTGCGCGTCTACATCAGGGTTTAACTGTGCCCCGATGGAAGCTGTTTTATTGGGGTCCGTTGGATGGACCTGGAATTTGACTATTTCGTCCGCCGGTTTAAAGGAGGTGGACTTGGATCTTTTGTCGAGTACCACATCGTCCCTATTCACCATGGAGCGCAGCGCAGTCAGTTCCTCAGCCGCTAGGGCTTCGGATAGTGCCTCGAGGGCCAGTGCGGCTGTCTTGTTTTCAGCGCGGAGTGCTATGTCTGGATCACTAGCGAGAGTGATGATCCCGTTAGGCCCGGGCATCTTGAGCTTCATGTACCCGTAATGGGGTATTGCTTGGAAGATTGTAAACGCTTCCCGCCCTAGCAGAGCATGATAACCGCTGCTGAACGGAGCCACATGGAACGTGACCTCTTCGGACCTATAATTATTCGGCGTGCCGAACACCACATCTAGTGTGATTTTTCCTGTACAGCGCGCTTCCCGACTGGGGATTATTCCTCTAAAGGTTGTGCTGCTTCGCTCAATGCGGTTCCAATCTATTTCCATTTTTTGAAGGGTTTCCTCATAAATGAGGTTCAATCCGTTGCCGCCGTCCATGAGTACCTTGGTAAGACGAAAGCCGTCCACTATTGGACTGAGGACCAATGCAGCTGGTGCTCGGGCTGTTCGGAATTTAGGTTCATCACTGGCGTTAAAGGTAATAGCCATGTCACTCCATGGGTTTATTGTTGCTACTTGGTAGACTTAGGCAAGGCTGCGGAGTGTCCTTTTTCACATATTATTTGATGCGAAAGTCTCGAAGACTGTTAATACCGTATTGGTGTCTCTGGGGTGGCTTCCTGTGGCCTCCGGAATTAGGAGATCTTCGCCAATTTTGGCCACCTGCCGGAGTATCCAACATGCTCTAAGGCTGTGAGTTGGTGTGGTGTCCTCTGTACTGTGAATTTTACAGGGTCCATTAAGCCATCCTTCCAGTACGGTTCCATGCCCTGTAGAGGGTTTTTGCTTTTTGGTGTTTGACCCGGGTGTCTGGCGATGATGCACCCTTTTATTTCGGATTGGGTTTGTATTCAGGGCCGGATCGTCCCAAAATTTTATTTCGGTTTTCCAGGCGCTTTCCATCGCACAGTACTTTCGTACAATGGACGCTAAGTCAGCGAAGCGTGTAATATCACGGCGACTTATGGCGTTGAGGATTCCCTTGTCCGTGCAATTATTGCAGAAGATTGGGATTGCGTCTTCCTCGCATCAGTCCCTTATCCTATTCCTAACCAGGAGGAATCTGGCCCAGTAATGATGTACTGTTTCATCGGGCTCTTGCCTGATTTGGGATAGATCGCTTATGTTCGGGTGGGTGGGTGGAATTAAATCCGAAGCCTCACCCAATCTGAGGCTCAGAGGCCGAGGAATTTCCGAACTCGAAAATTTGGATTCCTGGATGTTGTCCAATGAATCCAGCCCGTCGCCTGACTCTAAGTTCAGGTCTTGAGTGATATCCTCCCCTCCGCGGGTATCCAGCTTGGAGGGATCGGGAATCCGGACGTAGCTAGTCCTTAAGATAGATGAAGGGTCGCTGCACTATCCCTCTACCACGGCAACGTGATGGGTGACTTGGGGAGAGTTAATTTCTCTTAAATCGGGTTTAGCCCAATCTGGTCGTAATCCGTAGCGACTCCCAGGGCGGCGATGCAATCCAAGAGCTCGTTTATGGAGGAGAGCTCCATTGGATCTAACTGCTCGGCGAGTTCCGAGCTGACATGAAGATTGTTTTCGATGGCTCGAGAGGTCATCATCGGCGCAGAAGCCGAACAGGCGGTCATAAGAAAACCACCTAGCCGGAGGGTTTGGCCGACAGCCAAAGCTCCCTTAGCAATGGTGCCATCTTTAAAGACGGGGCGAGGCATCCTTCCTGATGGCGACGACACAGAGGAACTCTCAATGAAAGCACCAATGTCGGTGTCAAAACCGGCGGATCTCAGGTAGGGGGTCCCGAACTGTGCGTCTAGGCCGGATGGTAACAGGAGGCAAGGGACACGAAGTTTTACCCAGCTTCGGGCCCTCTTGATGGAGGTAAAACCCTACGTCCTGCTTGATTAATATTGATGATATGGGTAGTACAAGAGTAGATCTACCACGAGATCGGAGAGGCTAAACCCTAGAAGCTAGCCTATGGTATGATTGTTATTCTGTATGTTGTCGTACGGACTAAAACCCTCCGGTTTATATAGACACTGGAGAGGGTTAGGGTTACACAAAGTCGGTTACAATGGTAGGAGATCTACATATCCGCATCGCCAAGCTTGCCTTCCACGCCAAGGAAAGTCCCTTCCGGACACGGGACGAAGTCTTCAATCTTGTATCTTCATAGTCCAGGAGTCCGGCTGAAGGTATAGTCCGGCCATCCGGACACCCCCTAATCCAGGACTCCCTGAGGTGTGTACAGCAAGGATGATTGTGGCATACTAAAACACAAATACAAAAATAATACAAGACGCTCCAAGCAAAACACATATCATGTTGGTGAATAAAAATATAGCTCCAAGTAAATTACCGATGGAAGTGGACGAAAGAGGGGATGCCTTCGAGGGCATCCCCAAGCTTTGAATTTTTGGTGTCCTTGGATTATATTGGGGGTTCCATGGGCATCCCCAAGCTTAGGCTCTTGCCACTCCTTGTTCCATAATCCATCACAAGAATTCACCCAAAACTTGAAAACTTCACAACACAAAACTTAAAGTAGAAAACTCGTGAGCTCCGTTAGCGAAAGAAAACAAAAGACCACTTCAAGGTACTGTAATGAACTCATTCTTTATTTATATTGGTGTTAAACCTACTGTATTCCAACTTCTCTATGGATTATAAACTATTTTACTAACCATAGATTCATCAAAATAAGCAAACAACACACGAAAAACAGAATCAGTCAAAAACAGAACAGTCTGTAGTAATCTGTAGCTAGCGCAAGATCTGGAACCCCAAAAATTCTAAAATAAATTTCTGGACGTGAGTAATTTATCTATTAATCATCTTCAAAAAGAATTAACTAAATAGCACACTTCAAATAAAAATGACAGCAGTTCTCGTGAGCGCTAAAGTTTCTGTTTTTTACAGCAAGTTCAACAAGACTTTCCCCAAGTCTTCCCAACGGTTCTACTTGGCACAAACACTAATTAAACACAAAAAACACAACCAAAACAGAGGCTAGATAATTTATTTATTACTAATCAGGAGGAAAAATCAAGGAATAAAAATAAAATTGGGTTGCCTCCCAACAAGCGCTATCGTTTAACGCCCCTAGCTAGGCATAAAAGCGAGGATAGATCTAGGTATTGCCATCTTTGGTTTTAGAGAAAAAGAGAGCAAACTTGTTATATATGGAATTAATCTTTCTATTTTGACAGAGTACATGTCCATTAATGGTAGAAGAAAGATTAAGAATGTTGCGGAAATTGGCATCTAGGTTAGCTTTTATCTCTTTAATAGATTCGTTTTGGTAAGAAAGCAAGAGAGATGTGATTTCAGTTTTCTCATTAATGGGGTGCCCAAATATAGTTTTCATCCTCTCATAGGTATGTATGGGGTACCCTTCAAGAAAACCCCCCTCTAAAATAGAATATAAACTTGTTTGAACGAAGCGGGTAGCCCAACATAAAAGCTTTTTAAGTAAACCTCAATTTGATATTGAGGTGCATAGCTAGCCCGGATCCTTAACAGCCTATCCCAAGCATCTTTCAAAGTTTCATCAAGTAAATAACGAAAAATTCTAGAATCATCTTCATCAAAATTACTAAGGTTCTCATTGATAACTCCGGCAAGTTGTTCTATAGCATTCCGATTTATGAGTTTAGATAAGATAGCAGGATTGTCTAAAGCACTAGAACTTGGGACAGAACCCCCAACTCTTTTTGGTTCTAACATGGCGAGGGAAAAGAGGCAAATAGAGAGGGAGGATAGAGAGAGAGAGAGGGCGAATAAAACGGCAAGGGTGAAGTGGGGGAGAGGAAAACGAGAGGCAAATGGCAAATAATGTAATGCGAGAGATAGGGATTGTGATGGGTACTTGGTATGTTGACTTTTTGCGTAGACTCCCCGGCAACGGCGCCAGAAATCCTTCTTGCTACCTCTTGAGATTGCGTTGGTTTTCCCCGAAGAGGAAGGGATGATACATCAAAGTAGCGTAAGTATTTCCCTTAGTTTTTGAGAACCAAGGTATCAATCCAGTAGGAGGCCACGCTCAAGTCCCTCGTACCTGCACAAAATGATAGGTACTCGCAACCAACGCGATTAGGGGTTGTCAATCCCTTCACGGTCACTTACGAGAGTGAGATCTGATAGATATAATATTTTTGGTATAAAGATGCAAAGTAAAAAGTAATGGCAAAGTAAAAAAGCAAAACAAGATTAAAGTGATGGAGATTGATATGATGAGAATAGACCCGAGGGCCATAGGTTTCACTAGTGGCTTCTCTCAAGAGCATAAGTATTCTACGGTGGGTGAACAAATTACTGTTGAGCAATTGACAGAATTGAGCATAGTTATGAGAATATCTAGGCATGATCATGTATATAGGCATCACGTCCGTGACAAGTAGACCGAAATGATTCTGCATCTACTACTATGACTCCACTCATCGACCGCTATCCAACATGCATCTAGAGTATTAAGTTAAAAACAGAGTAACGCCTTAAGAAAGATGACATGATGTAGAGAGATAAATTCATGCATTATGAAATAAACCCCATCTTGTTATCCTCGATGGCAACGATGCAATATGTGCCTTGCTGCCCCTTCTGTCACTGGGAAAGGACACCGCAAGATCGAACCCAAAGCTAAGCACTTCTCCCATGGCAAGAACTACCAATCTAGTTGGCCAAACCAAACGGATAATTCGAAGGGACTTGCAAAGATAACCAATCATACATAAAAGAATTCAGAGAAGATTCAAATATTATTCATAGATAGACTTGATCATAAACCCACAATTCATCGGTCTCAACAAACACACCACAAAAAGAAGATTACATCGAATAGATCTCCACAAGAGAGGGGCAGAACTTTGTATTGAGATCCAAAAAGCGAGAAGAAGCCATCTAGCTACTAACTATGGACCCGAAGGTCTGAGGTAAACTACTCACACTTCATCGGAGAGGCTATGATGATGTAGAAGCCCTCCGTGATGACGGCCCGCTCCGGCGGAGCTCCGGAACAGGCCCCAAGATGGGATCTCGTGGATACAGAAAGTTGCGGCGGTGGAATTAGGTTTTTGGCTCCTCTTCTGATCATTTGGGGGTACGTAGGTATATATAGGAGGAAGGAGTACGTCAGTGGAGCACCGAGGGGCCCACGAGGCAGGGGGCGCGCCCTAGGGGGGGCCACCCTCGTGACCGCCTCTTTGATTCCTTGCAATAGGGTCCAAGTCTCCTGGATCATGTTTGATGAGAAAATCACGTTCCCGAAGGTTTTATTCTGTTTGGACTCCGTTTGATATTCCGTTTCTTCGAAACACTGAAATAGGCAAAAAACAACAATTCTGGGCTGGGCCTCCGGTTAATAGGTTAGTCCCAAAAATAATATAAAAGTGGAAAATAAAGCCCAATATAGTCCAAAACAGTAGATAATATAGCATGGAGCAATCAAAAATTATAGATACATTGGAGACGTATCAAGACATGTCTCCGGTCAATAACCAATAGCGGAACCTGGATGCTCATATTGGCTCCTACATATTCTACGAAGACTTTATCGGTCAGACCGCATAACAACATACGTTGTTCCCTTTGTCATCGGTATGTTACTTGCCCGAGATTCGATCGTCGGTATCTCAATACCTAGTTCAATCTCGTTACCGGCAAGTCTCTTTACTCGTTTTGTAACACATCATCCCGCAACCAACTCATTAGTTGCAATGCTTGCAAGGCTTAAGTGATGTGCATTACCGAGAGGGCCCAGAGATACCTCTTCGACAATCGGAGTGACAAATCCTAATCTCGAAATACGCCAACCCAACAAGTACCTTCGAAGACACCTGTAGAGCACCTTTATAATCACCCAGTTACGTTGTGACGTTTGGTGGCACACAAAGTGTTCCCCCGGTAAACGGGAGTTGCATAATCTCATAGTCATAGGAACATGTATAAGTCATGAAGAAAGCAATAGCAACAAACTAAACGATCAAGTGCTAAGCTAACAGAATGGGTCAAGTCAATCACATCATTCTCTAATGATGTGACCTCGTTAATCAAATGACAACTCATGTCTATGGTTAGGAAACATAACCATCTTTGATTAACGAGCTAGTCAAGTAGAGGCATACTAGTGACACTCTGTTTGTCTATGTATTCACACATGTATTATGTTTCCGGTTAATACAATTCTAGCATGAATAATAAACATTTATCATGATATAAGGAAATAAATAATAACTTTATTATTGCCTCTAGGGCATATTTCCTTCATTTACCCCACGCCTTCCCCCTCCTCAGTCCATCCGCCCTCAAGCTCTAGCGCTCAAGCTTCGATCCACTCCGTTCCCAGAAAGTACTCCAGCCATGTCTGGATCCGGAGCGCAGGGCAAGTGGATGGCCTCCTCCGTTACGAAGAAAAACATCAAGGAACTCCAGGAAGCGGGGTATCTGGCCAAGGAAATCACCCACCGGCTTCCAGCCAAAAAGCAGATCATACCCACTCCAAAGCCCGGCGAGAGGGTAGTGTTCATGCCTCATTTTCTTCGTGGACTGGGGTTTCCCCTTCATCCTTTCATCCATGGCCTCATGTTCTACTACGGTTAGATTTTCATGATCTAGCCCCGAATTCTTTCCTCAACATTTCGGCGTTCATCATCGTATGCGAGGCATTCCTCCACATTTCCCCCCACTTTGGCCTATGGCTCAAGGTTTTCAATGTGAAATCGAAAGTGGTGGACGGCCAGTACACGTATTGTGGTGGCACTATGGTGAGCAAACTGCCCAACATCACTTGGCCCAAGGGCACCTTCGTGGAGACCGTGAAGGGATGGCAGCAGGGGTGGTTCTATGTCACCGAGCCCCGTGACTCCACATGGGCTGCTCCCACGGAGTTCAAGTCCGAGCCCCCAATGCGGCTGACATCCTGGCTCAACTAGGGCCTGGACTGGGCGTCGTTTGATGAGGTGACGATGCTGGAGAAGTGCATCAAGAGCATGGTAGATAAAAATACTAGCCTCGCCAGCGTGATCCAGGTGATGCTCTTTCGCCGGATTCTCCCTTGTTAGGCGTGTCAAGAGCCCATGTGGAAGTTCAACCCCGCCGGTCCTCGGACCCTGCAGCGGTTCTTCGGTACGAAGCATGAAGACATGTGGAAGCTGCTCTTCAAGAACTAGAAGTCATGGCCGGAGACAACCGAAGACCTCGGCTATGACAGCACCCACGTTGTGACCCCCATAAGTTCTTTGATAACATTACTTTTGCGAGCCCAAGGAGCACACTAAACCCTTCGTTTACTTTTGCAGAACTGGACAAAGAAAGCGGACTGGATTCACTGTCTGACTCCGCTGCCCAAAGACCCAGCTATTCCTCCATTGACGAGGATGCTAGTCCCGGCGCCGTACCAGGCGCCGGAAAAGAAAGCCAAGGAGAAGGGCAAGGAGGCCAAGAGCGGCCTCCGCCATAAGGGTGCTTCGGACGTACTGTCCGAGGACACCGGAACCCTCTCCTCCCCTGACGAAGAGGAAGAGGAGGAGGAGAGCAACTCCCCCCTAAGGGGGAGAAGAAGAAAAGGGTAGCCTCCGCCGATCTAGAGGCGGAGGTGTCCAAGAAAGGGAGGACGTCCCTTACAGATGACTCCGAATCGGACGCCGACAAGTGGCGCCCCAGGTCGAAGCCCTTGGCCTGATCCTAAGTACTCAAAGGTATACATATGTCCGACTTTTCTAGCTTATAGTTTTAATGCATTTAAATCGTATGCTGCAGTCCAGTTAAGGTCCTTCCCCAGCGATCCTCCTCTTCTGGGAATTTGCTAGGTCCGAACATGATGGAGAGCGATTCGCCTCCACCAGCTTCCTCCCCCCTGCAGCGGACAACACCAAGGTGTCATCCCAAAGGACCCTTTCGGAACAGGGAGAGGTGCCGGAGGCTGCCAAGACAGTGCTGAAGGGTGACACCTCAGCTACTGAGAACATGGGGGAACCAACCCCCATGTAGACTAGAGACGGGGGCCATGTCCAGTTTGGCCCCCAACCAAATGTCGCTCCAGAAACCCACACGGTTCCGGAGACAGATGAACAACCCTCCTTGCGAGAAGGGGGTGCGCCTACTACACCGGTGTTCTTTGTCAATGCGGAGGCGCTGGATACTCTGGTGAGAGCGCTTCAGAACGCCACCATTGTGGAAGAACATCATACCCTTATGGGTATGGTGATTGAAAAGGTTTAGTCCGCGAAAAGCGGATTGAGCGAAGCCTACACCAGCCTTTTAAGAGGCTTTGAGGTATGTGCCTTACAACGTCTTTTTAGTTGTATAAAAGAATGTCTGTGTATAGATAGTAGCCCCCGAGACTCTGTTCGGTGTTCGAAAAGAAGAACCGAACAGAGGATCTAATAACTTATGCAGGAGGTTAACATACATATCTGTTTGAACAAACAGGCTGCAAAAGAGGCATCGGCTGCCCATGCCACCAAAGCATCCGAGCTAAGGAGGAAGTTAGAAGAAACGCAAGGTATGTAATACCGAAGCACGTCTGAAACAATGCCAGCTGTGATGTAGCATCTCAATGAGTTTCATAATTATGTTTGCAGCTGACACGTCTGAGGTCGAGGCCCTCAAGAGTGTGCTGGCCAAGGCCAAGAAGGAGGCGGAGGAGGAACGAGCCTCTGACCTTAAACATGAATCGCGGGTGGAGGAAGTCTAGCAAGAGCTCAAGGACGCCATAGGCAAATGCGAGTCCTTAGAGCACAAGAGTTCGGAGCAAAATTCCGAACATGCCAAGGCACTCCAAAGTGCACAAGAAGCCCGGGCCGAAGCCCAAAGCGTTGTCCGGGTGATCCGGGAGGCAAGGCAAATTGCGGCGAGTAAGGCCTTTAACCCGCAGGGCAAATTTGTGAAGAAAAGGTACATCTTTCTAACCCGGATTTGGAGTTCTCCAGGAGTGTTTGCGGACTTGCCCCGGAGTGTTGCTGATGCCGCGGAGTTCTTCCAGGCCGAAGAGGGGAGCTCAACGGAGAAGTTGTTCTGGTCGCAATACCTTGCGCCAGAGCATCCTGTGCCCCTCAGCGATCGGCTGAAGCAATGGACCAAACTGCACAGGTTGGCTGAATTGGCCATGAGGGATTTGATAATCTGTCTTTGGCCCGCCAAACCCATGCCCAGTAGCTACTTCAGTCTCGTCAAGCAGCTGGTCAGCGCCTGCCCTCGGCTTGATGCCGTGAAGTGGTTGGTCTGTATCGAAGGTGCGCGGATGGCCTTCGCCTGTGTCAAGGTGCAATGGGCGAAGATGGACGCCGTCAAGCTTGCAACCGAGGGACGGCCCACTGGCCAAGAGCACCGCATGCCACAGCGGTAATTTGATGATGTCCTGAAAGGATCCCGCATTGTAGAAGGCCAATGTTCGAAGGAAATCATTTTTGAATGAATGTATTTATATTGTCCAATCTTGTATCATGAGACAAGGCTTATGTATGATATATTGCTTATTTTACTTTAAAATATCTCCTCCTGTGCGGCTGTTTATGATATCTGAGATTTGGCCAGTCGTCGGCTTCAGCCCGCACGTAGGTAGTACGGGGGTGTTCGAGATAACACTTAAACACACTTGACCCAACATAATGGTCCATAAAGGAGGTGTTAGTGCGGCGAACCAGGCAATCCGACTATATGGCTTTATCGCCCTCACTTAGCCATAGGAGTTTTGTAATGGGAGTGCGGGCGCAGCCCCTAGTATTGTTCGATTATCCGAACTCAGGTGTTGTGAATGCCCGGCCGGGTGGAGGCCGACCTATCGCATAATGCGGAAAAAAATCGCTAAAGATTTATACTTAGTCACCGAATAGCTGACCAGCTCTCGCCGCATCATGACAGTCAGTTTTCGGCTTTCTCTACTGAGGTGTTTGTCCGGGTGAACCAGAAACACAATCACGGTAGTTCTCCCTTTACTACCCTAGCCGATCAGACGGAACATAAGGTAGCAAGCACAGGAGCTGGCATCCCAACTATTGACCAAAGACATGATTCAGAGCCAATGCATATAATGCTATATTCGGGACGCCGAATTGCACTATTAAAGTGTTCGGACTTTGTTTTAATATTTAAGAGATGTACATGGCTTAATAAACCCCCTGGTGATTTAGGTCGTACCCATGCGTACATGACAATCGGACAAAAACAGGGAAACATATGTTAAGAGATAAGCCAATGCCATGTAGGTTTTGAGCTAAAGACTGTTTCCATTGTAGTCTGATTGATACATCAGAACGTATTGATACAAATAGTGCAATAAGCAACAAGGCTATTTTACATGCCGAACACAAGGGGAAGCTATGCATGCATCCTGAAAGTGGAGAGGTGATCTTTAAAGATCCTTTAGGTACTCTGGCATGCATCTATGCTTCTTTCCTCCTTGGTATATTGTCCTTTGAGAGGAACATCGACCGGTGTTTTCATAATAGGCCACAAAAAGAGGCTTTGGCACCGTCAAAAGGGTGGTGTGGGTTGCGAGGAACCTGGAAAGAAAAGAAAAGAAAAAGAAGAAAAGAAAAAGGAAATGTAAGTGTCCTGGTAGGGTCTAGCCGTATTGCAGACATTGTCCTTATTATGCCTCCATCCTTTCCCATGGTACTTTTAGTGCGTAATTATGTACGCGTGGTACATATGTCACAATTCGGTAGGGGATGAGATGGGGGCTGAATTGCTAATCGAGCCCCTGACAAGTTGGACTGTCATATGGCGAGTAGTCCAGACTCGTTTGACAGTGTCCGAGGACTTGGCCGCCGACGTAATAGCCGGCTTGCTTAGGCCACCCTGTACTTCCGTTGCCAGGGCCGCGGTGTGCTCCTCAGTGCGGAGGGACCGTTCCATGTTTCCATTCACTGTTATAACACCGCGTGGTCCTGGCATCTTGAGTTTGAGATAGGCGTAGTGCGAGACTGCATTGAAACGAGCAAACGCGGTTCGTCCGAGCAGTGTGTGGTAGCCACTGCGGAAGGGGACGATATCGTGTTGGGGAACGCAGCGATAATTCAAAAAAATTCCTACGTGTCACCAAGATCAATCTAGGAGATACTAGCAACGAGAGAGAGGGAGTGCATCTTCATACCCTTGAAGATCGCTAAGCGGAAGCGTTACAAGAACGCGGTTGGTGGAGTCGTACACGCAGCGATTCAGATCGCGGTCGATTCCGATCTAAGCGCCGAACAACGGCGCCTCCGCGTTCAACACACGTACAGCCCGGGGACGTCTCCTCCTGCTTGATCCAGCAAGGGGAGAGGAGAAGTTGAGGGAGAACTCCGACAACACTATGGTGTGGTGGTGATGGAGCTCGTGGTTCTCTGGCATGGCTTCGCCAAGCGCTACGGAGGAGGAGGAGGTGTAGGAGAGGGGGAGGGGCTGCGCTAGGGGAAGGGTGCGGCTTCCCTCTCTCTCCCTCACTATATATAGGGGGAAGGGGCTGGAGGAGGCGCCCTAGGGTTCCCTAGGGGAGGGGCAGCGGCCATAGGGGAAACCCTAGATGGGTTTGGGCGCCCCCACCCCTAGGAAACTTGCCCCCCAAGCCGGGAGGGGTGGCTGCCCTAGGGGAGGTGCCCCCATCTCTCCAGGTTACGTGAGATGGGGTGGGAGGAGCGCTCAGCCCCTTAGTGGGCTGATGTGTCCCCTCCCCTTGGCCCATAAGGCCCCCCAACGCTTGTCGGGGCCTCCGAAACCCCTTTCGGACACGCTGGTCATCACCCAGTACCTTCGGAACAATTCCGGACTCCAATACCCTTCGTCCAATATATCGATCTTCACCTCAAGACCATACCGGAACTCCTCGTCACGTCCGAGATCTCATCCGGGACTTCGAACAACCTTCGGTAACCACATACTATTTCCCATAACAACTCTAGCGTCACCGAACCTTAAGTGTGTAGACCCTACGGGTTCGGGAACCAGGAAGACATGACCGAGACATCTATCTGGCCAATAACCAATGGCGGGATCTGGATACCCATATTGGTTCCCACATGTTCCACGATGATCTCATCGGATGAACCACGATGTCGGGGATTCAATCAATCCCGTATACAATTCCCTTTGTCCATCGGTATGTTACTTGCCCGAGATTCGATCGTCGGTATCCCAATACCTCATTCAATCTTGTTGCTGGCAAGTCACTTTACTCGTTTTGTAATGCATGATCCCGTGACCAACTCCATAGTCACATCGAGCTCATTATGATGATGCATTACCGAGTGGGCCCAGAGATATCTCTCCGTCATACGAAGTGACAAATCCCAGTCGCGATTCGTGCCAACCCAACAGACACTTTCGGAGATACCCGTAGTGCACCTTTATAGCCACCCAGTTACGTTGTGACGTTTGGTACACCCAAATCATTCCTACGGTATCCGGGAATTGCACAATCTCATGGTCTAAGGAACTGATATTTGACATTAGAAAAGCTTTAGCAAACAAACTACACGATCTTGTGCTACGCTTAAGATTGGGTCTTGTCCATCACATCATTCTCCTAATGATGTGATCCCGTTATCAATGACATCCAATGTCCATGGTCAGGAAACCATGACATCTATTGATCAACGAGCTAGTCAACTAGAGGCTTACTAGGGACATATTACGATCTATGTATTGACACATGTATCACGGTTTCCGCTTAATACAATTATAGCATGAACAATAGACAATTATCATGAATAAGGAAATATAATAATAACCATTTTATTATTGCCTCTCGAGCATATTTCCAACATATCAAAGATCAAGTCTTCGCTGCGAAAGTTGTCCGGCGAGCCGAAGACCACTTCCAATGTGATTGAGCCCGTGCAGCAGGCCTCTACACCGGGTATCACTCCTTTAGAGGTAGTTTTAGTGGGCTTGATTCTTGACGGATCAATACCCATCTTGCGGACTGTGTCCTGATAGAGGATGTTAAGGCTGCTACCGCCATCCATGAGGACTCACGTAAGGTGGAATCCGTCGATGATTGGATAGAGGACTAATGCGGCCGAACCTCCATGACGGATACTGGTCGGATGGTCCCTGTGATCGAAGGTGATCGGACAGGCCGACCATGGGTTAAATTTTGGGGCGACTGGCTCTATCACATAGATGTCCCTTAGCGCGCACTTGCGCTCCCTCTTGGGGATATGGGTGACGTATATCATGTTCACCATTTTGACTTCAGGGGGAAATTTCTTCTGACCCCCTGTTTTCGGTGCACGAGGTTCCTCATCGTCATCCTCACTGGGCGACCCTTTCTCCTTATGTTTGGTGCTTAACTTGCCGGCCTGTTTGAAGACCCAACAGCTTCTGTTGGTATGGTTGGCAGGCTTATCAGGAGTGTCGTGGATCTGGTAGGGTCGATCAAGTATTCGGTCCAGGCTTGATGAACCGTCTTTGTTTCGTTTGAATGGCTTCTTTCGTTGACCGGATTTGGAGCCGTTGAATCCGGCATTGACAGCCTTATTCTTTGTATCATCATTGTTGCTCCAACGCTTATGTTTGTTGCGTCGGGGCCTTCCGGTGGTGTTTCGGGCTTCAGAAGTGCCGGGGTCGCTGGTACTGTTACCGCTATGGGCTAGCCAGCTATCCTCGCTCGCGCAGAAGCGGGTCATTAGTGTTGTAAGGGCTGCCATGGACTTCGGCTTTTCTTGGCCGAGGTGTCGGGCGAGCCATTCGTCGCGGATGCTGTGTTTGAAGGCCGCTAGGGCTTCGGCATCTGGACAGTCGACAATCTGGTTCTTTTTAATTAGGAACCTGGTCCAGAATTTCCTGGCCGACTCTCCGGGCTGTTGGACTATATGACTGAGGTCATCGGCATCCGGAGGCCGGACATAAGTGCCTTGGAAGTTGTCTCTAAAGGCATCTTCCAAGTCTTCCCAGCTTCCAATAGAGTTTTCTGGGAGGCTCTTTAACCAGTGCCTAGCTGGCCCCTTAAGTTTTAGGGGAAGGTATTTGATGGCGTGTAGATTATCACCACGAGCCATGTGAATGTGGAGAAGAAAATCTTCAATCCATACTGCGGGATCTGTTGTGCTGTCGTACGATTCGATGTTCACGAGTTTAAACCCTCCAGAGAACTCATGTTCCACTACCCCATCGGTGAAGCATAGGGGGTGTGCGGCCCCTCTGTATCGGGCCATGTCACGACATAGTTCGGATGGAGTCCGTATGTGGTTTTCAGCCCGGGGATGGTTGTGTTTATCGCACCAGGCTTGATAGCCCTCTTCCCGCACCGGAGCACGCCCCCGCGATCTGTAGATTGACCTGGTCTAACCTGCCCTATTTTCCAGGTCCCATCGTAGGTCGTATGTGTATCCCCGAGTTGTTGTTTCTTTGCCTTTACGGCGAGGTGGTGCGGGCTGGTGCTCGGCTTGAGTTGTCGCTCTATCCCGGCCACGTGGTGGTCTATCGGTTCCGTCTGCCGCATTACGCACGGGTGGTATGGGCTCCAATGCCTCATCGTCGAATTGGGGTAGCAGCTTATGCTTTGGGTAACTCTTTGCTGGGCGTTCAAGGCCGTATTCTTCGGCTGCCAGGACGTTAGTCCATCTGTCGTTGAGCAGATCTTGGTCGGCTTGAAGCTTCTGATGTTTCTTTTTTAGGCTTCTAGTCGTGGCTATTAGCCGGCACTTGAAGTGCTCTTGTTTGAGGGGTTCCTCTGGCATGATAAAATCTTCGTCGCCGAGGCTTACGTCATCCTCAGAGAGTAGCAGATAGTTGTTGTCCTCCGAGTCGTTGTTACCTGTTTGTTCGTTAGGGTCAACTTGCCCGCCCTCCCGATCATCCTGTTCGATAGGGTTTTCTTGGTCTTCGGCGTTCTCCGGAGTATCATTGTCTTCGGTGCCGGTATTGTTGTTCATACCGCGACGCGATTTAGAGTGGCGCCGCTAGCGTTGACGTTTCAGCGGTATCTCAGGAGGTTCGTCCTCGGCTGGGTTTTTCTCATCATTGCCGTCGCCGTTTTTAGGTGTATCCACCATATATACGTCATACAAGGAGGTGGCCGTCCAACATCTGATGACCGGCGGGTTTTGGGCCTTCTCCTCTCCGGCATCGTCGTCCATACGTCGATGTCTTCGAGGCGTAATCAAGCATGTCGGTTAGGTCCTCGAAAGTGGCTATGAAGTGGGTGGTGGGTGGGAAGTAAAATTCCCTATTTCCAGCCCCTGGTCCGAGCTGGGCGTGGTTCAGAAGTGGTTCCTCTGTGATGGCGAGGGATCGCATTAGGTCCAAAGCCTCGTTTAAGAGTGGGGTTTGGACATGGTCAGAAGTTTCTGGGCCGAGCTCGCATGATGCAGACCTCCAGGGTTAGGAAGTATTATCCAAAGAAGAGTCTGGCCTTGCAATGATTGCCGGAGATGCTATCCTTTCGATGTTAAGCTCTAAGGCCGCGGAGAGTCCGGCGGGCTCTAGACTCCCGTCTTTGGACCTGATGACGCGCTCCGGATCTAAGGCCGGAGCGGTGGTTGAGGCCGCGAACCCTTGGAAGATCAAGTCTCCTCGGATATCAATGACATAGTTCATATTTCCAAAACTGATCTGGTGACCAGGGGCGTAGCTGTCGATCTGCTCCAGGTGGCCAGCCGAGTTGGCACGCAGTGCGAAGCCGCCGAATACAAAGATCTGGCCAGGGAGAAAAATCTCCTTCGCGGCGGCATTGTTGTAGATGATTGATGGAGCCATCAAGCCTTTCGACGACGGCACAGTGGAACTCTCAATGAAAGCACCAATGTCAGTGTCAAAATCGGCAGATCTCGGGTAGGGGGTCCCGAACTATGCGTCTAAGGATCGATGGTAATATGAGACAAGGGACACGATGTTTAGCCAAGTTCAGGAACTCTTGATGGAGGTAATACCCTACGTCCTACTTCATTTACTTTAATGAGTATAAGGGTTACAAGAGTTGATCTACCACGAGATCATAATGGCTAAACCCTAGTTGTCTAGCTTGTATGATTATGATTGTATCTACGGACTAAACCCTCCAATTTATATAGACGCCGGAGGGGGCTAGGGTTGTACATAGTCAGTTTGTAGAGAAAGGAATATCCATATCCGCACGCTAAGCTTGCCTTCCACGCCAAGGAGAGTCCCATCCGGACACAAGGGAAGGCCTTCTATCTTGTATCTTCACGGCACATCTGTCCGGCCCACATCACGTAGCCCGGACACCCGAGGACCCCATAATACAGGACTCCCTCACCCGCTGCAGGAGCAACACCAGTTGTTATGAATGTTTGGCAGACCAAAGCTGATGACTACTCGATAGTTCAGCGTGCCATGCTTTATGGCTTAGAACCGGGACTTCAACGACGTTTTAAACATCATGGAGCATATGAGATGTTCCAGGAGTTGAATTTAATATTTCAAGCAAATGCCCGGATTAAGAGATATGAAGTCTCCAATAAGTTCTACAGTTGCAAAATGGAGGAGAATAGTTCTGTCAGTGAACATGTACTCAGAATGTCTGGGTACCACAACCACTTGACTCAGCTGGGAGTTAATCTTCCTGATGATAGTGTCATTGACAAAGTTCTTCAATCACTTCCACCAAGCTACAAGAGCTTCGTGATGAACTATAATATGCAAGGGATGGATAAGACAATTCCCGAGCTCTTCGCAATGCTAAAGGTTGCAGAGGTAGAAATCAAGAAGGAGCATCAAGTGTTGATGGTCAACAAGACCACCAGTTTCAAGAAAAAGGGTAAAGGGAAGAAGGGGAACTTCAAGAAGAACAGCAAGCAAGTTGCTACTCAAGTGAAGAAGCCCAAGTCTGGACCTAAGCCTGAGACTGAGTGCTTCTACTACAAAGGGACTGGTCACTTGAAGCGGAGCTGCCCCAAGTATTTGGCGGAGAAGAAGGATGGCAAAGTGAAAGGTATATTTGATATACATGTTATTGATGTGTACCTTACTAATGCTCGCAGTAGCGCATGGGTATTTGATACTGGTTCTGTTGCTAATATTTGCAACTCGAAACAGGGGCTACGGATTAAGCGAAGATTGGCTAAGGACGAGGTGACGATGCGCGTGGGAAATGGTTCCAAAGTCGATGTGATCACCGTCGGCATGCTACCTCTACATCTAGCTACCTTCAGGATTAGTTTTAAACCTAAATACTTGTTATTTGGTGCCAGTGTTGAGAATGAACATTATATCTGGATCTTGTTTGATGCGAGATGGTTATTCATTTAAATTAGAGAATAATGGTTGTTCTATTTATATGAGTAATATATTTTATGGTCATTGAGGGAGTCCTGGATTAGGGGGTCTCCGGACAGCCGGACTATCTCCTTTGGCCGGACTGCTAGACTATGAAGATACAAGATTGAAGACTTCGTCTCGTGTCCGGATGGGACTCTACTTGGCGTGGAAGGCAAGCTAGGCAATACGGATATGTGTATCTCCTCCTTTGTAACCGACCTTGTGTAACCCTAGCCCTCTCCGGTGTCTATATAAACCGGAGGGTTTTAGTCCATAGGACAACATACAATCATACCATAGGCTAGCTTCTAGGGTTTAGCCTCTCTGATCTCGTGGTAGATCTACTCTTGTACTACCCATATCATCAATATTAATCAAGCAGGACGTAGGGTTTTACCTCCATCAAGAGGGCCCCAACCTGGGTAAAAACATCGTGTTCCTTGCCTCCTGTTACCATCCGCCTTAGACGCATAGTTCGGGACCCCTACCCGAGATCCGCCGGTTTTGACACCGACATTGGTGCTTTAATTGAGAGTTCCTCTGTGTCGTCACCGTTAGGCTTGATGGCTCCTACTATCATCGATAGTGATGCAGTCTAGTGTGAGACTTTTCTCCCCGGACAGGTCTTCGTGTTCGGCGGCTTTGCACTACAGGCCAATTTGCTTGGCCATCTGGAGCAGATTGAAAGTTATGCCCCTGGCCACCAGGTCAGGTTTGGAAGCTTAAACTACACGGCCGATATCTATGGAGACTTGATCTTCGACGGATTCGAGCCTCTGCCTTGTGCGTCATGCGGTCACGATGAGTACGATTTAGCTCTACCATCGGACAGTGTTTAGGAGATCGCACAGGAAGCCGCTCCGACCCTCAATTTGGAGCCAGTTGCGCCGTCCATGGACGGGTGGATGGACCCCGCCATGGAGGCCTTACCCTCAGCGGCGATCGAGCCAAACATCAACCTTACCTTACACGAGAGTCGTGTTGTTAAACTGTCGGATCCTTCTCCGGCCACGGACTCCGAGCCGCCTGCGCCCGTTCCTATCGAATCCGATTGGGCGCCGATCATGGAGTTTACCTCCGCGGATATTTTTCAGCACTCGCCCTTTGGCGACATATTGAACTCATTAAGGTCTCTCTCCTTGTCAGGAGGATCCTAGCCGAACTATGCCCGGCAGGACTGGGATGCGGATGACGAAGAAATTCGCGGCCCACCCACCACCCACTTAGTAGCCACTATCGATGACTTAACCGACATGCTCGACTTTGACTCCAAAGACATCGACGGTATGGACGAGGATGTGGGAGACGAAGAGGAACCACTGCCCGCAGGGCACTGGACAGCCACCTCATCATACGATATATACATGGTGGATACACCCAAAGAAGGAAATGGCGACGAGATAGCGGAGGATGAACCCTCCAAGAAGCAACTCAAGCGCTGACGTCAACGGCGCCGCTCTAAGTCCCGCCAAAGAAAAAGTGGTGATACCGGCACAGGAGATAATAACACTCCAGATAGTGCCGAAGACAACAACAATCCCCTCCAGCAAGATTTAGAGCAGGAGGATGGAGGAGCCAGCCCTCCTGAGAGAGCGGCAGATGGAGAGGCGGAGGATGATAATTACATGCCCCCCTCCGAAGACAAGGCAAGCCTCGGCGACGACGAATTCGTTGTGCCAGAGGATCCCGTCGAACAAGAGCGCTTTAAGCGCCGACTTATAGCCACGGAAAATAGCCTTAAGAAAAAGCAGCAGCAGCTTCAAGCTGATCAGGATCTGCTAGCTGACAGATGGACTGAAGTCCTCACGGCCGAGGAATATACACTCGAGCGCCCCTCCAAGAGTTACCCAAAATGCAGGTTGCTACCCCGACTAGAGGAAGAAGCGTATAACGCGGCTGATCGGCCACCTCGTGGCCGCGATAGAGAGGCATTCCAGCCAAAAACTCAGCCTGCACCCTGACGCCATTCAAATAAAAAGGCATGGGGAGATTCGCCAGACCTGCGAGACATATTGGAGGACAAAGCAAAGCATGCAAGATCGATCTACAGATCACGAGGGCGCGCCACTATGCGAGACGATAAACGTCACGCCGGATACAGTAAAAGTAAATCCGGTCGGGCCAAACACAGTGAGAAAGACCCATTCGAGCTGCGTCACGATATAGCCCAATACAGAGGCGCCGCACATCCCTTATGCTTCACAGACGAAGTAATGGATCATCAAATCCCAGAAGGTTTCAAACCTGTAAATATTGAATCATACGATGGCACAACAGATCCCACGGTATGGATCGAGGATTTCCTCCTCCATATCCACATGGCCCGCGGTGATGACTTACACGCCGTCAAATACCTCCCACTAAAGCTCAAGGGACCAGCGCGGCATTGGCTTAACAGCTTGCCAGCAGAGTCCATCAGCTGTTGGGAAGATCTGGAAGCCGCATTCCTCGACAACTTTCAGGGCACTTATGTGCGGCCACCAGATGCCGATGACTTGAGCCACATAATTCAGAAGCCAGAAGAATCGTCCAGGCAATTCTGGACTCGGTTCCTAACAAAGAAAAATCAAATCGTCCACTGTCCGGATGCAGAGGCCCTAGCAGCTTTCAAATACAACAACCGCGACGAATGGCTAGCCCGGCACCTTGGTCAGGAAAAGCCGAAATCTATGGCAGCCCTCACGACACTCATGACCCGCTTTTGTGCAAGAGAAGACAGCTGGTTGGCCCGCAGTAATAACATACCAAAGGACCATGGTACTTTGGATACCAAGGACGGCAATAGCAGGTCACGTCGCAACAAACATAAGTGCCGCATTAACAGCAATAATACCGAGGATACGGCAGTCAATGCCGGATTCAAAGGCTCTAAACCCGGTCAGCGGAAACAGCCATTCAAACAAAGTACGCCGGGCCCGTCCATCTTGGACCGTATACTCGATCGCTCGTGTCAAATACATGGCACCCCAGATAAGCCAGCCAATCACACCAACAGGGATTGTTGGGTGTTCAAGCAGGCCGGCAAGTTAATTGCCGAAAACAAGGACAAGGGGCCACATAGCGATGACGAGGAGGAGCCCCGGCAGCCACACACTGGAGGATAGAAGAGGTTTCCTCCACAAGTGCAGACGGTGAACATGATATACGCAACCCACATTCCCAAAAGGGAGCGGAAGCGTGCGCTCAGGGACGTATACGCGTTGGAGCCAGTCGCCCCAAAGTTCAACCCATGGTCCTCCTATCCAATCACTTTCGATCGCATGGACCACCCCACTAGTATCCGTCATGGCGGATTCGCCGCACTGGTTCTGGACCCAATCATTGACGGATTTCACCTCACTCGAGTCCTTATGGATGGCGGCAGCAGCCTGAACCTACTTTATCAGGACACATTGCGCAAAATGGGTATAGATCCCTCAAGGATCAAACCCGCAAAAACGACCTTTAAGGGCATCACCCCAGGCGTAGAGGCCCATTGCACAGGCTCAATTACACTGGAAGTGGTCTTCAGATCCCCGGATAACTTCCGAAGCGAAGAGTTAATCTTCGATATAGTCCCGTTCCGCAGTGGTTATCATGCACTGCTCGGGCGAACCGCATTTGCGAGATTCAATGCGGTACCGCATTATGCATACCTCAAGCTCAAGATGCCAGGACCTCGCGGGGTTATTACAGTCAATGGAAACACAGAGCGCTCTCTCCGAACAGAGGAGCACACCACGGCCCTTGCAGCAGAAGCGTAAAGCAGTCTGTCAAGGCAATCCACCAGTTCGGCGTTTCAAGACCCGGACACCTTCAAGCGCGCTCGGAGCAATTGGCAACTAGACCGCCTGGCGCGATCTGAGCTCGCGTAGCAATGCGTCCCCCACCCCAGTCTCAGCCAAACGGCGAAACTCGTGCCACGCGTACATAATTACGCATTAAAAATACCATGGGCACAGGTGGGGAGGGGGGCACAACTGCGGCACGCCCCAGACGTGGCTTAAACCGCACTAGCGGCTTCCCGTTTGGTTATTTTTCTCTTTTTCAGGACCTTAATCTCTGGAAACCCTGTCCGGCAGCACTATTGCCGAACACATAATGCAGCAACCAAGGAGGCAGAAAGCTACGTCACACCACGGAATTCCCGGGTGGATTACAATAATGAGCAAAATATTTGATTTAATATTATTCCTTAGCTTGCCCTTGGAAGGGACATAGTCCTACTCTTTGCTTATCACACCATCTGTATCATTCTGCTTTAAACGCACCTTTTTGAATAATCAATGCATAACATTATGACTATTATTGCAATTCTTGTTATATATATATATATGTGTGTGTGTGTGTTCATCAATGACGCCTTGCAACCGTACACTTTGGTACGGCCAATACACCAGGGGCTTACGTACCCCACAATATGGTGTGAAAAGTCCGAACACTTTCACAAGTGCGGCACCCCAAACTTATAGCATTATATGCATCAGCTCTGAATCATGTCTTTGGTCAAATGTTGGGTTTGCCCGGCTCCTATGTTTTGGTACCTTATGTTCCGCTCTATCGGCTAAGGTAGCGCTAGGAGAACTACTGCGATTGTGCCCCGGTTCTGCTGGGCTGAGCACCTCAGTAGAGAAAGCTAAAACTGACTGTCATGATAAGGCGAGAGACTGGTCGCTGTTCGGCGAGGTTTTCGAGTCCCTAAAGACTTATGCCGCTTAGAGCGTGGGGTCGGCCCTATCCGGCTTAAAGGCGTGTATCGCGCCCCGAATTCGGCCTTCCGAATACCAGGGGCTTCGCCGAAATTTAAAATTATAGAATTCTATGGCTAAGTGAGAGTGATAAAGCATTATTAGTCCGGTTGCCTTGTTCGTTGTGCTGAGCACCTCCCTTGAAGGACCCAAACATGGGAACAAGAGTGCTCAGGTTTATCCCGAACACCCCAGCACTCGTGGCATGGGGGCAGAAGCCGAGGACTAGCCATCTCTCGGATTGGATAAACGGCCAAACAGAAGGTAATATTTTAAATTCACACAAGCATTGCATAGCGCATATGAAACAAGTTTTCATCATACAGGATCACACGAGCAAGTTTACTCAAATATTACATCCTTTGAACATTCGTCCGCTACAAGACGGGCACCCTTCAGGACACCCTCATAATAAATTTCGGGGGTGCGATGCTCCTTGCCCTGCGGCGGCCCTTCCTTGATCAGCTTCACGGCGTCTAGCTTGGCCCACTGCACCTTCACACGGGCGAAAGCCTGGCGTGCACCTTCGATGCAGACGGACCGCTTGACGACCTCCAGCCGTGGGTAGGCATCCACAAGCCGCCTCACCAGGCCGAAGTAGCTGCTCGGAAGGGCGTCGCCAGGCCACAGCCGGACTATAAGGCCATTCATGGCCTGTTCGGGCGCCTTGTGCAGCTCGACCAGCTGCTTTAGCTGGTCACTCAGAGGCATCGGGTGTTCGGTCCCAGCATACTGAGACCAGAACAACTTCTCCGTTGAGCTTCCCTCCTTGGCCTGGTAAAACTGCGCGGCATCTGACACGCTGTGGGGCAAATCTGTGAATGCTCCTGGAGAGCTCCGAATTCGGGTAAGTAATCGGTAATTTACTTTTACATGCTTGCTCTGCATATAGAATGCCTTACCCACCGCTATCTTCTTCATTGCGTCGATCTCCTGGAGGGCCTTTTGGGCTTTGGCCTTGGCACTTTTTGCGCCCACGAGGGTCGCGGCAAGCTCAGACTCTCGCGTCTTTGAGTCAAGCTCCAACGACTTGTGCTTCATCACGAGAGCCTGGAGCTTTTGCTGCACCTCGCCCACCCGAGCCTCTTGATTTTCTCACTCGGTGCGCTCCTTGGCCGCTTTATCTTCGGCCTCGGACAGCGCTTGCTTTAGGGTCTCCACTTCAGTCGTGGCCCCTGGCAAATTCATGATGATCGTGTCATTTTGCAATCGCACTCTTTTTATACATATCCACAGACTAGGTACTAGTTACCTTTGTTCTCCTCGAGCTTCCTCTTGGCAAGGCTGAGCTCGTCCTGTGACCCTTTAAGGTCCTGCTTCAGTACGGCGACCTCCGCAGTCAGTGCAGCGGACGCCAGCAGCGAAGCCTGCATATGCATATTGACATACTCATATTAGACTCCTGCGATATTGTTTGATCCTCTGTTCGGCTATTCTTTGTGAACACTGAACAGAGCATCAGGGGCTACTGTCTATGTGGTAATATTTTCCTATATTTTAAACATTTACCTCAAAGCCTGTTAGAAGGCTGGCACAGGCTTCAGTCAATCCGCTCTTGGCGGACTGAACCTTCGGGACCACCGCACTCATAATAGTACGGTGCTCCTCGTCGATGGAAGCGCTGCGAAGTGCTTCTAGCAGATTGTCCGGCACCTCTGGATGGGCAGAGGTCACCGGCACAGGCGTCTTGCCCCTCTTAGAAGGAGGCCGCTTGCCCGAGTCCGGAACTGCTGGAGGTTCCGGCGCGGTGTTCGGCTAAGGGCCGAACTTGGGGCCCTCCGAGGCCTTGTCCCCTCGGCTCTCGGAGTCCGAGAGGCCGCCTTGAGGCGCCTCCGGGACTGTCTCCCCTCGACCCGATGCCCCGTGAGACAGCACCTCGGCATCATCCGCAGGATGAGGGGAGGTGGTGGTCGGGAAGGGATCGCTATCCATGTCCGACGAGCCTAGGGAGCCGTCCGATGATACATCGATACTGGCTCGTGGCGGCCTGCATAATCATGTTCGGCGTTAGGGAAAGCAGTGCGACAAAGGAATACTATGAGTTACTCTGGTATCCAAATACTTACAATCTCCCCAGGGGCTTGGCCCTGGGCAACCACTCGTCTTCGCCTTCATCGGCGGGGTGGAACTGTCTGGAAGGAGAGTCCTTCCCTTCTTGGACCCTTCGGCCCCCCCAGTTGGGACGGCCTTCCTTTTCTTGTCACACCCGCCTAGAGGGGGAGCATCTTCTTCTTCCTCCTCGTCTTCGGGGGAGGAGTGTGCCGCAAAGTCATCGGACGATGAGCCCAATAACACCTGGCGCCGGGAACTCTTTTGGGTTCCCTTGGCCTTCTTGGTCTTCTCTGGCACCTTGTAAGGAGCCGGAGTCAGCATCTCCGTCAGGAGAGCGTTTGCTGGGCCTTCGGGCAAAGGAGTCGGACAGTCGATCTGTCCGGCCATTTCCTGCCAGTCCTGTCAAAGGAACGAGAGCTTAGATCCCCCATAGAGTCAAACTATGTAAAACAAGTATCTTGTAAGAGGTAAAACAGCTTACCGCGCTGGCTTGGCACTTCGCGTAGAATCTGTGATCCTCGGTAGTAGGAGGAGGGACCTCGGCACCCTTGAATAGCACCATCCAGGCATCCTCGTGTGTTGTATCGAAGAGCCTGTTCAGAGTTTGGTGATGCGCCGGGTCGAACTCCCACAAGTTGAAGGCCCGTTGTTGACACAGGAGGATCTAGTGGATGAGCATGACCTGGACTACGTTGACGAGTTTGAGCTTCTTGTTCACCATGTTTTGAGTACATGTTTGGAGCCCGGTCAGCTCTCCCGAACTACCCCAGGACAGGCCCTTCTTTTTCCAGGAGGTGAGCCGCATGGGGATGCCAGATCGAAACTCGGGGGCCGCTGCCCATGCAGGGTCACGCGGCTCGGTGATGTAGAACCACCCCGATTGCCACCCCTTTATGGTTTCCACAAAGGATCCCTCGAGCCATGTAACGTTGGGCATCTTACCCACCATGGCGCCTCCGCACTCCGCCTGGCGGCCGCCCACTACCTTCGGCTTGACATTGAAGGTCTTCAGCCATAAGCCGAAGTGGGGCTTGATGCGGAGGAAGGCCTCGCACACGACGATAAACGCCGAGATGTTGAGGATGAAGTTCGGGGCCAGATCGTGGAAATCCATGCCGTAGTAGAGCATGAGCCCCCGGATGAATGGGTGGAGAGGGAATCCCCGTCCGCGGAGGAAATGGGTAAGGAACACTACCCTCTCATGGGTCCCGGGGTGGGGATAAGCTGCCCCTCATCTGGGAGCCGGTGAGCGATGTCGTCGGGCAGGTATCCGGCTCTCCTCATCTTCTTAATGTTTCCCTCCGTGGCGGAGATCCACCTGCCTCCCGCTCCGGACATGGTTGGAGAAGGTTGAGGTGGGAAGTGTGGACTTGGGTGCTAGAGCTCGAGTGTGCGAAAACGGATGAGCAAAGGAGGAAGAAGGCGTGGATGAAAAGGTGAATCCTTATCCCTTTATATGGGTGGACGAAACTATGCGCCCCCACTAGCCTGGTAAAACTCGCTTATCCCCCAAGCACCGTAATCGATGGCGCGGTTGGGTTACCCGCGCCCGTATTAATGAGAATCCCGTAATAAGGGGACACGATCTCTGCTTTGACAAGACATGTCAAAAAACTGCCTCGCGTTATGTGCGGGGCTAGTTAAAGGAAACGGTTCGAATAATCGCTGGGCCATGACATAATGTCGTGCTGCCAAAACAAGTCAGCAAATTATATTTATGAAAATATTATTCTCTCTACGGTGGTATGTGGAACTTATTTTGCAGGGTCGGACACTATCCTTGTATTCAAAATCTTCCCAGATCTATTCGGAGGAGGAACCCGCATTGCAATGCCGAAGACAATACTGCGCGCCGGACTCATCGTCATTGAAGCCTGGTTTAGGGGCTACTGAGGGAGTCCTGGATTACGGGGTCTCCGGACAGCCAGACTATCTCCATTGGCCGGACTGTTAGACTTTGAAGATACAAGATTGAAGACTTCTTCTCATGTCCGGATGGGACTCTACTTGGCGTGGAAGGCAAGCTAGGCAATACGGATATGTGTATCTCCTCCTTTGTAACCGACCTTGTGTAACCCTAACCCTCTCCGGTGTCTATATAAACCGGAGGGTTTTAGTCCGTAGGACAACATACAATCATACCATAGGCTAGCTTCTAGGGTTTAGCCTCTCTGACCTCGTGATAGATCTACTCTTATACTACCCATATCATCAATATTAATCAAGCAGGACGTAGGGTTTTACCTCCATCAAGAGGGCCCAAACCTGGGTAAAAACATCGTGTTCCCCGCCTCTTGTTACCATCCGCCTTAGACGCACGGTTCGGGACCCCCTACCCGAGATCCGCCGGTTTTGACACCGACAGTCATGCACCCTTGATGAGTGGTCTATTTTTACTAAATCTTGATAGTAGTGATACACATGTTCATAGTATTGAAGCCAAAAGATATAAGTTTAATAATGATAGTGAAACTTATCTGTGGCACTGCCATTTAGGTCATATTGGCGTAAAGCGCATGAAGAAACTCCATGTTGATGGGCTTTTGGAATCACTTGATGCTTGCGAACCATGCCTCATGGGCAAGATGACTAAGACTCCGTTCTCCGGAACAATGGAGCGAGCAACAGACTTGTTGGAAATAATACATACTAATTTGTGCGGTCCGATGAGTGTTGATGCTCACGCGGGTATCGTTATTTTCTTACCTTCACAGATGATTTGAGCAGATATGGGTATATCTACTTGATGAAACATAAGTATGAAACATTTGAAAAGTTCAAAGAATTTCATAGTGAAGTGGAAAATCATCATAACAAGAAAATTAATTTCTATGATCTGATCATGGAGGTGAATATTTGATTTATGAGTTTGGTCTTCATTTGAAACAATGCGGAATCGTTTCGCAACTCACGCCACCTGGAACACCATAGCGTAATGGTGTGTCCGAACATCGTAACCGCACTTTATTAGATTTGGTTCAATCTATGATGTCTCTTACTGATTTACCACTATCGTTTTGGGGTTATGCTTTAGAGACGACTGCATTCACGTTAAATAGGGAACCATCAAAATCCGTTGAGACGACACCTTATGAACTGTGGTTTGGCAAGAAACCCAAGTTGTCGTTTGTTAAAGTTTGGGGCTGCGATCCTATGTGAAAAAGCTTCAACCTGATAAGCTCGAACCCAAATCGGAGAAATGCGTCTTCATAGGATACCCAAAGGAGATTGTTGGGTACGCCTTCTATCACAGATCCAAAGGCAAGATATTCATTGCTAAGAATGGATCCTTTCTAGAGAAGGAGTTTCTCTCGAAAGAAGTGAGTGGGAGGAAAGTAGAACTTGATGAGTTAACTGTACCTTCTCCCTTATTGGAAAGTAGTTCATCACAGAAATCATTTCCAGTGATTCCTACACCAGTAAGTGAGGAAGCTAATGATGATGATCATGAAACTTCTAATCAAGTTACTACCGAACCTCGTAGGTCAACCATAGTAAGACCCGCACCAGAGTGGTACGGTAATCCTGTTCTGGAGGTCATGTTACTTGACCATGATGAACCTACGAACTATGAGGAAGCGATGATGAGCCCAGATTTCGCAAAATGGCTTGAGGCCGTGAAATCTGAGGTGGGATCAGTGTATGAGAACAAAGTGTGGACTTTGGTTGACTTGCCCGATGATCGGAAAGCCATAGAGAATAAATGGATCTTCAAGAAGAAGACTGACTCTGACGGTAATGTTACTGTCTACAAAGCTCGACTTGTTGCAAAAGGTTTTCGACAAATTCAAGGAGTTGACTACGATGAGACCTTATCACCCATAGCGATGCTTAAGTCCGTTCGAATCATGTTAGCAGTTGCCGCATTTTATGATTATGAAATTTGGCAAATGGATGACAAAACTGCATTCCTTAATGGATATCTTAAAGAAGAGTTGTATATGATGCAACCAGAATTTTTGTCGATCCAAAAGGTGCTAACAAAGTGTGCAAGCTCCAACGATCCATTTATGGACTGGTGTAAGCCTCTCGGAGTTGGAATATACGCTTTGATAGTGTGATCAAAGCATATGGTTTTATACAGACTTTTGAAGAAGCCTATATTTACAAGAAAGTGAGTGGGAGCTCTGTAGAATTTCCGATATTATATGTAGATGACATATTGTTAATCGGAAATGATACTAAATTTCTGAATATCATAAAAGGATACTTGAATAAGAACTTTTCAATGATCTATAGAGATAGATCAAGACGCTTAATTGGACTTTCACAAAGCACATACCTTGATAAAGTTTTGAAGAATTTCAAAATGGATCAAGCAAAGAAAGGGTTCTTGCCTGTGTTACAAGGTGTGAAATTGAGTCAGACTCAATGCCCGACCACTACAGAAGATAGAGAGAAAATGAAAGTCATTCCCAATGCTTCAGCCATAGGTTCTATCATGTATGCAATGTTGTGTACGAGACCTGATGTGTGCCTTGCTATAAGTCTAGCAGGAAGGTACCAAAGTAATCCAGGAGTGGATCACTGGACAGCGGTCAAGAACGTGCTGAAATACCTCAAAAGTACTAAGGATATGTTTCTCATTTATGGAGGTGACAAAGAGCTCGTCGTAAACGGTTACGTCGATGCAAGCTTTGACACTGATCCGGATGACTCTAAGCCACAAACCGGATACGTATTTTTATAGAATGGTGGAGCTGTCAGTTGGTGCAGTTCCAAGTAGAGCGTCGTGGCGGGATCTACGTGTGAAGCGCAGTACATAGCTGCTTCAGAAGTAGCAAATGAAGGAGATTAGATGAAGGAGTTCATATCCGATCTAGGTGTCATACCTAGTGCATCGGGTCCAATGAAAAGCTTTTGTGACAACACTAGTGCAATTGACTTGGCAAAGGAATCCAGATTTCACAAAAGAACCAAGCACATCAAAAGACGCTTCAATTCCATCCGCGATCAAGTCAAGGAGGGAGACATAGAGATTTGTAAGATACATATGGATCTTAATTTTGCAAACCCGTTGACTAAGCCTCTCTCACGAGCAAAACATGATCAGCACCAAGACTCCATGGGTGTTAGAATCATTACTATGTAATCTAGATTATTGACTCTAGTGCAAGTGGGAGACTGAAGGAAATATGCCCTAGAGGTAATAATAAAGTTGTTATTCATATTTCCTTATATCATGATAAATGTTTATTATTCATGCTAGAATTGTATTAACCGGAAACTTAGTACATGTGTGAATACATAGACAAACTGAGTGTCACTAGTATGCCTCTACTTGACTAGCTCATTAATCAAAGATGGTTAAGTTTCCTAACCATTGACGTAAGTTGTTATTTGATTAACGCGATCACATCATTAGAGAATGATGTGATTGACTTGACCCATCCGTTAGCTTAGCACGATGATCGTTTAGTTTGTTGCTATTGCTTTGTTCATAACTTATACATGTCCCTATGACTATGAGATTATGCAACTCCCCAATACCGGAGGAACACTTAGTGTGCTATCAAATGTCACAACGTAACTGGGTGACTATAAAGATGCTCTACAGGTTGAAGGAAATATGCCCTAGAGGCAATAATATAGTTGTTATTTATATTTCCTTATATCATGATAAATGTTTGTTATTCATGCTAGAATTGTATTAACCGGAAACTTAGTACATGTGTGAATACATAGACAAACAGAGTGTCACTAGTTTGCCTCTACTTGACTAGCTCGTTGAATCAATGATGGTTATGTTTCCTAAACCACGGACATGAGTTGTCATTTGATTAACGGTATCACATCATTAGAGAATGATGTGATTGACTTGACCCATCCGTTAGCTTAGCACGATGATCGTTTAGTTTGTTGCTATTGATTTCTTCATGAATTATACATGTTCCTATGACTATGAGATTATGCAACTCTCGAGTACCGGAGGAACACTTTGTGTGCTACCGAACATCACAACGTAACTGGGTGATTATAAAGGTGTTCTACAGGTGTCTCTGAAGGTACTTGTTGGGTTGGCATAGATCGAGATTAGGATTTGTCACTCCGATTGTCGAAGAGGTATCTCTGGGCCCTTTCGGTAATGCACATCACTACAAGCCTTGCAAGCAATGCAACTAATGAGTTAGTTGCGGGATGATGTATTACGGAACGAATAAAGAGACTTGCCAGTAACGAGATCGAACTAGGTATTGAGATACCGATGATCGAATCTCGGGCAAGTAACATGCCGATGACAAAGGGAACAACGTATGTTGTTATGCGGTTTGACCTATAAAGATCTTCGTAGAATATGTAGGAGCCAATATGAGCATCCAGGTTCCGCTATTGGTTATTGACGGGAGACGAGTCTCGGTCATGTCTACATAGTTCTAGAACCCGTAGGGTCCGCACGCTTAAAGTTCGGTGACGATCGGTAATATGAGTTTATGTGTTTTGATATACCGAAGGCAGTTTGGAATCCCGGATATGATCACAAACATGGTGAGGAGTCTCAAAATGGTCGAGACATAAAGATTGATATATTGGAAGGCTATATTTGGACATCAGAATAGTTCCGGGTGAAATCGGGATTTTACCGGAGTGCTGGGGGGGGGGGGGTTACCGGAATCCCTCAGAGGTTAATGGGCCTTGTTAGGCCCTAGTGGAGAGAGAGAGGGGTTGGCCAGGGCAGGCCACGTGCCCCCTCCCCTTGAGTCCGAATAGGACAAGGAAGGGGGGCCCTTGCCTTTCCCCTCTCCCACTCCTTCCTTCCCCCTCCTAGTGGGACTAGGAAAGGGGAGTCCTACTCCCACTAGGAGGAGGACTCCTCCTCTTGGTGTGCCCTGCTAGGGCTGGCCAGCCTCCCCCCTTTCTGCTTTATATACAGGGGCAGGGGGCACCCCAAGAAACACAAGTTGATCAGTTGATCTTTTAGCCGTGTGCGGTGCCCCCCTCCACCATAATCCACCTCGGTCATATCGTAGCGGTGCTTAGGCGAAACCCTGCGTCGGTAGCATCATCATCACCGTCATGATGCCGTTGTGCTGACGGCACTCTCCCTCGAAGCTCTGTTGGATCGGAGTTCGTGGGACATCACCGAGATGAACGTGTGCTAAACTCGGAGGTGCCGTGCGTTCGGTACTAGGATTGGTCGGATTGTGAAGACGTACGACTACATCAACCGCGTTCTCATAACGCTTCCGCTTACGGTCTACGAGGGTACGTGGACGACACTCTCCCCTCTCGTTGCTATGCATCGCCATGATCTTGCGTGTGCGTAGGAAATTTTTTGAAATTACTGCGTTCCCCAACAGTGGCATGCGAGCCATATTTATGCATAGATGTTATATGCATGAATAGAACACAAAGGAGTTGTGGGCGTGGGTATATACATATTGCTTGTTGTCACTAGTTGATTCTTGATTCAACGGCATTGTTGGATGATGCAGCCCAGACCTACATTACGCGTACGCTTACGTGAGACTGGTTCTACCGACGTGCTTCGCACACAGGTGGCTAGTTGGTGTCTGTTTCTCCAGCTTTAGTTGAATCAGATTCAATGAACATGGTTCTTTCTGAAGAACAAAAAGCAATCACTATACCGCATTGTGGTTTTTGATGCGTAGGTAAGAACGGTTCTTGCTCAACCCATAGCAGCCACGTAAAACTTGCAACAACAAAGTAGAGGACGTCTAACTTGTTTTTGCAGGGCTTGTTGTGATGTGATATGGTCAAGACATGATGCTAAATTTTATTGTATGAGACGATCATGTTTTGTAACACAGTTATCGGCAAGTGGGAGGAGCCATATGGTTATCGCTTTATTGTATGAAATGCAATCGCCATGTAATTGCTTTACTTTATCACTAAGCGGTAGCGATAGTCGTGGAGGCAATAGTTGGCGTGACGACAATGATGCTTCGATGGAGATCAAGGTGTCAAGCCAGTGACGATGGTGATCATGACGGTGCTTTGGAGATGGAGATCAAAGGCACAAGATGATGATGGCCATATCATATCACTTATATTGATTGCATGTGATGTTTATCTTGCATCTTATTTTTCTTAGATCGGCAGTAGCATTATAAGATGATCTCTCACTTAATTTCAAGGTATAAGTGTTCTCCCTAAGTATGCACTGTTGCGAAAGTTCGTCGTGCCGAGACACCACGTGATGATCGGGTGTGATAAGCTCTACATTCACATACAATGGGTGCAAGCCAGTTTTGCACACGCAGAATATTGGGTTAAACTTGACGAGCCTAGCATATGCAGATATGGCCTCGGAACACTGAGACCGAAAGGTCAAGCGTGAATCATATAGTAGATATGATCAACATAGTGATGTTCACCATTGAAAACTACTCCATCTCACGTGATGATCGGGCATGGTTTAGTTGATGTGGATCACGTGATCACTTAGATGATTAGAGGGATGTCTATATAACTGGGAGTTCTTAAGTAATTTGATTAATTGAACTTTAATTTATCATGAACTTAGTACCTGATAGTATTTTGCATGTCTATGTTGTTGTAGATAGATGGCTCGTGTTGTTGTTCCGTTGAATTTTAATGCGTTCCTAGAGAAAGCTAAGTTGAAAGATGATGGTAGCAACTACACGGACTGGGTCCGTAACTTGAGGATTGTCCTCATTGTTGCACAGAAGAATTACGTCCTGGAAGCACCGCTAGGTGTACCACCCGCGCCGGCAACTGCAGAAATTGTGAATGCCTGACAGTCGCGTGTTGATGACTACTTGATAGTTCAGTGTGCTATGCTTTACGGCTTAGAACCGGGACTTCAACGACATTTTGAACGTCATGGAGCATATGAGATGTTCCAAGAGTTGAAGTTAATATTTCAAATAAATGCCCAGATTGAGAGATATGAAGTCTCCAATAAGTTCTACAGCTGCAAGATGGAGGAGAATAGTTCTGTCAGTGAACATATACTCAGAATGTCTGGGTACCACAACCACTTGACTCAACTGGGAGTTAATCTTCCTGATGATAGTGTCATTGACAGAGTTCTTCAATCACTGCCACCAAGCTACAAGAGCTTCGTGACGAACTATAATATGCAAGGGATGGATAAGACAATTCCTAAGCTCTTCGCAATGCTAAAGGCTGCGGAGGTAGAAATCAAGAAGGAGAATCGAGTGTTGATGGTTAACAAGACCATCAATTTCAAGAAAAAGGGTAAAGGGGAGAAGGGGAACTTCAAGAAGAACAACAAGCCAGTTGCTCCTCAAGTGAAGAAACCCAAGTCTGGACCTAAGCCTGAGACTGAGTGCTTCTACTTCAAAGGGACTGGTCACTGGAAGCGGAACTGCCCCAAGTATTTGATGGGTAAGAAGGATGGCAAGGTGAACAAAGGTATATGTTATATACATGTTATTGATGTGTACCTTACTAATGCTTGCAGTAGCACCTGGGTATTTGATACTGGTTCTGTTGCTAATATCTGCAACTCGAAACAGGGGCTACGAATTAAGCGAAGATTGGCTAGGGACGAGGTGACGATGCACGTGGGAAATGGTTCCAAAGTCGATGTGATCGTGGTCGGCATGCTACCTCTACATCTACCTTCGGGATTAGTTTTAGAACTGAATAATTATTATTTGGTGCCAGCGTTGAGCATGAACATTATATTTGGATCTTGTTTGATGCGAGACGGTTATTTTTTAAATCTGAGAATAATGGTTGTTCTATTTATATGAGTAATATCTTTTATGGTCATGCACCCTTGAAGAGTGGTCTATTTTTTATGAATCTCGATAGTAGTGATACACATATTCATAATATTGAAGCTAAAAGATGCAGTGTTGATAATGATAGTGCAACTTATTTGAGGCACTGCCATTTAGGTCATATTGGTGTAAAGAGCATGAAGAAACTTCATTCTGATGGACTTTTGGAATCACTTGATTATGAATCACTTGGTACTTGCGAACCATGCCTCGTGGGCAAGATGGCTAAAATGCCGTTCTTCGGAACTATGGAGCGAGCAACAGATTTGTTGGAAATCATATATACTGACGTATGTGGTCCGATGAATGTTTAGGCTCGCGGCGGGTATCGTTATTTTCTCACCTTCACAAATGATTTGAGCAGATATGGGTATATCTACTTGATGAAACATAAGTCTGAAACATTTGAAAAGTTCAAAGAATTTCAGAGTGAAGTGGAAAACCATCATAACAAGAAAATAAAGTTTCTACGATCTGATCGTGGAGGAGAATATTTGAGTTACGAGTTTGGTCTTCATTTGAAACAATGCGGAATAGTTTCGCAACTCATGCCACCCGGAACCCCACATCGTAATGGTGTGTCCGAACGTCGTAATCGTACTTTACTGGATATGGTGCGATCTATGATGTCTCTTACTGATTTAACACTATCATTTTGAGGTCATGCTTTAGAGATGGCCACATTCACGTTAAATAGGGCACCATCTAAATCTGTTGACACGGCACCTTATGAACTGTGGTTTGGCAAGAAACCAAAGTTGTCATTTCTTGAAGTTTGGGGTTGCGATGCTTATGTGAAAAAGCTTCAACCTGATAGGCTCGAACCCAAATCGGAGAAATGTGTCTTCATAGGATACCCAAAGGAGACTGTTGGGTACACCTTCTATCACAGATCCGAAGGTGATGACCCACAAGTATAGTGGATCTATCGTAGTCCTTTCGATAAGTAAGAGTGTCGAACCCAACTAGGAGCAGAAGGAAATGATAAGCGGTTTCCAGCAAGGTATTCTCTGCAAGTACTGAAATAAGTGGTAACAGATAGTTTTGTGATAGGATAATTTGTAACGAGCAACAAGTAACAAAAGTAAATAAAGTGCAGCAAGGTGTACCAATCCTTTTTGTAGCAAAGGACAAGCCTAGACAAACTCTTATATAGAGAAAAGCGCTCCCGAGGACACATGGGAATATTGTCAAGCTGGTTTTCATCACGCTCATGTGATTCGCGTTCGGTACTTTGATAATCTGATATGTGGGTGGACCGGTGCTTGGGTACTGTCCTTACTTGGACAAGCATCCCACTTATGATTAACCTCTATTGCAAGCATCCGCAACTACAAAAAAAGTATTAAGGTAAACCTAACCATAGCATGAAACATATGGATCCAAATCAGCCCCTTACGAAGCAACGCATAAACTAGGGTTTAAGCTTCTGTCACTCTAGCAACCCATCATCTACTTATTACTCCCCAATGCCTTCCTCTAGGCCAAAATAATAGTGAAGTGTCATGTAGTCGACGTTCACATAACACCACTAGAGGAGAGACAACATACATCTCATCAAAATATCGAACGAATACCAAATTCACATGACTACTAATAGCAAGACTTCTCCCATGTCCTCAGGAACAAACGTAACTACCCACAAAGCATAAACATGTTCATAATCAGAGGGGTATTAATATGCATATAGGATCTGAACATATGATCTTCCACCAAATAAACCAACTAGCATCAACTACAAGGAGTAATTAACACTACTAGCAACCCACAGGTACCAATCCCGGACTTGAAGACAAGAATTGGATACAAGAGATGAACTAGGGTTTTGAGAGGAGATGGTGCTGATGAAGATGTTGATGGAGATTGCCCTCTCTTGATGAGAGGAGCGTTGGTGATGACGATGGCGATGATTTCCCCCTCCCGGAGGGAAGTTTCCCCGGCAGAACAGCTCTGCCGGAGCCCTAGATTGGTTCCGCCAAGGTTCCGCCTCGTGGCGGCGGAGTTTTGTCCGAGAAGATGGCTTATGGTTTTTTCCCATCGAAAGACTTCATATAGCAGAAGATGGCCACCGGAGGGCCACCAGGGGGCCCACGAGGTAGGGGCGCGCCTAGGGGGTAGGGCGCTCCCCCCACCCTCGTGGGAAGGATGTGGCCCCCCTGGTGAAGTTCTTGCTCTCAGTATTTTTTATATATTTGGAAAATGTCTTCCGTGAAGTTTCAGGACTTTTGGAGCTGTGCAGAATAGGTCTCTAATATTTGCTCCTTTTCCAGCCCAGAATCCCAGCTGCCGGCATTCTCCCTCTTTATGTAAACCTTATAAAATAAGAGAGAATAGGCATAAGTATTGCGACATAATGTGTAATAACAGCCCATAATGCAATAGATATCAATATAAAAGCATGATGCAAAATGGACGTATCAACTCCCCCAAGCATAGACCTCGCTTGTCCTCATGCGAAAGCCGAAATCGAAAAATATGTCCACATGTTTAGAGATAGATGTGTCGATAAAAATAAAATACGGACATGAGGGCATCATGATCATTCTTAGAACAACAACTTATATAATTCTTGTCATATGATCTCTTCTGCTAGAGTAGTAATTCGATCACAATTTCAAGTATGAATCGTAAACTTCATTGAAAACTAACAAACTATAATCTCAGTCATTGGAGCAATTGCATTTTATCATAACATAGGAAAGAGTCAATATATAAGAGCTTTTCAACAAGTCCACATACTCAACTATCATATAGTATTTCACAATTGCTAACACTCACGCAATACTTATGGGTATGGAGTTTTAATCGGACACAGAGAAAGATAGGGGCTTATAGTTTTGCCTCCCAACGTTTTACCTCAATGATAATGTCAACAATAATAGTTCATGAAAACTCACATCAAATTAGCCATATATACCAGGATCTTTCCAACATACTGTGCTTGCTAAAGGATAAAATGTAAAAAGGAAGGGTGAAGATCACCATGACTCTTATGTAAGGTGGGAGATAAAAGTAAAAGATAGGCCCTTCGTAGAGGGAAGCAGAGGTTGTCATGCGCTTTTATGGTTGGACGCACAAAAATCTTAATGCGAAAGAACGTCACTTTATATTGCCACTTGTGATATGGACCTTTATTATGCAGTCTGTCGCTTTTATTTCTTCCATATCACACGATCGTATAAAGCTTATTTCTCCCACACTAATAAGTCATACATATTTAGAGAGCATTTTTATTGGTTTGCATCGATGACAACTTACTTGGAGGATCTTACTCAATCCATAGGTAGGTATGGTGGACTCTCATGACAAAACCGGTTTAAGGGTATTTGGAAGCACAAGTAGTATCTCTACTTGGTGCAATGATTTGGCTAGCATGAGAGGGAAAGGCAAGCTCAATCATGTTGGATGATCCATGACAATATAATTTATCTCAGATGTAAGGAAACATAACCCATTACGTTGTCTTCCTTGTCCAATGTCAACTCTTTAGCATGTCATATTTTAATGAGTGCTCACAATCATAAAAGATGTCCAAGATAGTATATTTATATGTGAAGACCTCTCTTTCTTTATTACTTCCTATTAATTGCAACGATGACCAAAACTATGCTTGTCAACCCTCAACAACTTTTATTCATCAAACTTTTTTCTATGTGAGCTCATTACTCTCCATAAGACTCACATGATCTCTTTGTTTCTTTTTATTTCTTTCTCTTTTCTTTTATTCACTTAGGATCATGGCAAAATAATCAAGCCCTTGACTCAACACTAATCTTTATTATATAGCTCACGGACTCGATTACATAGAGGAATTATAAAGCAAAACTCACAACTAGATCATACTAAGAACTTTTATTCTACTAGATCAAGATATTACCAAAAGGATCGAACTAAGAAAACGGTAAAGATAAAAGTGATGGTGATACGATACCGGGGCACTCCCCCAAGCTTGGCAGTTGCCAAGGGGAGTGCCCATACCCATGTGATTATGTTTCTCTTCTCGGTGTGGTGATGTGATGTTCTTGGCGATGATGCCCCTCAGGATACGATTCTCCTCCTCGAGCTTATTGACTTGCTGCTTGAGGTCCATTATTTCCTTTCAGAGTTTTCCTGTAACAGCCAAAGCTCCCTGCACCCAAGGTGCTGCATAGCTGCGGGAGAACCAGTGACACTCTTTTTCATATTCTCATAAGAAAGAAATCTAACATTGGAAGGGATAACCGAGTTTGGAATAGCCGAGCTCTGCAGTTCTCCCATTGTGAATCCAGCTCGGAAGCGGGAAGTGACTTCTTGATCCTGCTCCATGGCATCTATCCTCTTCAATTTGGCCTCCATCTCTTCCTCCGTTGCTGGCCCAAAGAGGTCAACATTGTTGTTTGTCATTGATCTCGATGCCGGATGAGACACCCGGCTCTCCCCAACTAACTCTTGCGAAGACATCCTGCTCTAATCTGTAGTAGCAACAGCTCGAAACACAAACAGAGGGTAATTGCATGATATGGGAGTCAAAACCTCCGGGAGATTATATAATGAATTTTTACCGACCAAAATACGTGTCGTGTAAGAAATCGGAGTCCGGAGAGCACACGAGGTGCCCACGAGGTAGGGGGCGCGCCCAGGGGGGTAGGGCGCGCCCTCCACCCTCGTGGAGCCCTTGTGTCCTTCCCGGACTGCTTCTTATTTTTCTATTTTTCTAAATATTCCAAAACGAAGAAATATTGCCTTAAAAACTGTTTTGGAGTCGGTTTACTTACCGTACCACATACCTATTCCTTTTCGGAGTCTGAAACGTTCCGGAAAGTGTCTCTTATGTATTCCTCCGGGGTTACGGTTTCAATAACATTGGTTTCAACATTTATGGGATTACCTGAGATATAATGTTTGATTCTTTGACCGTTCACCACCTTCGGATTTGTGCCTTCGAAGTTGTTGATTTTTATGGCACCAAAACGATAGACCTCCTCGATAACGTAAGGGCCTTCCCATTTACAGAGAAGTTTTCCTGCAAAAAATCTTAAACAAGAGTTGATAGCAACACATAATCGCCTACATTAAACTCACGCTTTTGTATCCTTTTGTCATGCCATCTTTTAACTTTTTCTTTAAACAACTTGGCATTTTCGTAGGCTTGGGTTCTCCATTCATCGAGTGAGCTAATATCAAATAACCTCTTCTCACCGGCAAGTTTAAAATCATAATTGAGCTCTTTAATAGCCCAATATGCCTTGTGTTCTAGTTCGAGAGGTAAGTGACATGTTTTTCCGTAAACCATTTTATACAGACACATACCCATAGGATTTTTATATGCAGTTCTATAGGCCCATAATGCATCATCAAGTTTCCTGGACCAATTCTTTCTAGATCTATTAACAGTCTTTTGCAAAATTAATTTGAGTTCTCTATTACTCAATTCTACTTGACCACTAGACTGAGGGTGATAAGGGGATGCAATTCTATGATTAACATCATACTTAGCAAGCATTTTACGGAAAGCGCCATGAATAAAATGTGAACCACCATCAGTCATTAAATATCTAGGGACTCCAAACCTTGGAAAAATAACTTCTTTAAGCATTTTAATAGAAGTGTTATGATCAGCACTACTAGTTGGAATAGCTTCTACCCACTTAGTAACGTAATCAACAGCAACTAAAATATGTGTGTATCGATTAGAGGAAGGAAAAGGCCCCATATAGTCAAAGCCCCAAACATCAAATGGTTCAATAACGGGTGAGTAGTTCATAGGCATTTCTTGACGTCTACTAATATTACCAATTTTTTGACATTCATCACAAGATAAGACAAACTTACGGGCATCCTTGAAGAGAGTAGGCTAATAAAAACAAGATTGCAATACCTTATGTGCAGTTCTATCTCCAGCATGGTGTCCTCCATAAGCTTCGGAGTGACACTTGCGTAAGATCTGTTCCTGTTCATGCTCAGGTACACAACGTCTAATAACACCATCTACTCCTTCTTTATAAAGATGTGGGTCATCCCAAAAGTAATGCCTCAAATCATAGAAGAACTTTTTCTTTTGCTGGTATGTGAAACTAGGTGGTATAAATTTAGCAACAATATAATTAGCATAATCAGCATACCATGGAGCGGTATGAGAAGTATTTATGGCATTTAATTGCTCATCAGGAAAGCTATCGTCAATAGGTAGTGGGTCATCAAGCACATTTTCTAACCTAGACAAGTTGTCTGCAACGGTGTTCTCAGCTCCCTTTCTATCAACAATATGTAAGTCAAATTCTTGTAGAAAGAGAACCCATCTAATAAGTCTAGGTTTAGCATCTTTCTTTTCCATAAGATATTTAATAGCAGCATGATCAGTGTGAATAGTTACTTTAGAATCAACAATATAAGGTCTGAACTTATCACAAGCAAATACAACTGCTAAGAATTCTTTTTCAGTGGTAGCATAATTTCTTTGAGCATTGTCTAGAGTTTTACTAGCATATTGAATAATATTTAATTTCTTATCAACTCTTTGCCCTAGAACATCACCTACAGCATAATCACTAGCATCACACATAATTTCAAAGGGTAAATTCCAATCAGGTGGCTGAACAATAGGTGCAGAGATTAATGCTTTCTTAAGTATTTCAAATGC